>NC_088361.1:85975811-85978311 GCF_034508935.2 Berghia stephanieae | reverse complement strand
TTCAGCATTGATTGATATTTTTTTAATGTCAAGCCGAGACACTAGTAACACTGAACCACTTGAAAATTATTTAATCAATTGATATGTTATGAAGTAAACTATTTGTAGTGAAAATATGAAAAAGGCGTTTTGTGAGCCTTTGGCCGTTTTACATTGGTAGGTATAGTAGTAGTGCTGGTGGCCGTGGTGGTGTAAGAAAGCCAAAATTGGCGGATAAGATTTGGTACCGACCTAGCAGCGGTCATAAAGTCGTAGATAGGGGTACAATACTGTAAACACAACTTTTTTTTGTGGTGGTGGTGTTTTTAATTCGTAAAATGTTTAAAACTATTTATTGCTTTGTTTTTAAACAATTTGAGCAAGAATTCTACTGATTGCTAAGATTTCAGTCCAGTCTAGATTGGGGTGAATAATATAAGTATTGGCCGTCTCGTGTTTGAAATATGGTCTTTAAATAATAATAGATGTGGGGTGGTATTTGTAAAGCTCCATAAAAATCAACATTTACACTTATTTGAGTATGAGCAATACTTGTGTACATTGTTTTGACGATTTGTGTAAACAATGTAAGTAGTTGTAGAAGTGAGATCAGGACAAGGCAAGCAATTCCGTGGATTGGAGGAAAGAGATTTGGACGGTGTGACCTCTTGCCGCCAACTTCACGTTATTGTACTTAATTTTAGTGTGACTCGGTGGCGCAGCGACAACGTGTCTCTCTCTTGCAAGGTCACAAAAGTCAAGCGATGTTAAGCGTGGTCAGTTGCAGGATGGGTTATGGTGAGAAAGTCTTGACCCGACGCATTAGTGGGTAAAACACTGAACACACAAAACCTCATTCGATTCAGGTGTGAATGAGTACCTGACTGTAGGCCATGACGGTTAATGTTAAAGAGTGAGTACAGTGATTTCGTCTAAAAGGCGACTGGTACTATATGAATAGATGAAACTTTGTAAAGCGGATCGAGCATGGTAATCCGTGGAAATGATGTATATAAATCCATTATTTACCCCCAGATGTACCTCCCAGATGTTTGCTAGATTTCCCTCCTATCAAAAATAACAAACGTGGGTTTTTATACAGGGTACCCATACATATCTAGTTTGATGCATAATTCTCTCTTTTTTTAAATGTCAATTTCATTCAACTGGAATTTATTTTTAAGGGAACCGTATTATCAGAATATGGACTCTTCTTCAGTGGGCCTCTTCCAGCCAAATCTCAACAGAACATATGGCTTGAAAGTGAAAGTATGAATAAATAAAAATAGTTTGTGAAGTACAACAAGCAGGTACCTAGACTTTGTGTAGAGGGATATAATGTACGCAAGGCGCATTGATTCACAACGGTCATCAAACTGAAAGCAAAACTTTACATGATTTTAGATGGAGGCATGTCGCCTGTTAAGCGCTATACAGTTTGGGTTGGGTTTTTTTTTAAATAGAGGCAACACTGTTACCGACCAGGCATTAATTTTACACATGATTAAAAAAAATAAAGTGAGAGAACATTTTCCAAAGACTCATTATTGGGCCGCCTACAGCGAGACTCAAACCATGGACCTTCAGATTAGAACCTGGCATTAACATTGATGAGATCTCTGCCGCACTTAGAAAAATAAAACACATTTAAACATTTTTGACCGAAAAATTTGTCCTTCAAATAAGGATTGATTAAAATTACCCTTGTCGAATCAAAAACTCTCAAACCCGAGACTTCAATGAAGTCTTCAAGGAAGTCCCAGGTTTGAGATTCAAATGTTGAATAAAATTTGAACTCAATTTCTATTGTCTTTATATTCTAATAATAATTTAATATTTATATACATTTTTCGACTTCGTAAGAGAACTCCACTGAGCTTTTTATTTGGACACGGAGAGATATTTTCTGCATTTGAGCATATCTCGCTAACTAATCGTAAAATTCTTTCTCAATTTTAAGAGCAGAAAATGGTTTATATAAATTTTAAGAAATTGGTGGCATTTCAAAATAATGAGAGGAACCACTCACTGGCATCAATTCAATGCATATACTCCTACCTCATTTTCATACTCGCTAACCGGAAGATCGACACACGACCCACGTGCTAAATTTGATGGCGTCTGTTTTCCATGGGAGTTGAAACGAATTTGATTTTTCGATAGCGTCATCACGATGTCTAATCATTCTCATAATACGCGCAAATCATTGTCATGTCAATTGTAAACATCATGCAAACTTTGGTGACGATTGGTCCAGTGGTTTCTGAGACTCAACAAAATCCAATTTTCCAAATACATAGTAAGATATCACTCCCCCATAAAGCCATTTTGAACCGATGGAATGCATAGAGTATGTCTGGTTACTTTGATGTCAACTCACTGGACAAAACTACCAGTTGTCGGTGTGAAAGAATCAAACATTAACGATAACTCTTTAATCTCTTATCTCGTAGATACTGTGGTGCAAGTTTGAAGTGCCAGATCCTTGAGTGGTGTTAGGTAACGAAGGGAGAGAGAGAGA
>NC_088361.1:85961281-85973211 GCF_034508935.2 Berghia stephanieae | reverse complement strand
TTTTCCTTTCTCTGTGCCCAACCAACCCAAACTTTCGAGCAGGCATTGAAGGGTATTGCCCAAAGGGAACAGAAAATAGTTCCCTAAAAAAGGAAAAAATCCCCATTCTCGAAAAAAAAATCATATGCCAGAAAAAAAAAAACCCAAAAAGACTCCAAAAAGGATCCCCACCCAGTTAATTTTTTTAAAAAGAGGAAAAGATGTTATATAATATTTCTTGTTATGTACGATTCTTTTATAATACTTTGTCCATTCTACTGATGAAGGTTGTTTTTGGGTTTTTATTTTTTGTTTGTTTTTTTTTTCGTTTGTCATTCCAAGAAAAAGGAGATATCAAAAAAATCGCGGAATCCATTCCATTTTTTGACTCAGCGGTACGGTCTTTGCTTCGTACCCGAAAGCTACCGAGTTTATGATTACTACTCACTAAATTCTATCAATCAGACTATAAAGTTTAAGGTTACACACCTAGTTTTGTGTGTTGGTACGTTAGATCCAGCGGGTGGATGTTGGCACTACGCACAGCATCAATATAGTCTAATAGTAGGACTGCGATTACGTTTAAGCGATGAAGGATAAAGTGACAGAGATGAAGTGAAGACGTTACCAAATAGCAGGGCAAACCTGCTCGATATAGGAACTGAATTCTTCCCAGTTAGCCATCCTAAAGTTCCATCTGCACAGTGGGAGAGACCGCGCCCTCGGAATTCTCACCCTGGCTATGACAAGAACCGGCCTGTGTTGACTATGCGGGAAGTCGCCGAGGACTGTCCGCTTCACCTGCAGCGGTTCACCGTTCGCTCCCTTCGTGAGGAGGGTGAGGTCAGGAGTATAATCCTTATTCTTATGGCGGGTGCCCCTAAAAGTACCCTTGGCTGTGGGAACAGGTATAAGATTCCAAGAGCACACTATCAAAGTACTTAGTTTGAGATGACTAAAAGTCTAATCCAGACAGATATAAGATTCCAAGAGCACCCTATCAAAGTACTTAGTTTGGGATCACTAAAAGTCTAATCCAGACACAAGCACATGTCCCAACTAAGAGGAATACACTCAAATGTTTTACAAATCGTATATAATATAAAGAAAACATAATACAATGCATAACAGAGATGATTTACAAGGAAAAAAATAAAATATCTCCCAAAACTATACATTTGACTTTCCCTCTCAGCTGGAGTATCCGGCCAGGGCCAGGACAAAACCAAGTAATCTCATTCCAAGACAAAGACAGAGTGAGTTGGAAGACGGATATAAGGGGATAGAAGACAGCATGTTTGTTTTTTTGTTCTGTTTTTAAGAGTTTTACGGCGCTTGCAACACATTTAGGTTATATCAGCGCCAGTAAAAAGGAAGAAAATGGGATAGTAAAAAGTTCTAGAATTACAATTAAAGCACCCAAGAAAAAGTAAGACATAGGGGAACTGGGAACAAATAGGGATCAGATGTAGATTCCAAGAGCATATCACCAATGCACTTAGTTTGAGATCACCTATAAGTCTCATCCAGACACAAGCACAAAATCCAACAAAGAGGAATAGGTACACTCAAATGCTTGCATTATACATTTAAAATAACAAATATAATAATAACAGAGATGATTTACAAGGAAAAAAATATCACCTCCCAAAACAACTACGCATTTGACTGTTTCCCTCCCAGCGTGGACTCCGGTCAGGGTCGGGACAAAACCGAGCAATCCCACACCAAGACAAAGACAGAAAGCAAGTTGGAAAACAGATATAAGGGGATAGAAGATACGGTAAGTACCTCCCTGCCCACTGTGGAGGTAGGGAACCCCACCCAGGAAGATGTTTGTTTGTTTTTGTTTTTAAGGGTTTTACGGCGCTTGCAACACATTAAGGTCATATTAGCGCCAGTAAAAAGGAAGAAAATGGGATAGTAAAAAGATTTAGAATTATAATTAAAGCACCCAAGAAAAGGTAAGACAAAGGGGAATTGGTTCAAATAGGAAACGGATGTAGGTTCCAAGAGCACACTATCAAAGTACTTAGTTTGAGATCACCTAAAAGTCTCATCCAGACACAAGCGCAGGCTCCCCACTAAGAGGAATACACTCAAATGTTCACAAATCGTATATAATACGTAAACAAAACATAATAGTGCACAACAGAGAGATGATTTACAAGGAAAAAAATATCTCCCAAAACTAACTGTACATTTGACTGTTTCCCTCCCAGCTAGGGTATCCGGCAAGGGCCCGGATAAAACCAAGTAATCTCATTCCAAGACAAAAAGAGAAAGCAAGTTGGAAAACAGATATAGAGGGATAGAAAACACAGTATGTACCTCCCTGCCCACTATGGGAGGTCAGGAACCCCACCCAGCATTCAGGAAGACAGCATGTACCTCTCCCTGCCCACTATGGGAGGTAGGAACCCCACCCAGTTGACAGGCTTTGAAAGAGTCAGCAAGACTCGGTTCAAAGGACCAGAATGGTAGTCGCTGAGTGGATCGCGCTAGGAAAATAAAACAAACCTGATAAATGTAAAAACACGAGGTTTTGTTCAATAATTGTTTTTTTTAAATTTCATTTTCATCATACCTTGTATTTAATAACAATAAATGGTTAAAAATAGTCATATAATAATCATCATTTTGTATCAGTTTAATGTCATCACAATACACGATTTCCAGCAAAAATGCAGGACTTGTATTTCGAAATACAGATTTCATTGCTCGAAAATATCTATTGCGAAGATATGCCAGTTGGAAAGTGTAGAAGTCTTCTGCTGTTATTTTGAAAAATAATATCAGACTCGATTTCGTGCTTGTTAATCTCAACTTTATTTTTCATTGATTATTCCCTTTTTATCACTATATCATCGCATTAAAAATAACGTTCATTTATACAGAGCAATATCCACTAAACGAGCTCAAAGCGCTTTACATTGTCCTGTCATGTCATCACATGGTCCTGTCCATATCACATGGTCCTGTCCCTTTCACGTTGTCATATCATCACATTGTCATTATATATTGGTAAAATATAAATGCACAACTTGGATAAAAATGTACAACATGGATAATAATGCACAACATGGATAAAAATGCAAAACATGGATAAAAATGCACTTCATAGATAAAAATGCACTTCATAGATAAAAATGCACAACATAGATAAAAATGCACAACATGGATAAAAATGAACATTATTAAAATATATTTAATTCTTCTATACAGTTTCACTGAGTTTAAAAAAATCATATTTTCCTCTTTAAAATGTATTCATTCATCCTTTTGTTTTATTTTCTATTTATAAAACATTTCACCGCTTATATTCCAATGATTTGTTTATTTTAATCCCATCTCCATTTCTTGTTTGGAATATCCAGGGTTTTTTTTCAAATCTTGACTTACTTGCACAAATTCGGTCTGATAGCCAGACAATTATGGGCTTGTTATAAACGTGTAATGGACAATATTTTGCGTTGTTTTGAGAGTTATTTCCGTAACAAAAATGAACCACAATCAAATTTGGGTTATCAGACATATTTATTTCAATGATTTTCTTTTTTATCTTTAAAATTGCGTTACATACAAATATGCACACAATACTCGTATCAAAACTAGATTCATCTATTTACTAAAATAACCAATATAAGCTCTAAAAAATGTAAGATTATGTTATTGATTCAAGGACATCTTTAATCGTCATTTTGTTTGTTCCCTGTCATTTATGGAAATGACAAGTATTTTTATAACCGAAAAGACAATGCCATTTATATGCCATATATTAGTGGTGTTAGTAGCTACAATATTAGTGGTGTTAGTAGCTACAATATTAGTGGTGTTAGTAGCTACAATATTAGTGGTGTTAGTAGCTACAATATTAGTGGTGTTAGTAGCTACAATATTAGTGGTGTTAGTAGCTACAATATTAGGTGTTAGTAGCTACAATATTAGTGGTGTTAGTAGCTACAATATTAGTGGTGTTAATAGCAATATTAGTGGCAGTATTGTGAGCAGTGTCGGTAGCAGTGTTGTTAGCAATGTTGGTATCGGTATTGGTAGCAGCAGCATTGTTAATGTACAACGCCGATAAAAATGCACAACATTATCAAAATATTTAATTTTTCTATACAGTTTCATTGAGTTTTAAAAAATCATATTTTCCTCTTTAAAATGTATTCATTCATCCTTTTCTGTTTTATTTTCTATTTATAAAACATTTCACAGATTATATTCCAACGATTTGTTTATTTTATTTCAATCTCCATTTCTTATTTGTTTGAAATATCCACGTTTTTTTTTCAAATCTCAACTTACTTGCACAAATTCGGTCTGTTAGACAAGTATGGGCTAGTTATAAACTTGTAATGGACAATATTTTGCGTTGCTTTGAGAGTTATTTCCGTTACAAAAATGAACCATAATCAAATTTGGGTTATCAGACAAATAAGTGCACGTCGATCTCAATCTTTATTTCAATGATTATCTTTTTTATCTTTAAAATTGAGTTACATACAGATATGCACTCACTACTCGTATCAAAACTAGATGCATCTATTTACTAAAATAACCAATATAAGCTCTATAAAATGTAAGATTATGTTATTAATTCAAGGACATCTTTAATCGTCATTTTGTCTGTTCCCTGTCATTTATGGAAATGACAAGTATTTTTATAACCGAAAAGACAATGCCATTTATATGCCATATATTAGTGGTGTTAGTAGCTATAATATTAGTGGTGTTAGTAGCTATAATATTAGTGGTGTTAGTAGCTACAATATTAGTGGTGTTAGTAGCTACAATATTAGTGGTGTTAGTAGCTACAATATTAGTGGTGTTAGTAGCTACAATATTAGTGGTGTTAGTAGCTACAATATTAGTGGTGTTAGTAGCTACAATATTAGTGGTGTTAGTAGCTACAATATTAGTGGTGTTAGTAGCTACAATATTAGTGGTGTTAGTAGCTACAATATTAGTGGTGTTTGTAGCTACAATATTAGTGGTGTTTGTAGCTACAATATTAGTGGTGTTTGTAGCTACAATATTAGTGGTGTTTGTAGCTACAATATTAGTGGTGTTTGTAGCTACAATATTAGTGGTGTTAGTAGCTACAATATTAGTGGTGTTAGTAGCTACAATATTAGTGGTGTTAGTAGCTACAATATTAGTGGTGTTAGTAGCTACAATATAAGTGGTGTTAGTGGCAGTATTGTGAGCAGTGTCGGTAGCAGTGTTGTTAGCAATATTGGTATCAGTATTGGTAGCAGCAGCATTTGCTTAGATAATCATGAAATGACATGAATTGTTTATTTTAATCCCATCTCCATTTTCTTATTTGTTTGGAATATCCAGGGTTTTTTTTCAAATCTTGACTTACTTGCACAAATTCGGTCTGATAGCCAAACAATTAGTTATTTGCGTTACAAAAATGAACCACAATCAAATTTGGGTTATCAGACAAATAAGTGCTAGTCGATCTCAATCTTTATTTCAATGATTATCTTTATTATATTTAAAATTGCGTTACATACAAATATGCTCACACTACTCGTATCAAAACTAGATGCATCTATTTACTAAAATAACCAATATAAGCTCTATAAAATGTAAGATTACGTTATTGATTCAAAGTTATCTTTAAAGGTCACTTCATCTTTCTAACATCTTTTATAGAAATGTCAAGAATATTCAAAACCGAAAAGACTTTACATTCTTTTAAAAAATAATTTTTACAACTCTATAAACCTCCCTGAAAACAACTTGTATAATGTCATTAGAAAGGATTATGATGAAGTTGATGTTGAAATGGTGATATAAATTTTCATTCCATTTCTTTCATTTAACCAATGTTTATAAGTTGAAAGGGGGATAAGAATAAGCAATATAGAATATTGTTTGAGCATAATGGCTACTGCTATTTTTAATTGAATTTCTTTTTCGTTTGTTCAAATTTGACAATTCATATTGTTAATGAATACCCTTTATTTTCAACATTTTAAACTCTTTAAAAAATTGGGACTATATAAACCGTGTCATCGCCCCATTTACTTTATCATGATATGACGTATAGACGGCATCCTGAGGGGAAGAAGATTGATAAATGTTTCAAAAATCCCAATCTTTTTTAAAAAATTCAAATGAAAGCACATCAATCTCAGCATTATTTTGCTATAAAAAATACTAGATTTGTATATACAATTAAAAGCATTTAGACGGCGCTAAAATGATCATTGCAAGGTGTAATTATTTTGAGGTCTAATAACCCACATTGTTACGGGCTCATTGTAGGTTTGGAAATATTTCCAATAAAACTACAAAAATGTTTTCATTACAATGTTAAACAAGCCCTGTTCGGTTATCAGACCTATGTTCACCTGGGACATCGTGAAAATATTCCTTTTTGATTTATTTCCATTTCTATTTCACATAATTTTATTTCAGATTAAAGAAACTAAAAACTCGTTTTAATTGAAATTGATATCAATTTAGAAAAATACATTTTAAAAACGTTTTAAACCTTTAACAATCGATCTCGCATTAAAATTCGCACTATGGAATAGTTTGAACAGTGGCTGCTGTTATTTCAAAATTAAGAAAATTTGGGTTGATTGTTTTCAATAGTTTTGGATATCCATATTTCTTAACATTTCATACGCTTAAGTTTCACGTAACACTTTTCCTTTTTCATTTTCTTTCGGGTGTAAGGTTTGTGTTACGAAACCTCATAACCATTTGGGAATCTATATACCTACAAAAAAATTATACTTAAACAGGAGTGTTGTGACTCCGTGAATCTCAACTTTATTTTAAGTGAATTTTGGAATGTGTCGATTTAAGCCGGACGTCTGTAATTATAAAATGGACTCGTGTTTGGAGATGTTCCCGTTTAGACTTCATTGCAAACATCAAAACAACTCAAAATCCTTTTAAATTGCTGGGAACCAATGACAATTCAAAAATGCAATGAGCAGCAATCGTGGAGTACAGATTTGAATGAAATTTTAGTTATATTTGTTTTCATGACCGACTCGACTCAGAACCAAAACTATACCTGTAAAAATAGGCAATAATGCCGTAATACATGAGGACCGTTTAGATTATGACAATATCATCCGACCTACATTTACACCATGACCAACACCATACGTTAATGGCATATTTTGACCAAGGTATTGATCAGCCTAACTCTTACATCGGAAAATTACAATATATAGAAAACACCTGACAAAGTTATATTTAGAACTAGTTGTCAGATAAAGCAACAAAAGGAGTTTACACTTTGACGGCCTCATATATAGATCAAGGCCTTTACAGACTTTAGGGAGGTGTTGTCTACATAAATGGATTCCAGAGACAAACTATCAGTATATTTGCTTTAAAAATAACCAAAAGTCGCGTCCAGACACTAGCTCCGGATTCCACGACGAGAAATAAACTCAAATGTATAAAAATATTGCCTTGAAAACAAAAACTACAGTAGTCCACAATGGATAGATGAGGAGGAAATAAAACTTTTAACTAACTATACTTAACTTTATCGACGGGGGGGGGGGGGGGATCATACCACAAGGCCACAGCGCCGCATGATTTGAAGGACAAATTAAGCAACCTAATTTTAGACAGAAACAACCTGGAAAACAAAAACGGGGGGATAGACACAGCAAGTTGTCTCCCTGCCCATCATGTGAGGACAAAAGACCCAACACAGAGGCCAAAGATGACGAAAGCGGCATCACTTGGGTAGAATTAGAATAATTGAGCTTCAGGTTAGAGGTAGAGGTGAATCCGATGACAAGTTTTGATGGGATGTGTTAGTTTTGGAAGGGATATATTGATTTAGTGGCAAGATGGTGGCGATGGTAAGGAGATGACAACAGATGCAGATTCAGCACTGAAGATTAAATATTGGCGCAGTTCCAGAATTAGCAGTGATGTGATTCGACTTCTATCACACACGTCCTTATCTCCAACATCCTGACCAAATACTTTCAAATGATCTGACATTCAGATCACCTTATGTATGTGGTTCATTACTGTCGGATTGAGATTGCCAAGTCCAGAACAATACAACCACCATCACTTAATCTCAATTCTACCTCCGTCACGATCCTCACCAACACCCATAATCTTTTCCCTAACAACCATAACATCACTATCCCTGTCACCCATCAACTGTCACCGTCATCGTGCTGCTCCAGTACCTCCTTACACCATCACAACAAATGCCATCATCACATACTACTCATCAACATTCTCATATAGATCGGCCAACACAAAATTCTGTTTTCTTTTTAACGTTATAACTCTGCGGATGGTACATTCCCAATTGCTTCTGCATGATCAAAAATCACTTGTAGCCGAACTACACGATCACGGAACTATCAGTGGAGGACGCAAAAACTGTCAATCGAGTTAAACGTACATCCTGTGAATAACTCTGTACTTTGAAGAGACCATACTCTCCTCCCTACTCCCATCCCCCCCCCCCCACCTCTCCTTTCCCCTCAACTCCCTCCCCCTCTCCCCATTATTATTTGTTTTCTATCCATCAGCTATATATATCTATCCACCCTCTATCCCCACTCTATTTCTCTATCTCTCTCGGCCATCCTTGCATTCAGGCGCGCGCGCGCAGACAACACTCAAATGTATACCCACAAACTTCAGAGTACAGAAGGACTTAATTTTAACATCGACTGGTGAATTGGGTGAACACTCGCCTCATGCAACGACTTATTTTGATCAGGAGTTTTAGTAAGCAATTCTGATAAATCTGGCGGAAAGTATTTTGAGATAGACCACCGGGCTATCCAAGAGTGTTGGAGATGATATGGAATAGTAACATGACAGGAACTGCAATAAAATAGATCCATGATGTGACATTTCTGACAATGCCTGGAGGTGATGACAAGATGTCAAACACAAGAGTCGGAAATGATCCAATAATGGCACGGTTCAAGACCTAGCCCCAAATAGATGCGATAATGACAGATAAAGGGTCTAAAGTCGTTTAAATGCATGTCTACGTGTGTGTGTGTGCCGCGCGTAAGTGTGTGTGTGTGTGTGTGTGTGCGCGTGTGCGAGTATGTGCGTGCGCGTGTGCTTTTCTCGTAAGAAAGGGGCAAATGACAGAAAATCTTAACAATTCACTGAATAAGATAATATCTGAAAAATAATTTCAGAGCCTTTAAATATTGATAGGTCTATATAAAAATACTTATCTAAACTAGAGTATAAGATTGAAAGCCGGAGCAATGAGTTAGAAATGAAAGTCGGATCATTCTACAGGTCCAATAATTCTACTGTATAATAATCAAATTCATGTTTTAATACTATATGTTTAGAGACAATTATAGAATTTTTTAATGTGCACTGGGAGGCGGTAGAGTTGGAAGAGGTTATAGAGATTGATAGAAATTGGAATAGAAGGGGCCATGATGCGAAACCAGAGGTAATGCGTGGAAGTGATGGAAGGGAGATGTCAGTAGATCCAGTAATGGCAGAGTTCAAGACCTCGCCTCAAATTGATGCGATAATGACAGATAAAGGGTCTAAAGCATGGCGTACGTGATTTAAATGAATGTCTACGTGTGTGTGTGTGTGCGGCGCGTAAGTGTGTGTGTGTGTGTGTGTGTGTGTGCTTGTGCGTGTGTGTGTGCGCGCGTGTGCGAGTATGTGCGTGCCCGTGTGCTTTTCTCGTAAGAAAGGGGCAAATGACAGAATATCTTAACAATTCACTGAATAACATAACATCTGAAAAATAATTTCAGAGCCTTTAAATATTGATATATAAAAATACTTATCTAAACTAGAGTATAAGATTGAAAGCCGGAGCAATGAGTTTGAAATGAAAGTCGGATCATTCTACGTGTCCAATAATTCTACTGTATAATAAGATTTTTATAAGAAGTTTCGTATTTACCTCTTTAAGGAAATTTAAGGAAATGTTAAGGCTGTCAATGACTGGCTGACTTTTTGGACGCTATAGGTACATTCCATGTTGTGTTGCCAAATTTTAATGACTATATTTTCTATTTGAAATAATCAGAAAGAGAAGAATATCATATCAAAGTAATATTCTGGTTTTAAAGATATGGTCTGGAAGGTGGGCTTTGTGTCAATTTCAATTTCACAGTAATTTTCAAAGAATCACTAGATACCTGTAACAAGCTTCTTTTTTAGTAAGGTTCCCTTTTTAAACGAGTTCAAATGGTTGTTTTGTTCAAAGACTAGTTTAAAATCTCACAATAGGAATAACAACTTGAGAAGAGCCAATATATTTCCATATGGCATTTTCCATTTCTAGGATGATTGGAAAAGTTACATTTTCATTTTAAATCATACATTTTATGACATGGTAGTCGACATAAAAGGGCACTAGGTGATAATTTTGATAAAATTCAGCTCTATATGTTTTGACACAGGAAGTATCCATTTGACTGACTTGTTTTATTTAACATCAAATTCATGTTTTAATACTATATGTTTAGAAAAAATTATATATTTTTTAAATGTGCTCTTGGAGGCGGTAGAGTTGGAAGAGGTTATAGAGATTGATAGAAATTGGAATAGAAGAGGCCATGATGCGAAACCAGAGGTAATGCGTGGAAGTGATGGAAGGGAGATGTCAGTAGATCCAGTAATGGCAGAGTTCAAGACCTCGCCCCAAATTGATGCGATAATGACAGATAAAGGGTCTAAAGTGGTTTAAATGAATGTCTACGTCTGTGTGTGTGTGTGTGTGTGCGGCGCGTAAGTGTGTGTGTGTGTGTGCTTGTTCGTGTGTGTGTGTGTGTGTGCGCGCGTGTGCTTTTCTAGTAAGAAAGGGGCAAATACATAACATCTGAAAAATAATTTCAGAGCCTTTAAATATTGAGATATAAAAATACTTATCTAAACTAGAGTATAAGATTGAAAGCCGGAGCAATGAGTTTGAAATGAAAGTCGGATCATTCTACATGTCCAATAATTCTACTGTATAATAAGATTTTATAAGAAGTTTCGTATTTACCTCTTCATGGAAATTTATGATAATTCAAATATATGTGTTTTAAAAAATCAACCAACTAAAAATCATACGAGGCGATAACGAATCCAGTTAGTAATTAATCACTAAAGAGCTTTTTGAATAAATGAGTGTTAAGGCTGTCAATGACTGGCTGACTTTGGCCGCTATAGGTGCATTCCATGTGCCAAATTTTATTGACTACATTTTCTATTTGAAATAATCGAAAATAGAAGAATATTATATCAAAGTAATATTCTGGTTTAAAGATATGGTCTGGAAGGTGGGCTTTGTGTCATTTTCAATTTCACAGTAATTTTCAAAGAATCGCTAGATACCTGTAACCAGCTTTTTTAGTATTGTTCCTTTTTTAAACGAGTCCAAAGGGTTGTTTTGTTCAAAGACTAGTTTAAAAGCTCACAATATGAATAACAATTTGAGAAGAGCCAATATATTTCCATATGGCATTTTCCATTTCTAGGATGATTGGAAAAGTTACATTTTCATTTTAAATCGTGCATTTTATGACATGGTAATCCACATAACAAAAGGACACTAGGTGGTAATTTCGATAAAATTCATGTTTTAATACTATATGTTTAGAAACAATTATAGAATTTTTTAAATGTGCACTGGGAGGCGGTAGAGCTGGAAGAGGTTATAGAGATTGATAGAAATTGGAATAGAAGGGTCCATGATGCGAAACCAGAGGTAATGCGTGGAAGTGATGGAAGGGAGATGTCAGTAGATCCAGTAATGGCAGAGTTCAAGACCTCGCCCCAAATTGATGCGATAATGACAGATGAAGGGTCTAAAGTGGTTTAAATGAATGTCTACGTCTGTGTGTGCGGCGCGTTAGTGTGTGTGTGTGTGTGTGTGTGTGCGCGCGCACGTGTGCTTTTCTCGTAAGAAAGTGGCAAATGACAGAAAATTTTAACAATTCACTGAA
>NC_088361.1:85916629-85961181 GCF_034508935.2 Berghia stephanieae | reverse complement strand
GACGAATTGGCTCCCCTAAATTAAAGGGTGTGTTTGGGTTTAAATTTTTGGGGCCAAAAAGGGTTTTTCAACACCAGTCACAATGAATTTCATTGTTTGTGAAACAGAAAATTTAAAAAGGGTTACTTTTTTTTTTAAAATTCTTACAAATTATCAAACAACGACGACCTGTGGCTTACCCTTAAAAGCCTTTAAGGCCCTTCCCACTGAAAATAAAATAAAAATTAAATATATATATTATATTTTAAATATAAATATATAATAAAATAATTTTTTTTTTTAAAAAAAAGCATTGGGAGAACATTGTGCTTTTTTAGTCAATAAAAAAAAAAGAACGGCGCACAACTCTACTGAAAATTTAAAAAATTAGAAATGTTTTTTTTTTTCAGATAGAAAAACAATAACTTATTTTTTTTTATAATTTAATCAGTTTGAAAGTCGTTGATCACACAGATTCATAAAATACGTACCGACGACACTAACACTCTCAAAATCAACCAATTTCGTCACTGTAAAAAGTTGTCAGTTTGCGTCATCTATTTATGACATCAAGTATTATAAATACTTCCGTTGTGTTGTTGATTTAGCGGTGATCAGTGTTGTCATGTAGTAGTATGTTCTAATTGCGTGTATGTTTATGTGTGTGCGTGTGTGTGTGTGTGTGTGTGTTTGTGTCTGTGTGTTGTGTGTGGTGTATACATATGTGTGTTTGTGTGTGTGTGTGTTGGCATTTTCAGCAAATCATGGCATTCATAGTGATATTATTCACTTGATCACATGAAGGTATTCAGATTTACACAAATTTTAAACAAGTTTCACCGATTAACAACGTCAACTAATATTACTGCTGATATTACGGTCGTTTTTATGCCATCGATGTGATAATTATTGCCCTGAGAAATATTTAATTAAACGTCGGCAAACTGTCAATTGTATCTGTCTAGCTTATAGCCCGAACAAACTTGACAATTTTCGCGTCTGCTTCCGATTTTCATTTGACCTCACATAAGTTAGGTAAAGGGGGGACATTCCGAAAGCTCCTACATCCCCAATATTCTTTCAATTTGTATTTTCACCGTTGATCTTTTGTCAGGCGTTTATTTATTCGATTTGTCATCATATAGATTTGTGAGGCTTTTTTTCTATTAGGGTTAGTCATAAGTCTTAGTAAAGGTGCTGGGGGGGGGGGGGGGGGGGGGTGGGACATTCCGAAAGCTCCTACATCCCAAGTATTCTTTCAATTTGTATTTTCACCGTAGATCTTTTGTCAGGCGTTTATTTATTCAGTTTGTCATTATAACTCTAGAACAAACCTTGATAGATTTGTGAAAGTTGAAAATTGACCATTGTTTTGATTCTCGGCCGCCATTTTAATTTGTGAAGTATTGAAAGGTAGTGCAAAGCAGTCCGAGGGTTTTTTTTTTTTTCTATTAGGGTTAGTCATAATGCTAGGGTGTTTATTTTCCTATTAGGGTTAGTTAAAGGTAGTCTAGGTTTTATTTTTTTCTTGGGGTTAGTTGAGGGAATATTTTTAAGTTGTTTCCCTTTGTAGGAGCTTTCGGAAGGCCTCCCAAGTCAAGCGTGGTAAAGACTTGTGACTTATTGATATTGATATATACTGACTGATAAACTAAAATCATGCCGAATAAAGCATGGCAGCGACGACAAGCACATCGATTAAATTGTGCATCGAATCGTAATCAAGCTAATCAAGAAAATGATTCAGGCAATATCGAATGAAAATAGTTCTTTCCCCGCGAAATTGCGGGCCTTTTACTAGTATATATATATATATATATATATATATATATATATATATATATATATATATATATATATATATATATATATATATATATATATATATCCTAGTAAAAAAAACCCGCAATTTCGCGGGGAAAGTACTGAATATATAAAGAATATATAATTTATGTTAGAATACCGAAGTATATGAGCCTGGCGCAGCCTCCAAAGGGTTAATTTTGTCCTCTGCTGTAGCCGGAAGTAATGAGTGACGGCCCCTCATTCTGTGTGACAAGGACTGCCATATGGATACGTACTTAGCCGATCAACCAAAATTGACCAAACAGAGAATCGAATTTTGAGCACAAATTTTTATTTCATTGTTTTTTTTTCAAAAATATTTTTACTAGTCTAGTCCATTTCCACTCATCAAAATCGATGGGTTTTCAAGGGGGTATAAGTGTTTGTAGTGTTTGGCTACGTGAAATTCTATTGAGCCACTTTTGATGTCGAAATTGGCTACAGGGATCTCTGACCATCTGGCAGCCCTGTGCGTGACTCATAATTATTTACTCTTCTTCTACTTATTCTTCAGCCAGCGCAAACGAATTGAATATGGCAGACCCAAAATTATATGCTAATCTCCCCGGCATTGTACGTATTTTTAAACTTATAACCATATTTCAAGTGTGTATGACTAGCGGGGTAACTAGGCATGGGTTTCTACTGACGTGTACATTATAAGTGTTGCGATTGTTGGATTTTGATGGCTCGGGTAAAATTTGAGTTTGAGGATTGCAGAACAGAAAATCAATCCGTCAGAGTCAGTGGCATAATTTTAATTTTATTTCATTTTGTTGTATGTTTTTAAGAGTTCTAAAAATTTCATATTTCATCCTTCTCATATTCTGCATTCGTGAACGGTTTTCTTCTTAATTCACGGTGGGGAGGCTTTCCATTTCCATGTCATAAGTTCCTTGCAGCGATGGGAAACAACCCAGACCCAAAACAAAAGAAAGAGAGATGATTTTGAGGGGGTAGATGAAAAATATGGGGCTTGTTTTGTTTTTTTTTTTTGTTTGTTTTTTTGTGGGGGGGGGGGGGCGAAATAAGTTAAAAATAGTAGAAATGCGTTATCTGTCTTTATTTAAGCTTTTAAAATCCTTCTCTTCTCAAATCATCTCTCCTCCTTCCACCCCCTCCTCCTTATATTTATGGCTGTCATTATCCCCAGATACCTGTCAGGGGATAATGAAAATTGGTTATCCCCAGACACCTGGGGTTTTCTCTCTCTCTCTCTCTCTCTCTCTCTCTCTCTCTCTCTCTCTCTCTCTCTCTCTCTCTCTCTCTCTCTCTCTCTCTCTCTCTCTCTTAGTTCCTTTCTAGTTTCTAATTCTAGAAAATTGTCATATTCGTCCCCACTCCGATCTCAAAAAGTGTCTAAAAAGAATAAATAATTAAAAAGCAAACAAACAGAAATATTCATAGAGCGACCAAATGGTCAGATAGAGGAGAAAAAAACAAACAATAAATTTTTAAAAAAATTAAAAACAATTTTAAGAAATTCATGCTCAGACACGGAACAAAAGGTCAAACAAAAAGGAGAAAAGAATAGACTCGCACACAAAAAAAAAAAGAAAAAAAAGAAAAGAAGACGGAATTTAAAAAAAAAAAAAAAAAAAGAAGACGGAATTTAAAAAAAAGAAAAAAAGTGGCGGAACCAGGATTCGAACACACAACGTCGATTCTGGTAAAACTTCCAGGGCAGGCGACTAAACCATTCGGCCATGACACCCACTTCGAGGTCGACGCATATTGTGTGTATATGTAGTAACAACTGATTTAATGTTGGTTAATTTTATGTTTTTATAGATATTTTATTAACTTTCCTTATTTCTATGTGCATTTTGGAAACATTCCATATTCTGGAATGTGGATCATTGTTTAAAGGAGCGGACAGGTGTCTGGGGATAATCACAGCGTATATTTATATCACCATTAGACCATTATCGCTTTTGTACTAAATAATTTAGTAAATTATTGTTATATTAATATTATAATCGTTACTAACCTATCTGATATGCATTGTAGTTTGTACTGTTTGTTGAAGGTAATCTTATTGTACACTTTTCATCCCAGGACTTTAATTCACCTGATGTGTTTGAGACCAGTGATCTACCAGAAGAAGATCAACAGATTCCGGAACCAGTAAGTTTTGTTTTCTCCAATATGTCCCCTTTTGTTTCCAACATTCTCTTCCTTCACAGTGCAGCCTCTTGATAACACATCATCGGGACCAGAAAAAGTTGTCGTCTTAGGGAGTTGTCAATATTGCTGAGCAACCAAAATTAGCGAGGGGGGGGGGGGGGGAGGAGGAGGAGAAAGTATTTAACTATGATTGTCTGTTTCCAATACAGTGTTCATTTCAGCTGAAGTATTCTATCTTGAAAATAGTATCATGCTGCTTCTTGAAATGATAGAGCAGCCATTGCTTGCTTAGAAACTCGTCATTTCTAGCTTGGTCTATGATGATCCATCACTGTAGATCGCTCAACTCTGCTTGAACTACGTCAGCACAACTGCATCAGCATCAACATTCATTGACCGTCGCTGCTTTTTTCTCTTTAGTTTCAACCCATGCTGTTCAATTTTCTCTCGGTTCTTGGATGACAGTGGGCAAGTTATGTGGAATTCCCAAGACCCATTCTGTATGTAAGGCAAAGCAAGACAAAAAGCTAGCTTAAGTGGAAGTATTCAGTCACCAGTCAACTGCTGTGGTGCTGGCTCGCGTGCTAAAGTATTACAAGGTAAATGCGTTTATCACAGATTTTGTCCCTCAGTTGTGTCTAACACATTGTGCACTATCAAGAAGACAACACACATGTATATAGACTATTTGTTTAGATGCACAATGTTTTTTACAAGTGAAGAAAAGTCACAAAATCAAACAATTCATTAAACCAACAAGCCACAATGATATACCAGTCTGCTGGTTAAGCTTTTTCTCCACCTCGATTCTAGGTGATTCTCTCTCTCTCTCTTCCCCCCCCCCCCCCCCCCCCCCCCCATAGAGAATACAGGACTAGAGACGACAAACGGTAGGAAAACGTCATCAAAAGTGGCTAGTGAGAGGTCGATCGCCGCCATTTTCTTTTGTATGCAACCAGGGACGCTGTGCGATTTAATCTCTATATGAATGACTTTGACTGAGCACGATTAACCTTGATTTGTGGACGGAAAATAGAAAAAAAGGCCAGGTTTATGATGATAAACCGAATTAGACATATTAAACTACACTTTTACTTTTGTACATTTTGGACTTGGCTCCAATGATCGGTTTATATTAATAACTTTAAAAAATATTATGAATAATTTATAACTCCCTTATTTGTGGGGCGATTTTGTCATTCGTGGTATCAATATTATTGTAATAAAGAGATAGGAACTTGAGAGTTATTTTTTCTGACGCGAAATTATTATTTTGTAATTTTAGCACTAAGAAAAGTAGTTGGTAAATAAATTTGGTACACCTCTTTGATGTACCGCCACTGTCCTTTCGTGTAGAATTGTGAATCTCACCGTCGATGTATTACGCTATTGTTACGCAAGGAATATAACACCTTTTTGAGTAGGCCTAAAAGCTAAAATCTAAAAGTAAAAAATATAATTCTGAGGAATTTGAAAGTCACATTGTTGAAATCAGCTTGAAAAAAGAAGAACATCGGTCCTTATTTCAGAAAAAATCGGTTGAAAACCAACTGTTTTACGAATAAATTTGATTTTTAAAATTGCTTTTGTTTAATTTAGCTTTTTTTTAGCAACTTTTTTATTTATCGGCCGATTTTCTTGATTTTTATATCATTCTTTATATCTCAATGAGACAGGATCAGTGATATACTTTGTTTGTTTCAAATGTAACTAGAACATAATTTGGCATTTTTACCTATCAACCGTGCCTGGATAATATATTCAGCAACGTGGTGATTGTGACGCAACCATGCCATGAGCGTCTTCCAGTGTTTCAACGATGGTTCAGTTCATTGTTGACGGCTGTTTAGCCATGAGTGACCATAGAAAACGAAAAGGCGACTGCAGACATCAAAGGGTAGGCTTATATCATCAAAGGATGTCTACATGATTGACATGGCCATATAGGGAACTCATTATCTACTCCCCCATAAAGAATCTGGACACGAGAGGTCGAGCGCCGCCATTTTCTTTTTTATGCAACCAGGGACGATTAGCACTAAAAAGTGGCTGTTGCCTGGTCTGCTCCTAGTAGTCTGTGCCCTCTCCCCCCCCCCTATCTATCCAGCTTTGAATGGGTAGCTGGGTCTGTTAGATCTGGTGTAAAGTACTTTGCATCCTAACTGTTGTTAAGAATGCATTTGTAATTTAATACTCCAAGTACCAATAATTTTGATATGTTTTATCTATACAGACAGAACTATCAAGTGAAAGTGTGGAAAAAATTCCAATCAGCACAGATGCAGCTTTCAAGACTTTTCAAGGAAAGACACTACAGACAGGTAATTCAGGGTGATTCTTAAAGAATACGCCAAAATAATTATGCAGTTGTTTAAAGTCTATATCATAGTAGTGGACTGAATTAGTGGTTATTTGATAGAGTAGTTATCTGAGTTTGATTGGGTAACAATTTCACAGCTGTCAACGGTGTTGATTATAGCTGTTAGTTGATCTTTCAAGTCACTGATTCTTGCTGGAATGATGGAATGTATACTTGGTCTTTGCAATACCCCCACAAGAAAAAGTCACACACAGTAAGGTCCAGGGATCATCTGGCAGGCCAAGCACAGATAACATTCAAATAAGCTCTGACCCCAAGGTGCCACAATTCAGCTACACATGAAGTTATGCTGTAATATGACAGCGGTGACATTGACATGCCAAATGTCAGGCTCTTTAGACTGCTTTAATTTTGATGTTTTGCACTCTCTCGCTGATGACATTCTTACACAACTTATAAAGGTTTCCGTTCTGCATCTCATATCTCACCTTGTCTCAGAAATAATAACTTTGGTTCCATCTTTAAACTAGTAGAATCCATCTGTTTATTTTTCCATAGGCGTTTAGGAATGCTGATAAACTTTTAATATACGATCTATCAGGGATGCCACTTTTCCTGTTTTAGCCGGAAATCCGTTTTTTTTTACCACCAGTCAGTTTTAATCCGGAACCTCCGGTTTCTGTCCGTCGTCACTATTCAAAAAAAAAAAAAATGTTTTTTTTAAAGAAGAAGAAAAAAATCGCGATTGAGATTTGAGCTAGAACTTTTTCGTCGGGTGAATAATTTGAGCTGTCACTGCGGGTCAAATATTTGGGCACCTAAATGGTAGTGTATCTCCGCCCATCCCCATCACAATTCCTCCTTTTTAACAATTTTTTTTGATAAATGTTAAATAAACAGTGATTTTGAGAATTTCTCAGAAATTTTCCGCTGAATTTGCTGTCAAACATTTCCCTCAAAACCACAAAATCACCATTATGTCTTATGTCATATTTTGACACCTGTGCAATAGTCTTGTGAAATTTAGTGACGGTCCTGTTTTTATGACGTCGGGCCAGACTGAATGGCACCAGATGTCACAATTGACGCAGACGACCAGTGGTGTTCTTTGATTAGCTAGTTGATGGTGGAAGGGGAGGGACAAATCTCTCTCTCTCTCTCTCTCTCTCTCTCTCTCTCTCTCTCTCTCTCTCTCTCTCTCTCTCTCTCTCTCTCTCTCTCTCTCTCTCTCTCTTTTTCGCAACCATCCATTAAATCATCTGGTTATACAGAGATAATACATTAACCTAAAATAAAGCGATGGTGATTGGCTTAGTTTATTCTTCTTTCTTTTTACCTTTTGAATTTGGCTTTAAATTTGTGAGATTCTTGGATTGTATTTATAAGCTGAATAACCACTAGGTTTCGGTAAAAAATAAAAGATATTGTAGCCTGCTTTATAAAGTAAAAATCAAAACAAGACAACACTTTCTGGCCTTTTATTTGAATAACATTGTAGGCCTTTAACATGTGGAAAGGACAATTCATTAAACGTTTACAAAAATTAAATTTATGTTTAATGATAAGAATGGATTTATACTAGTAATAGTAATATATTATTACATAATGCCAATACAAAACTATGTTCCTGTTATTTTTACACTTTGCTTGAGTTTGACCGATAGACAGAGACATTTTCCTCCTTTTTGACAAATTGCTATTATTATCACTGAATAAAAAACACTCACCAAAACCACTACATCATCTCTACCACCACTACTATTACAACCACCACCACATCATCATCCCTACCAACACTACTACTACAAATAACACCACATCATCCCTACCACCAGTACTACTACAACTACCACCACATCATCATTCCTACCACAACTATTACAACCACCACCACACAATTATCTCTAAAGGACCACCACAACTACAACCACCACCACATCATCATCCCTACCACCACTACTACTACAACCACCATCACATCATCTCTTAGACCACTACTACTACTACTACTACAACTACAATCACCACCACATCATATCCCTACCACCACTCCTACTACAACCACCATCACACCATCATCCCTAGCACCATTACTACTACAAATAACACCACATCATCCCTACAACCACTACTACTACAACTGCCACTACATCATCATTCCTACCATAGCTACTACAACCACCACCACACAATCATCCATACGACCAGTACTACTATAATCACTATCACATCATCCCTACCACCACTACTACTACAACCACCACCACATCATCATCCATACTACAACCACCAAATGTAATTACACTTTCAACTTTTGAAATTCTCCGAGTCGTGTCAGAAATTGCTGCAAGACAAATTTTGGATCGCATCTCAGTGAATTTGAGTGAAGTTCAAATTTATAGGTTATGGTTGCATGGGTGGGTCATGATCTTCACAATGAAAAATTTTCTCCTTTTATGTGACCAGTCATTCTCACCCCTGAAAGCTATTGATGTTAATTTGTCTATATTTTGTTTTCAGTACCTTATTTTATCAATTTGAAAACTGTTAACTCTCCTTTCTTTTGTGTATTATTTGCTCTCAATTGCAATAATAAGTACTGAAACAATATTCCAAATTTGATATTTTTCAAAGCCATACAAAGCCCTTGATGTTGATTTGTATCTCGTCCGCGCAAGTTTTCAGGCTTTTTAAAATTTGCCAGGTGGCATCCCTGGATCTATGATTATAAAAATTTTCTATCATCTTTCACTGATGTGTAACTTCCATGTTTGTTTCCCCACAGACTTTTCAGATAATGTAGGAAAGGCCAGAAGAATTGGATATTTTACTGATAAGACTGAATATGAGTTGGTGAGTTGAAAGAATAGTGCTTTAAAAAAATATAGCATGAACCTTTTTGTCTCAGTAAATCTCAAACCTCTCTCCAGATTGGCAAGATGAGAGGATATATTATTTCCATAATATTTGAAGGCTTTAATATGGAATTTCTCTCTTCAGTATATGATCACCTACCTAATGTTGGAACATTATTTTAGAATATAGAATTTATTCTTCCATGATATGAACTGAAATTCTTCACACATAGGCTTCCAATCACACGTTATGAGAGTTCGATGGAGAAGCTTGTACAGTCTGCTTATGTAATCTTTAGGGTTTTACTTTAGCAAGTAAGAAAGGAAATTAGAAACAAAAATGAAGTCCAATTCATTAACTAAATCAAGAAATGTTCTTTATCTCACCAATATTCAAAGTCAAGGACGAGTTAAAAAGATGTTGATGTAAAGGAGGTTTGATTTTAAAGAAACAATCACATACATCATCAACCAGTGTAATCCACCATGCAATGTACACTAAACTAAAAGATGGGTAATATTATAGGCTTAAATTCAATTGCTTAATAGTTCAGTTGTTCAATTTCTACATACTTGGACTTAGTGATTCATTTTGCTGTTTCAATCACTTCATTGCATTAACTTTGATATGGTAATGCCTTCAATAATGATTATTTGCTTCCTTTTAGGCTGAAGCGGGGGCTTCTAAAGAAACTCCTCAGCAGAAATATCAGCGACTTCAACACGAAATCAAAGAGCTGGCAGAGGAAGTGTCTAACATTCAGGTTTTTCTTTTTTTTTTTTTTTCTTGTTATGATACTTTGCATCAATCATAATCAACTTTCTTCTATCCAATACATTTTTGTCACTTTCCTTAATCAACATCCGATTTATCTTAATTTATCTTTATTTCATTGTTCAAAATGACCCATATTTTCAGAACATGATCCTAATAAAAATGGAAGTTATTGCAATTCAGATATTCTGAGATTGAATATAGGAATTTCTTGATCTTACAAAACTCCATTTCATGCTTGCATTTATCCTATCTAATTCTGTACATTTTAACTGTATTATGATCCTTATGATGAATAACCCTATTCCATTTCATAATCATTCTAAATATTAATTTTTAAAAATCATGCATTTTAAAACAAAAATGTAGGAACATTTTATAGCACAATACCCACTCAAATCACGTTACAAGGGGTCCATAGCCAACAACAATATTAACATGTAGATCGAGACATGATTGCCTTTTAAGCGATATTACAATTTTTTTTCTGACAGAGGCAACTCTGTTAATGGTCAGGTACTCATTTTACACCTTAGTATGGTCAGGGGATGTGAGTAAAGAGCCTTTTCCAAATACTCAACTATGCTGCGCTCAAAGGAGGAATCAAACCCTTGACCTTCCAATCTGGAGGCGATTGTCATACTACTAGACCACATAGCTGCACATAAAGATATAACTATAATCTTTTCTTTTGCCAGTGAAATTTGATGTGTATTTTTTTATTCTGTTCTTAATAGGAAAATGTCAAACAAGCTGGAACAAAGGATGAGAGTATGTCCCCAGTAACCCTAGGCAAAAATCTGGAGTACCTTCAACATCAACTGGCTGATCTGAATTTAGAGAAGCTGGTGGGGCCAAATACTAGCATTGATCTGTCTGATCCACAGGGTGCTTTGCGACAGTGAGTGTTGATGTCTGATGGTGTTGAAGAAGTCATCATTAGAAGTAGCTGAACTTGAGATCTCTTGCTTTTCCATCAAAGAAATTATATGCATATAATTATCTCCAATAATAGTCGATAGCGCCGTTAAACACCTTAAAACAAACAAACAAACATTATCTCCAACAGATGGCTTAACATGTTAGATCTGACATATTATTTGTATTGCTCTCTCATATGCCAACCGTTCTGTTAAAAATGGGTTTGTTCAGTATTTGACTTCCGGAGTCCGTAAGTCCTTATTTTTAGTTCAAAATCCGTATTTTGTAATTTTTGACTAACTTGTGCCGCTGGTTCGGATAAGTAAGACTAACTTGTGGTAAACAAGGCATGTGAGCCTAATGAATTATTATCATTGATCCATTATTATTACTATTATTATTATTATTATTATTATTATTATTATTATTATTATTATTATTGGTGTCCAGTGAGAGATGATGAGCAGGGTTTAAATTAGCACAGCATAATCTCCATTCCTGTGTAGCTCTTTAATTTGAATTATGCCTCTATCATAAATGATTTTCAACAATTAAAAAAATTCCAATTGTTTATATGACGCCTGTTTTTTACAAAAACCTTTCATAATGTATTGTAGATTTGCATAGAATATGGATGTTAGCCTCCATATACTTCTAAGACTCTTTCCGCACTAGGACAAAACTGTCCCAGGACAAATTTGTCCTGTCCCACTGGAGAAACTTCTATTCAAACAGGACACACCTGCGCGAATGCATTATTTTTTTTTTTTACAAGATTCAAAAGTTTATTTGTAGGCAATTGCCAATATAACTCATACAAGAATATAATTTTTTCATCAACAAATCAAGTAAATAAAATCAATAATAAAGCAATGCAAACAATGATAGTAATAATGATAATAATAGTAATAATAATAATGATAATAATCATAATCATCATCATCATAATAATAATAATAATCATAATTAATAATAATGATAATAATCATAATCATCATCATCATCATAATGATAATAATAATAATAATAATAATAATAATAATGATAATAATCATCATCATAATAATAATAATAATAATAATAATAATAATAATAATAATAATAATAATAATAATTAATAATAATAATAATATTAATAATTATAATGGTGATAATAATAATGTAAAATCTTTTAATTAATAGATTAGTTATTTAATAGGTTGAATTATAAATTAATAATTTTAAAAAAAGTCCTTGGTACAACTCAAATAATTCACATTTTATGAATCAACATAAGATACGACATGACGATAATGATTTTTTACACTGTACAATGGGATTTGTTTACATAAGATTTATATAATCATGAAATATTCTTATAGCAAGAGTGATGTACCAGGTTGGCAGTTATATTTCTAACCATCCTAAGTTATTTCATTTATTTTACAATTGTGCTTCTTATGTATTGGTCCTTATCAAAGTTGACGCAGTTGAATTCTTTCTTTATATTGTCTGTTCTGAAATTTTGTTCTCATTGTGGAAAGTGTCATTTTGACGATTCAAATGTGCTGGTACTAAACCCGATAATTTAGCAACATTTGGACTAGCCTCTGTTATCTCAAACTTGTTAGTGTTAGTAATCGTAATCAAAAAGGCTGACTTTTATAAGTTGCGATTCGATGAAGGGGGGGGGGGGGGCAGCCGTCGTCCCCTCATCCCGGGCCAAATGAGCGTTCCTTATTTTATTTTTGAAAAGTTGGCAGCTATGCTCTCTATCAAGTGGATGCTTTTGTGTCTTATATTTTGAATTTTTTTTTGCCAAAGCCAAATAGAGACAAGGAAAGATGGTAAAGTAACCTTATAAAATAACAGTAATTGTGAAAATTTCATGAGAATGGGAACATTCCATCACAGTCAATTTATATTTGATCAACCCTCTTTATTTTATTTTAGATAAATGCTTTCTCCATAATCTCTCTAAATTTCAAGGCTATGTATTTTTTAAAAACTGTAGGAGTTCACTTCTGTATGTAAAAATATATAACAATTTGAGAAAAAAGCAGTTAAAATTTAATTAAGAAATTCAGTCCTACCTTTGTGGTTACTCTCAGATGTGGGAATATTCAAATATTGGGTGAACACATATATTGATGTTTTTATATCATCATTTAGGGCTTAATCTAAGCTTTCCAATGATGTGTGACATACATTGGAGTGCTGATTTCGTAGAACTAGGAGATGAACTTTGGTATTTGGAAGATGTTTTCGATGGGCAACATGATGAGGGAAAACATGTATTCTGTGTGTATCAATCCTGGAATTTAATCTTTCTTCCGATTCATTATTCACACTACATAATAAACAAATTATCATTTCATTTTTGTGGGCATATACTACCGTGGGTTGGGAATGACAACAGAACAGAAACAATTATTGTCTCAGTTTTTATTAAACACTTCAATTCGGGTTAAAATTCCTTGATTATACAGATAGTCAGCTATCGCACACATCGTAACTGTGACTCATCACCTCAAAATGGTATTACATAATGGTGAACAAGGTTCTGAAAATTGCCTTTGAGTTCTAAGTTATGACTTTTTATTTGATTTTAATAAGTCCCATTGAGAAGAATATGTGTCTCCACAAACTACTTAAGTCTCAAATTTTGTAATTTTAATTATTTTTACTTTAATTCAATCAATTTTATAATGCTTGTCACCTCGACGTAATGCTTTATGGAGGCGGTGGTTCATAATTAACCAGTTAACTGCTGTACCGGCAAGGTCCCCGGATTGAGAGTTTTTGCCAAGATGAAGGTCATTTAAATCGATCGATATTTGGACGAGTTTTTTTTGGCCAAATTTTTGAAAATGTGTTTTTCCAGAGTTTGTCAGTTAACTAGTTAATGTAAATTATACGTGGTTGGTGTAGAACAGGTCTCAGCAATACATATGAACCTGAAGAAATCGTCAATCATTGCTATTAAAATTTTAAAACAATTTTTTTTACGAGACCATCTTCCTTTGTACTGTTTTTGTCCAATCAGACGTTTGATGAAGCAGTTGGAAAGCTTTGGACCAGGCGCTGCTGAGTCAACTAAGGACAAGCCTGGAAGCACAGGGGCTGTGGGTGATCATGTGTCCTATGAGCTTTACTACAGACCGGAACAGACTAAATTCAGCAAAAATGCAAAGGTCAGAATGGCTGCGCAATATAGTGCAGAGCGTTTATTTTATATGGCAAATGAACTGCAACAATTTCCAAATACTAAGAAAGTGCCAGACCCATGTGTTCAAAATGTTTAAGATTGTGCAAAGATTTATAAAACAAGGTAGCAATTTTATAAATATTCTCCTCTCCACGGCAACCAATAAAGTTCTCGAAGGAGGCAAGTTCTGAGGGAAATTTAGATTTTTCTAAAATGAGCTTAGCTGCATTATTCTGTAAAACTTGAAGGCTGTTTGTTTTTTTCTTTTTCCACATGTACCAGTAAGGAATTTCAATAGTCCAACTTTGAAAGTATGAAGGAATTTATCACAACCTCTGCTATTTTTGTTGGGATAAGGTTTCTAATTTTATTAATTCTTCTGATTTTAAGATACATTGTTCTTACAAGGTGATTGACTTGACTGGACATTGAAAGATCAGTGTCAACCAACACACCGTGGTTTTTTTATGCATTTAGAAGAAGAAATAAAGTGATTCCTGAAAAGAAAGCCCGATCTATCATTTTAAAAAATATTGGTCAAATTTGTAACATTTTTGCCAAGGAACACAAAATTACTGGCAAATCTAAAAATTATAAAGCTATCTTTTACAAATTTATATATGAGTAACTTGCAAATCTTTTAAAAATAAAGGTTAATTTTATCACCCGTTGACTCAAAAGATTATGTATAAAATCAGCTAGGGCTTAATGATCTGTTTTTTTAATGTTGTGAATCGCCATCTGGCCACCCATTTACCAGATTCATCTTCACACACCCACAGACTTTATTACTAGACCAATTTTGATCGCTGATGACTCAAAAACATTCATCTCGATCTATGTTAATTTCTACAATACAGTAGTGTAATAATTAAAATAGATGAGGCCCTGTTCATAATAGCCTTAATTTCCTTGCAAATATTGCAGGTTCTCCATTAGTATTGGAAAAAAAAATATATGCATGTATGACATAGTTGCTTTTTTTTTCACTTATTGAAGTATAATTGATCCCTTTGAATTCTGAATTCTTAATTCACACACAATTTGAACTGATACTCTAGTTCTACCTGTTCTTGAGTGGTCTTGCTTGAGTGCAGTTTAATTTTATATCATTCATCTTTTTAGGATCCAAGTCTGTCGTTCTACCAATAATAATATGGTCAAAAAGGGTAACAAGCTCTTTAAAATCTCCAAAATCAAACATCATTTTATATTCCCAGATGATTCTGTGTTGTTCACATGTTCAAATTTTTTCTTTTAACACAGGTTGCAAATTTAGAAGAAAGATTAGAACGTCTGGAGAATGTTATTGGCAAGAACCAGGATAAATTGGTATATGTTTTAAATTTATGTCTCTTTTCTTTTTTACAATGTTCTAATATATTGTAAAAAGTAATAAACTAAAAATGAATATAACAGCTTCAAAAAGAACAAAATACAAAACACAGAATGTTTGGGGCTCAAAACCCTTCTTCAGCCAACAACAAAAAACAATTAAAACATAAATACATTGCTAAAAAAAACAGATTGACGGCAGAGAAATATTCAGCGCATCCTTTCTCTTTAAAAATCGTGAGATGACTAAAAAGCCAGATTGACGGCAGAGAAATATTCGGGACATCCCAAGATTTTAATACAGCAAGGACTTGCTGAATATTTCTCTGCCGTCAATATGTTTTTTTTAGTAATGTATTTATGTTTTCATTATTTTTTTGTTTTTGGCTGAAGAAGGGATTTGAGTCCGAAACATTCCGTTTTTGGTATTATGTTATTTTTAAAAAAGATATTATATTAATTTTTGTTTATTACTTTTTACAGTCCACAGCTTCTAGCAGCTTAGTATCACTTTGATCTTTTATATTGATGTATTTTATATTGTCAATAATTTTGCAATATTTATTAATTCCATAATGATCATTTATAAATGTCATTTTCATCTTGATTTGGTGGTGATTGGCTCCAGTAATTCAAATGTTGCAATTATGATTGAAATATTGTTACCTCTTCAATTAATTTTATTTTCAATGCATATCATGATAACAAGCACTTATATAGCTCTTATTATGTATAGCCGCAGGATACTTCAACACGTTCTTAATTAGAAATTTTTTTTTTTTTACAGAGTATTCTCACAGCTGACACACACAATAAATCTCTAATTGTAAGTATTTTATTAAAAAATTATTATTATTGACAAAGAAATGAGGAAACTTGTTATAACTGCATGGGTGTAAGATGTCCAGTATAATCTGGATTTCCGGCTTTTTGAAATTGATTTTATTTCTGGCATCTAGATCACCCTGACATAATACTCATACCTGCCAACTCTTCCATTTTTTGCGGAATCGTTCCAATTTTCACTAGTCTTTTCCGCTATTACACCATTGTTGGTGGTCATTTTGATATCAAATTCCTATTTTCTGACATTTTGATATCAATTTTGGAATTTGAAGGGTGAGAAGGTCTGTTTTACCTCAGAAAAGATAAACAAAACAAAACAATTTAAAAACAACAATCAGAATCAGAAGTTACGAAACGTAATTAAAGAGCAAATAAAAAATTCTCCTGCCTCCTATATTTTTCAGTATAACATCCTCCACATTTGCATTTTTGAAATAACGTGGTCCTGTTTTCATCAAAGAAATGGTTATAAAGTGTAGTAAACTGACTGGCATTTTACACAACCATGTTATGAAATTGTGGAAACTTTCTGGTGCCTATTTACACTCATAAGGTAATTTTTACATCAGTTAAACGAGTAAAGGTAAATATAGAATCTTAAAACAGTATTTTCCTTTATATGTTGATCTTACATTCTAAAATTTTGATGTTTTCAATAGGGGGCTGTTGCAATTTTGAACACAAAACTATCTCTGCTGGATCCGTCCAACACAGACACAGTAGAGGCCAGGTTGAATGCCGTTCTACAACAAATGCAGCAAATCTTAGAGAAAAAAGAGAAGGAGCCACAGGCTGATCCAGAAAATCATAAAAAGGTAAGTGGATGTTATATATCTTCATAGTGACCAACCGTCCCAATAAAATTGACTGTCCTGATTTGGCAATCTGGAGGGAAATAAAAAATAGAATGAAATTCGTGTATTCTTTGGACGCTCCCAGTTTTGTGATGTCGGCTTAGACAGGCTGCTGCCAATTGTCAAAAGTGACACAAGACAAGAAGTGGTCTTGGATAATATGAAATTCGACAGGATATGGGAAAGGGGTGTTGCTAAATGGTCTACGGTATATTGTGTTTTCAGGACTTTTAATTTTGTGGTTTTGTTTCTTTTTATATTTTTGAATTACTTATTTATTATTTATTTTGAAATAAAGAATTACTGCACCAATTTGTATAATATTCAGATCTCTCTCTCTCTCTCTCTCTCTCTCTCTCTCTCTCTCTCTCTCTCTCTCTCTCTCTCTCTCTCTCTCTCTCTCTCTCTCTCTCTCTCTCTCTCTCTCTCTCTCTCTCTCTCTCTCTCTCTCTCTTTCCCCCTCCCCCCCCCCTTATATCTGTTTTCCAACATGCTTTCTGTCTTTGTCTTGGAATGAGATTGCTTGGTTTTGTCCTGGCCCTGGCCGGAGTCCTAGCTGGGGGAGGGAAACAGTCAAATGCATAGTTATTGTTTTGGGAGATGTTTTTTTTTTCCTTGTAAATCATTTCTCTGTTATGTATTATATTTGTTATTTTGATTTTATAATGTAAGCATTTGAGTGTATTCCTCTTTGTTGGATTTTGTGCTTGTGTTCGGATGAGACTTATAGGTGATCTCAAACTAAGTACATTGCTGGTATGCTCTTGGAAATCTACATCTGATCCCTATTTGTTCCCAGTTCCCCTTTGTCTTACTTTCTCTTGGGTTCTTTAATTGTAATTCTAGAACTTTTTACTATCCCATTTTCTTCCTTTTTACTGGCGCTGATATAACCTAAATGTGTTGCAAGCGCCGTAAAACCCTTAAAAACAAACAAAAACAAAACATCCCTCTTTTTCTCTCTCTCTCTCTCTCTCTCTCTCTCTCTCTCTCTCTCTCTCTCTCTCTCTCTCTCTCTCTCTCTCTCTCTCTCTCTCTCTCTCTCTCTCTCTCTCTCTCTCTCTCTCTCACACACACACACACACACATTTTATCATAAGATCTATCCGATTAAAGTTAAGTAATAAGTTACAATAATGAAATATAATTTACTTAGGAAACAAAGAGATTTTAATTCAGATCTTTTTTCTTTACAATGTCTTCCAATTTATTTAAAAGTAAAGTAACCTTGTAGACATTATGAATTTTTTTTTTTGTAGAATGGATAGTTACGTCATATAAAAACTCTTTAAAATTCAAGTGATATCTTAAGCTTGGAATTAATGTGAGTATAATAGTGTATATTACATGATATCACCTAAAAATGGTATATTGTTTCATTTTGTATGAGGTTTGACAGATGGACTGATAAATTTATCTCCTTTTTGACAAATTTCCATTATCTTCACTGAAACATGTTGGATGCCTGGGTTGGATATTTATTAGAGACTTTACAGGAAAGGCTAGCTTTTACTATGCACTTAGGGGACATTTTATCAGTTACTATACAATCTCAATCTAGAGTATATTTTATAATCAATAAATAAATAGTCCAAACATACTGCCATTTGGGTCATGACAGGGCGTGTTCAGGCATCCTGTTTTAGTTCTTTGAAAAGTTGGTCACTTTTATTTTTTTTTTTTTTACTATTTTATCCATTCGTTTTTGTCAGAAATTAAAATGGCAAATAGACAGAAAGATATTACTTTTAACTCAAATTTTATAATTGAATCTTCATCATTTGGTCCATCCTGGCATTACAAGATTTGGCAGTGATAGGTCACTACCAATTATTTTTTCATCAAAAATCATAATCCATATGACAAGCATGAAATTTCAAAGGCATTATTGATAATTCATAGATATGCCTGTCAGATTTTAAAGATTTAACTTTGCTTTCGTTACATTTAAAAAAAACCATTCCAGATAGAGGAACTGTATCAACTTGTGAAGAAGTGGGAGGCCACTGCTGATTCCTTGCCTCAAGTGGTTGACAGACTGATTTCCCTGAAAGAGTTGCATGAACAAGGTAGTCATCAAATAAAAACACGTATTTCCCAATTTCTAAAAATACTTGCACCAGTAAACCCCTTCCGCACTAGGACAAATGTGTCGTGTCCCACTGAAGAAAACTTCTATTCAAAAGGGGTACAGCATTAGGACAGGACTGTCCCAGGACACACCTTGCGTATCGCTTGCGCCAATGCATTCATTTTTTTTTTACAAGATTCAAAAGTTTATTTGTAGGCAATTGCCAATATAACTCATACAAGAATATAATATTTTCATCAACAAATAAAGTAAATAAAATCAATAATAAAGCAAGGCAGACCATGATAGTAATATTGATAATAGTAATAATAATAATAATAATAATGATAATAATCATAATCATAATCATCACAATCATCATCATCATAATAATAATGATAATTATAATGGTGATAATAATAATGTAAAACCTAATTAATAGATTAGTTATTTAATAGGTTGAATTATAAATTAATAATTTTTAAAAAAGTCCTTGGTACAGATCAAATAATTCACATTTTATGAATCAACATAAGATACGACATGACGATAATGATTGTTTACACTGTACGATGAGATTTGTTTATATAAGATTTATATAATCATGAAATATTCTTAAAGCAAGAGTAATATTATTGCTGCTGCTACTACTACTACTACTACTACTACTACTACTACTACTACTACTACTACTACTACTACTACTACTACTACTACTACTACCACTACTACTACTACTACTACTACTACTACTACTACTACTACTACTACTACTACTACTACTACTACTACTACAACTACCTACTACTACTACTACTACTACTACTACTACTACTACTACTACTACTATTAGTAGTAGTACTACTACCACTACTACTACTACATCTACAACAACAACAACAACAATTACTACTACTACTACTGCTACTACTACTACTACTACTACTACTACTACTACTACTACTACTACTACTACTACTACTACTACTACTACTACTACTACTACTACTACTACTACTACTACTACTACTACTACTACTACTACTACTACTACCACTACTACTACTACTACTACTACTATTAGTAGTAGTACTACTACCACTACTACTACTACATCTACAACAACGACAACAACAATTACTACTACTACTACTACTACTACTGCTACTACTACTACTACTACTACTACTACTACTACTACTACTACTACTACTACTACTACTACTACTACTACTACCACTACTACTACTACTACTATTACTACTACTACTACTATTACTACTACTACTATCATTACTACTACTACTACTACTACTACTACTACTACTACTATTACTACTACTACTACTACTACCATTACTACTACTACTACTACTACTACTACTACTACTACTACTACTACTACTACTACTACTACTACTACTACTACTACTACTACTACCAGGCCTGTAAATCTTCCGTCTATTGTCGGATTTCCGACAGTACGATTTTGCTCTATAAGTGCTAAAAAAAATAAAATAAAAGATAATAGTAAAAATAAAATTCGTAACGCCAAAGAACAGAACCAATAAAAAAGAAAATAAAAGACTTTTATTTCGTTCCTGGAAAAAATTAGATCTTATTCCGTTTCAAATGCCGACTTAGCAAAAAACTAACCAAAAACCTTTTTATTTGTCGCATCAAAGACAAAACATGCCGTCTATCAGTTAGATATAATATTATCATGCCACCTACACGCTCCGCTAGACGTTTATGTATCCACTGCTTGGCTACCGTGCCACAGCCAGCGAGAGAGAGGTCGCGAAGTTCGAACTGTACATGGTTTCATCACATAGAATTATTTTTTGAATTGTTCTTGCTTTTTTATATTCAGAATTGAAATAAATAAATAAATAAAATTAATGTACAAAAACAGATAAAATGGACGTTTCAGGTTTCCCCTTCATCAACAAAACAGGATGAATGAAAAACTACAGACGAATGAGATAATGTGGTAGCGGCGTTGTTAAGATGCATAAACAAAAACATTGATGGGCAGGAAATTTTATGCTACTTTGTGAGGAAGCGCGAATTAAAACAGAGCAATAGAAATTTATAAAAGGTGCGTAATTAATTAAATCAAAAGAGGGGAGGCGGGTAGGAACTGTGTAATGCAGTATAGAAAGTGAAATAAACTAAAGTGTGGATTATTGTTGGAAAATAAATACAATGGAATTGGAAATAAATACAAAATATAAGGGATGTAGGTATTAATATATTAGTGGCATTAGCAGCAGCAGAAGCAACAGTAGAAATAATAGTAGTAGTAGTAGTAGTTGTAGTAGTAGTAGTAGTAGTCATAGTTGGGATGAAGAAAATAAAGACAGGCATTGCAACTTTGACACGACGCCGCCAAGTCGGGGACTTTTTTATCCTAGTGCGGAAGGCTGCTATATTTTTCTACTATCACAAACGATATGAACACGGGACTGGGACAGTCCTGTCCCGTTGATTTTGTAGCATTTCACAACGGCTTGGGACACAACGGGACTGTTTTGTCCCGTCCCAATAGGTGCGGTAGGTTTCTCTAAATTATATATGTTACAGATTTGGGACAGGACTGTCCCAGGACAGTCCTGTCCTAGTGCAGAAGGGGTGTAATGATACCAGGCAAAATCTTACAAACAACACTTATAATATTTGTGGAGACATGCAACACTCATGAAAGGAAAGCAAGCAAATTTTAATTTTCTGGTTTCAAGTTTTGAATTTCTTTATTTTGATTTTCCTCATCTCATTGAATTTATCAGTAATGTTGTCCTTACAGCAAAATTGACTTTTTAAATTTATCCTTTTCAGCATTAGAGTTCAGTCAAGCTCATGCATTCTTAGATACAGCCCAACAGAAAGTGAAGTCAGCAATAGGGTCACACAACGACATGCTGAAGCAGGTAAGAGACACCTTTCGTCAGTGTTGATGGTTTTCCACTGATCTGCGGAATCCACGATTTTGAAGACAGGAAGAATTTGCTCCTTTTCAGTCTGTTCCACAATTTTCGGAACATCCCGCTCTTCTGCTGTTCTTTTGCAAAGTTATCATTCACTTTTCATCTAAAAACGATCTGTGGAGACCTCTAGACTGTGTCACTATCAATGATAGTTTATCATCTCTATTGATTGAAAATGAGGGTTAGGGGCGTTAAAAATGGGACTTCAAAATTTTCCACTTTTTTCGCCTTTTGCAGACCTGCCTAGGATTACGAAAAATTTGTAGAAATACGAATGTTTGGCTCCAGCTACAGAACTGCATTCGCCTCATTGACTCAATAAATCTTGTTGATAAGGAAAGTTTGGTTCCTTAAAACCTATATTCTTTGACTTTGGAGCATTTTTTGGATCATGCTGAGGACAAATTATTTATTTCTAAAGCTTTTTAATGTGAATTTTTCTTTTCATCCCTTGGAAACTACGAATTTTTGAAAATTAAAGTAGGCAGCTCTGCCTTTTGTCACCATCAGCACTGTTTCATGAAGGACATAGAATTACTATTGACCTGATATTGCCATCAGTTTTATTTATGATAGGTTGTTTTTTTTTTTTTTTTTTGTTTTTTTTTTCTTTCTTTGTCTGGTACTATTTCATGACACCTTTTTTTCAGATTTTTATCTTACACCTAAGCCTGCAAGAATTACATACAAACTAAAATATTACTTGTCTTATTTATTAATTCGGGTGTTAATAGACTTTGTTCCTTTTTAATATTTTGTTAAAATTTGTCAAAAATGTTTTTTAATTGTCTTTTTTTTTTCGTTGTCATTGCAGTTGAAAGCAAGTATGCAAGACAACAACAAGATTATTGAGAAGAATATAGAAAGCATTGAAAAGAGACTTAAGGCCTTGGAAAAGTCATGAAGACCAGCTTACCCTTGACATCAACCTACTATCAATACAAAATCTATTTGCATTTGAACCTGTGACAAAATGCCATGTCATTGTGGTGCTCCTAGTCTTTTTCATAGAACAAAATAATTTCTTTCTTAAAATTAATGATTATGTTCATTTGTATCTATCTGTTCTTCCTCATTACAAAAAGTTCAACTCATTGACAATGTTTTTGCTGCCTTGTTTGATTAAGGCACTTTCATTGTTGTTTTGTCTTGAATCATTTATGACTTTAAGCGTTACAGTTTCAGTTACATCCCATTTCGAAATAGGTTTATTGTGCTGTTACATCTGTTGATGTAGCATGCAGTATAATGAATTAATTAAACCCAGGAAGGGGATGTGAAGCCACTCTCATAATTCTTAAGACTATATTCCTCTTTACCAAAAAGATATCCTTTTAAGAATTAGAATATATCGAATAGCGGCGTGAAATAATTGAAATTTTAAACATTTGTTGTTTTTTTTTGTTTTGTTTTTCTACTCAGCACTAAATGCAATGTAATGGAGATTTTGCTGCAGTTTTATATGTAAACTTTTACAGATTTTGTCGGGTTCCAGATTTTACATAATCATTTTTTTAAAACATAAATAGTAGATTCTAATTACTATGGGTTGCTTTAACTGGGACATTACATTTGAAACTTTTATCAATGATTTATAGGTAGATCTCTATTAATCATTTGAATATCCACAGTACAGTTTATATTATGAAGAGGAAGAGTGCATTTTCTTTGGGCTGAAATCCTGTTCAGGGCTCTAGTGGTGTTGAAATGTGTTTCATGCTAGCTGAAGAAGTACTTTGCTACTGGGATCTACTTATGCATTCTTTACTTGAATCAGTTCTGGCTTCATGATTTTTTAAATTTTTTTTATTTTATTGAGTTTATATGACCAAATAGTGCTATAAACATCATAGAACTTTTTAAGCCACTATCAATAATAATAATAATAGTTGTTGTGATAATATTATTAGGGGGTCCTGATAGCTTGATCAAAGGGACAGATCGATCCCGGGTGCAGTTTTTCTGTCCACCCAGCAGTGATTGGGTAGCTGGATAGGACAATGTCTTTCGCAAAGTACTTTTTTCTGCGATATCTAACGGTGTCCTGTCCAAAGGGTCGCAAGCAACTGCTATTGTCCGTTTCACCCGATAGAAACCAAAATAAACTGGCTCCTTGGGCATAATGGCTCTATAGGACTACTTTTAATACTAATGATAATAATAAGATGAAGAAGAACAATAATAGTAGTAATCATAATAGTTATAGTAATAATAATAATTTAAAGAAATAATAATAACCATGATAATAATAACAACAAAACCAAGAACAACATTAACAAGAAAAAAGAGCAAATAGTGGATTGTCATTGACTCGTTCAGTGAATATTATTAATTTTGATTATCTAATGTTCATCCCTTTCCCAATTTACTTAATTTTAGCTGGAATCGATGATATGGGCTATCTGTTAATATCCACATTCATTGAAATTATCCACATTTTTATTTTATTTGTTGTCAAAATATTATATTTGTACTTTTTATTTTTTAGCTTATCGTAATTGGGAAGTCGGAAGGAATTAGTGCAATGTTATTCTCCATTAACACCCAACCCTTTATGTTTCATCACAATAACGAGTAACTTGGGATATATTGGAAACCATTTATGAAATGAATTCATTGTTCCTGGCTAGTTCATTCTTGGTTTTAACGTATTTAAAAAATATCAACAAAAGCACATGACAAACTTGCATTGTTTCAGGAAAATAATGTTTACAGTTAGTTATTTACACTGTCTGCCAGTTATTTGATTGGCACAAATTTTAGGAACTTAAAAAAAAATGTAATTTTTGTCATTTTGTATTTCATTATCCGGTAAAAGCGATATCTGGTCTATTTGGGACTGGGCGAGATCGGTTAGACTTGAGTGAACAAATTGTGATTTCTTTTCTTAACTTTTGTATGTTTATGAATTGACAGATGTTGGAATTATGAAGAAACTAGTGCATTTTATTATTGTATCCACCCCAACCTTTTTCGTTTAACCACAATAAAGAGTAACATGAGATAAAGGTACACCATACTTATGAAGCGAAATATACATAATGACATTTCATTGTTTTTGTTTTAGTTAATCAAACAAATCTGAACAAAACCGAATGCTAACATTTTGTCATGTTTGAATTTAAAGAACACATCCATAAGAGAAACTTTCAAAAAAAATATTGCTATTTACTGTCTTGAGCTCAGCAAGAAGCAAGCACCTTTTAGATTAGAACCACTTATAAATTTTCCATTTTTAATATTCATTCAGCATGCCAATATTTATAGAGAGTATGGATGCATCTTTTATCCAATTGTATTGCTCTTGTCTTTCATTTGCATATAATTTCTCATGATGTAATCATTAAATGTCAATTTGATTCAAACCATACAACTATATCTGGTCATTGATTTGCAGAAAACAATTATTTAACAATTTTTTACTCATATCATGTTCTCTATCGATGGGGGTCTCGATTGCTCAGTTGGTAGAGCACTCACTTCACACGTAAAGTAAAGGGACCAAGATCCATCCCTGGTGCTGTAGAGATTTTTTTCTGACCCTATATATCTTTTGTCTCCTTCCAAATGGCTTTGAGTCCTTTTTATTGAAAAAGACCACTTGGTTCTGTCTGGACCCTCCAGGAATCTCGCTGAGAGGATAATATAGTCGGATTGATTTATCTTTTTACAAGAGATGGTTTTTTGGTGGTTTTTTTTTTCTTTTCTTTGCAAATCATCTTTCTATTGTTTAATTATTATATTTTAAAACCCATCAGAATATACCTTCTTGGCAAGATCCTGTGTTAGTCTTTAGTTGCACACAGGTCTGTTTCAATCTAGAAACGAATTGATTGCTACTGGAAACCACTTTTGTTATCGGTTTCAACTAGCACTCCTTTGTCTAAATCCAGATCACCACTGGTATAAGTCTTTTGCAGCTTTGTGGTCTTGCTGTAGGTATGACACTCGCCTTTCTGGGTGGAGTCTTTTTGCTGTGTCTTCTTTCCTCCTATATCGGTTTTCTGAGTTGCTTTCTTTCTTGGAATGGGATTACTTAGTTTTGTCCTGGCCTTTGCCAGAGTCATTAGCTGAGAGGGAAATAGTCAAATGTATAGTGTTAGTTTTGGTAGGTGATATTTTTTTCCTTGTAAATCATCTCTCTATTATGTGCTGCCCGTTATATTTATGTTTTGAACATAACTTGTAAACATTTGAGTGTGTTCCTCTTAGTGAGATCCTATGCTGGTGTCTGGATGAGACATTCAGGTGATCTCAAGCTAAGTAAATTGATGGCATGCTTTTGGAATCTACATCTGTTCCCTATTTTAATCCAATTCCCCTTTGTCTTACATTTTTGGGGTGATTTAACTGTAATTCTAGAATTTTTTAATAATCCATTTTCTTCCTTTTAACTGGTACTGATATGATCTAAATGTTTTGCAAGCGCTGTAAAACCGTTAAGAACAACAAACGCTCGCCTTTGGACATTGGTCCATGGTTCGTCCTGCTGACGGTGGTGCAAAGTAGAGTTCTTGGAAAAGACTACTCAAATTGCATGAGTAGTTGGCTGTATAAAAAAAGTCAAACATTATGTCTTGTCTTACATGTTAGTATTGCTGTTGACTTGGGACCAGTTTAATCACATTCAGTAGAAAGTGCGCAAGATAAATTCTCTAATTTTTTTTCTGTCCTTGCTCAGAATGAGACTAGCTGGTTTTGATCATGCCCTGGTTAAGGTAATTTTAAACGTTGAATAATTTGTATGTCTCCATGGTACTCCGCAAAGATTTGGTATTTATAATATCTGAAACCATTTTGATGTCTCCCTTTAGGTGGGGATCCAATGCTGGCTTCTGTGTAAGTGGCCTCAGAATGGACACACTTCTGTTCTTACCTTTTTTGCTTTTTCCCGGGCACTGATCTACCGATCCAAAAGAAAGTGATGTGGGCAATGAACTTTTATATTGAATGTCCTCTAGTGCGTTCCTTTTCTCTTAGCTTAGCATTTATAATATATAGATAGTTTGAATTTGAAGTTGACGTCTCTCAGGTCTTTGTTATTATTTTTTGCCATCCGCGTTTATGAGTAATTCTCACTTAACTGTATTAACCTGACTATAAACTATCATGATTACACACAGTTTTGTGTGTAGGTCCGGTATACTTCCGATGGCAAATGTGAGCATTTTATCTATAACTATAACCTAATAGTATAGAGTCGCAAGGCCTGACAATCTTCATAAAAACCGTGATCGTGTTGGGAGAAGGGGGAGAGTTGATCTATTTTGTCCCTGTCTGATGTTCTTGTCCCATGATAATACAACTTTGTGATGTGGCGTAGGAGGCGTTCATTTACACTGACCTCCCATAGCAGGCAGGGAGGTACATACTGTGTCTTCTATCCCCTTATATCTGTTTTCCAACATGCTTTCTGTCTTTGTCTTGGAATGAGATTACTTGTTTTTTCCTGGCCCTGGTCGGAGTCCTGGCTGGGAGGGAAACAGTCAAATGTATAGTTAGAGTATTGGGAGATGATATTTTTTTCCTTGTAAATCATCTCTCTGTTATGCACTGTACTGTTTAGTTAATATTTTAATTATGTATGATTTTGTAAATATTTGACTGTATCCCTCTTAGTTGGGACCTGTGCTTGTGTCTGGATGAGACTTTAAGGTGATCTCAAACTAAGTACTTTGATTGTGTGCTCTTGGAGTCTACATCTGTTTCCTATTTGAACCAATTCCCCTTTGTCTTACCTTTTCTTGGGTGCTCTAATTGTAACTCTAGAACTTTTTACTATCCGATTTTCTTCATTTTTACTGGAGCTTATATGACCTTAATGTGTTGCAAGCGCCGTAAAACCCTTAAAAACAAAACATACACTGCCCCCCAGGGACTGTAGCCATGCATTCACATACCTGCCTACTTTTACAGATGGTCTGTAATTGTTACGGAAATTAGGTAACAAATTCGGACATACGGAAATGGAAGAAATTTTTGATTTCACAGCAATTTGGTCGTAGTATTAGAGAGAAATAAAAAAAATTTATTTTTTTCTTTTAAGTTTCCGCAGTTATCAAAGAAAGAAAAAAAAATGTTCCCTTTAGGTTAAAAGGCTACTGCTCAGTTCACACCCATGATAGCTTAGTCGATTGCCAGCTCGTAATGGTGGAGGTCAACAACATTTATTTTAAGTATAGAAGGTTGTAGATACGCAGTATTTTGTTGTTGTTAATTGGTGGAGTATTACTAAAATTGTACCATTTATTACTGATGAATTATGTGTTGGCTACTGATTTTGAAATTGTTCCAAGTAGACAGGTATGCATTCATTTTACAAGCCTCGGTAACCAACACTACCGAGTGCTTTGCGTCTTATTGAGAGTCAAAAGGAAACATGAAACGTTAACACAACTCGTCTGTTAATAATCTGGAACTGAAATTTTACCACATTACTGTTTTTCACCTGAAAAAAAAAGATGGTACCGGTATCTAGTCAATTTTGCTGTAAAACTTGAGCCTTTATATAGAGCAATATCCACTAAATGTGCTCAAAGCGCTTTACAAAGGGTCCCTGACCAACAGTAACACGTAACGTGTAGAACGAGACATGATGCCTGTTAGGCGATATTACATTTTCTTCCGACCGAGACAACGCTGTTAACGGCTAGGTACTCATCTTACACATGAGTACGGTGAGCAAATGTGAGTAAAGAGCCTTTTCCAAGGACTCAACTATGCGCAGAAAAGCGAGTGTCATACCACAAGACCATAGGTATAGCCGCACGTAACGATGAGAAACGTTGCGCGTATACAAGACCACAGGTAGGTACAAACAAAAAAAACCCCAACAAAAATACGGATCTGCGATTTAAATTTTAAAAAAAGACATGACAGAAATCAAGACGAAGGGTAAAATGAGGCTGAGGAACAGTGAGAATGGAAATTCGAAAGAAATAGGGATGATCTGGTCATTCTAGGTGAATATTAAGCTGCTAAATAAACGCTGTTCAATGTAAAAGAAAACAAACAAAAAACTACTAGTAGTACTAGACAAAATTGAATGTAACTATTTAAAAAGAACAAAAACCCGGAACGCTCCCGAGCCCGATACATTTGTGACCCCACGCCTCGAAGCTGTATTAAGTCGGGATTTGGAAAACGAAGAAAATCGTTTTTTTTAAGTGGAAATGTCAATATAATCAAATGTCAGTAGTTGGTTGATTCAGAAACTACAAACATTTAGGTTGTGATGAGCATATTGTCCTTTTTAAATCTTAACTGCCGTACTCTGGAATCTCAGATTTGATTGTTTTTGCCATGATGAAGGTCATTTTAATCGATCGATAAATGAACGAGTTTCCTGGCCAATTTTCTTACTATATCTACATGTTTTTTTTTCAGAGTACAGCAGTTAACTTGTTAAAAGCTGATATACTGTAGGTATATTCATTATTGGCCAATATTTTTAACTGAGTGAGAGCCGTTCAGATATATAAACAGTATTACAGGAGGAATTTTGATTTAAAGAATTAATTAACAAGTTAATTGGAACAGGGGCAATCAAGGAAAGATTGAAATGAAAAATTTTGTTTGTAAAAAAAAAAATGCTATATAAAAAGTGACGGAAAGACAGAGCAACGCTGAAAACATTCTTTTGGCGGACAAAGGTAAAGTATGCATGAGTAACTGGAACTGGATGGTTGACAATATCCATGTGTGCAAAACTTTGCCATCCTATATTGTTGATTTGGTCCATATCAAAATATGCTTTCAGTCCTTTTAAAACACATTACTCTTCTCGACTCAGGAGTGACGAGGTACCTACATGACTGTAAGCGGTAAGGGCAGTGGAATGAACAAATGGACGCCTATCAGGTGACTTGAACTATTAGTGTATGAAATGGGAATTTCCAATTTTTTTTTTCCTGCTAAAGTAATAAATACTTTGTGTCGAGAGCGAAGAATCTCTTTATATTGGGCTGTAAAAAAAAAAAAAGAAAGAATAATAAAAGATTAAAATAAAGATTTCTAGGATTCGATTGAATTTTCTTATAAAAATTATCTGACGATTCCATTTTATAAAGAACAATAACTCTTATCATTAGCTACGAGTTGTTTACAATAATGGCCGCCGAAGAAGAGGATCTCGCTCCTTTGACACCATCGTCTTACATATTTGTGCGGGTTCTTGGAAGTGGTGCGTTTGGAGAGGCAATTTTGTATCGTAAGACAGAGGTTTGTTTTAAGTATTTTGTTCTTGATTAAAACCTAATGCCGTCCGAACTCCAAGTTTCAATCGATTTTTAAATAATACAAATTTTCATGCACTCATGCACTACTCGCCTTTTTCTCTTCCTTTTCGACGTCGCGAGATATATGAATCCATTATTTTAACAATGAAGAACCATAATCACATTAGCTTACTTAATGGTTAGGAGCGGTTAATTTTTCTTATTAAAACGATCGACTGTCAGTTTTAGGCGCGCCAGGATTTCAGAGTTTTCAGCAAATTATGGGATACGCATCTAATGTTTGGTAGAGGCTAGGGAGACCAAGATTTTGGTCTCCCTAGCCAAATTGGTCGATTTTGGCTAGGGAGACCAAAATCTTGGTCTCCCTAGCCTAAATGAGCCACTTTGGCTAGGGAGACCAAGATTTTGGTCTCCCTAGCCAAAATCGACCAATATGACTATGACTAGGGAAACCAAAATCTTGGTCCCCCTAGCCAAATTGGCCGATTTTGGCTAGGGAGACCAAAATCTTGGTCTCCCTAGACACTTCCCTAATGTTTTTCTTGAAGAGTTATTTGTATCCATGTATTCTCTGAAAAATTTCTTTTTTCTTTCATTAAAGCCGAATTCATGACATAATGAATAACACACGCTTTTATTCCAGGATAATAGTCTAGTCGTATGGAAGGAAGTAAATTTGGCAAGGCTCAATGATAAGCAGAGGAAAGATTCTCAAGGAGAGATTGACATTTTATCGATCATCAACCATGGAAATATCGTTAGCTATTACAACCACTTTGTTGATGGAGATACGTTGTTTATTGAAATGGAATATGCAAATGGTAAGTTTTATTTATTTATTTTTTTAAAATTTTTATTTTATTTCATAGTTTTATCTAAGATTTGGCTACGACTGGTATAATTAAGTTTTATTGATTAAATTTTATAGTTCTCAACGCTTTGAAATATACATTATATTTATAATTCCATTTCTTTTCCCATTTTTGCAAAATGCCATGGTCTTTCTGCAAAATTTTGTTATATTTTTCAACGTGTATTTGTGTATACGAAGAAACAATAATCTGTGGGAAAGCTTAGTCTGGAGTCACATGTTTATCAATGTCGTTGAAGTCTTTTTACTCCTGGCAATTTTGTTGTTTTTCCTTTTTTATTTTCTTTTTCAGGCGGGACACTACATGATAGGATTGAAAACAGCAGAAAACTCTGGCCAGAAAAAGTAATGTCCGTCATTCTTTACTCTTATGTAATTATATTAAATGATATACATAAAACAAAAACTTGAGCTTTTATATAATGCAATATCCACTAAAAGTGCTCAAAGCACTTTACAAGGGGTCCCTAACCAACAACAACAATGTTAGGCGATATTATTTCTGGACAGAGACAACATTGTTAATGGCCAGGTACTCATTTTACACTGAGTACAGTGAAAGTATGTGAGTAGAAAGTCTTTTCCAAGAACTTAACTATTCACCACTCGGGACTGGAAACCAGGACCATCCGATCTGAAGGCAAGTGTCATACTACTACACCATATAGCACACATATATATGTGTCTGTCTGTGTGAGTGTGTGTGTCTGTATAGGGATTTTGTTTGTCTCTGAAACAATAACTAATGTGCAATTGAACAGGAATGAACAGAAAGAGTTAAAGAATTATTGTCACATGAAACTATCACACAATACACGGTCGTTGAATTTGAGGACAATTCAATTTTACCTATGAAGACAAAATGTGATATATCATAATATATGTGGTGTTTCTTTGAAAAATAATTATTACATTTATTGATTACATTTCCAGTTATTTTGTTTAATAATATGGTATAAACAAATTCTTCCACAGGATGTTACTTGGTTCCTATTTCAGCTGGTTTCTGCTCTCATCTACATTCATCAATATGGCATCATTCACAGGTTTGATATGATTCAATATAAAATCAATCTAGGCATGTGCGGTTGGAGCAGTAATTTCCTCTTGGATTTTTGTTTTGTTTTGTGAAGCTGTGAATCTAAGAGGAATAAACAAAAAGTGGACAATCAGCTTTGATGATTGAAGTAGATATATATTTTTGTATGAGTTATAAAGCTTTGATTGTATCGAATAAACTAATGCTTATCACTTAATTCCATGATTTTTTTTCATTAACTCTTCCTTTACTGGCCATTTTCCAGATTTTTCCCAAAACTTCACACCCAACCTATACAAAAATAGATTTAATTGACTCAAACACAAAAGCTGTAGGTTCCTGCTATATAAAGATATTTTTTTGCTAATCGAGCTCTTCAACACAGTATTAATATTATGATTTACAAAAGAAATTAGAATGACAAAAACGTTGGCGGCATCGTAACAAATGTGACGATTCTCCTATGGGTGGTAATGTAAATGTTGCTTCTCGAAGCTCGAATAAATAAATAATAATGTGAAATTGAATGTAAGCTTCAATTTAATTACAAAACAGACCAAATGGATGTTTCGGGTTTCCCCTTTATCAACAAAACAGGATGAATGAAACACCACAGATGGGTGGTAAGGAGAGGGTTAAAAAGAAAAAAATTGTTAGGTAGAAAAACTTCAGGAGAAAAAAATTGATATTGGAGCCGAAGTGACATTTTTATTTCAAATCCTAACCATTATATATCCTGTAGATTATAAATAGCAATGCATAAGTATTGGGAAATAAATCTTATGTCAAAGTACTCTGATTCTTATATAATGTCAATCTTGAAGTGGCGAACTTGTGCTTATTATGACCCAATGTTTTACCTTAGTTGTAACTGTGTAGAACTTATTTTTCAAAGCTTTTGAACTAGCCAAGGATCTCCCCACCTCCTAATGCAAGTAGGAACGTGTACATATATACATTGAATTCTTACAAATACAGTTATTTTTCAATAGCATAAGTTTATATACATTTTTTTATACCAACATTCTCAGAGATATTAAGACTTTGAACATTTTCCTTACAAAGTTGGGTCTGGTCAAATTGGGTGATTTTGGAATCTCAAGATTTCTTGAATCTAAAAACGAAATGGCTGAATCAGTAAGTAACACTTATACATTTTTTGAAATCCAAGTCTTTTCTGATTTTTGTTACCCTGGCAGAAAGTCGACATTGTTATTAAGTAATTGTTACATTTGTTGTTTTTTTTTTAGAGATTTGGAAGATACATAATATATTTTTGAGAATTTGATGATTTGCAACTCTTGTAGTGAAAAATGCTTCTGTAATAGTTTAAATTGTTAAATAATCATAACATAATATTAAATTCTCTTTTTAATTAACCAAAGTTGTTTAATTAACAAAAAAAAATTGATATCTGTTCTCTTAGAACACGATTCAAACCTTATGTATAGCAATATACTTACATTGACTTGAATTCTGAAAAAGATCCTACCTCAGGCATATATTATATCAAGAGAAATTATATTTAGGATGTTACTTAAATTCTCAACATATTATAAATCTTGTAATTATTGCAGATAGTTGGAACACCCTATTACATGTCTCCTGAGATTATGATGGGCCACAGGTAAGTACTGAGATTTAAATATGATAATCTAATGGTAGAAAAAAAAAAAAAAAAACCTACCTCCCCAATCTGGTATTATGTTGGAAAGAACTATAAAAAGGGAATCAAATTTACTATCAAAATAACTTTTTTTTTAATGTCTAAGAGAGGAAAGGAAAAAGCACTGTCCTCCATGAACAAGAAGGATTTAATAAGGATTTCAACATAATTTTCATAAGTTAAGCTCAAAATTTGGTTTTAATCATCAGATTCTTCGTAATATAATAACGTTTATTGGCGATGGGTCACGTATAATTTATTTATTCCTTTCAGATGTGCTAAAAGATTTTAAACTTTTTTTATTTATCTATTTTAAGATAAGCTTTCATTTTTCTAAAACTCATAGCTCAGAGTATAGCAAACAAGTTCTATAGTTACTCCTTTTTTTTCCTCTTGCTTCTTTTTTCCTCATCATTATTGTCATCACCCTCCTCTTCTCCCTCCCCCTGCTCCTCCTTCCTGCTACACATCCTCCTCGTTCTTCTTCTTTGTCTTCATCATTAAAAAAAAATTATATCGCCTTACTGTGGGCCTCCTTCATCTTTATAGTAGATATTGTAAATTGTGAATGGTATGGTATTTGTGGTATTATCTCTGATTCCTCAATTTTAAATATTTCCCGATTTTTAATTCGTAATTTTCTTTTTCTTTTTAAGGTATAATTTCAAGAGTGATATATGGGCCCTGGGCTGTGTTCTGTATGAAATGCTAACTCTTACCAAGACTTATCAAGCAACGGTAAGACTTCTTTAAATGTTTCAGTAGTATTCCAAATCTATTGGTTGAATTGAAATAACAAGTTTATGAATAGAAGTATTTAATTTCTCCCTTCTAAAGAATTTCCTGGACCTGAACCCTTTTTAAAAATTTAAGTTCAAGTAAAGATGGTAATATGATGCAATACCAAGTATATTCACACTTTATTTAGCTATTTATAAAGTTAATTCTATTTTTAAATTATCGATGGAACCCTTAATTTATTGATACACCTAGATAAATTTAGCCTTATTTATAAAGGCGTTAAAAAGAAAACCAACAATACTTAAAGACTGTTATCACTTTCTTTAATATTTGCTTAAAAAATGGGATGACACAAATAAGCAGTTATGCACTGATCCTTGGGTCAAAAGCGAACCACAAATTACCTATATTCTAAAATTTTTAAAGAGAAGTTTTAATTAAACAAATTTTATACTATTCTTCCCAGAACCCCCTGAAACTTGCCTGGCAGATAGTCATATCCGAATCTGACCATTCCACCATCAGCACAACATACAGTGAAAGTATCCGTTCTCTTGTTGATTCCATGCTTCAAAAGGTATTAATATTTTATTTCATTCTAACTTACTTAAGGCTTATGATCCTTTCGGGTGTAGGCTGTAAAGAGATGATCTCAGTCTCTGTTCTCTGTGTTTCTTTGTGGCTGCTTTATGTGAAATGACTTGGTGTTATTCTTTTTAAGTCTTTTGTAGACCTATATACAGTATTATTAAATGAACATGTGCCCAGACTGTGTCATGCCCTTAATACGTATCCCGACTTATCGTTATGGTATGATCCTAATACTTTAAAAATGTACTAACTCTTCGACTGTGACAATGGTGGGTTCCTGTTGAGAGAATATTTTTTAAAATGTCAAATAAAAATTTAAAAAAATCAATTGTCCTTTTATATTCAGGTCCCTATATATGCAGGAGAATCTTTCCATTTAGTTTTGATTAATATAAGGGTTTTGCATCTTTTGATGAATAGAATATCTCAAAATAGTTAATGTAATTTATTCACTTGTATTTCAATTTATCACAGCCTCACCATGTGCCGATTTACCATTTTAATTCGATTTCTTTACATGCCGGTTTTTTCTCTCTTTTTGACTCCTTCTTGAATAAGTAAATAACATTTCTCAGGAATTACCCTTTTCCATTTTATAATTTCACTTTTTATTTATTTATTTATTTATTTATTTATTTATTTATTTATTTATTTATTTATTTATTTATTTATTTATTTATTTATTTATTTATTTATTTATTTATTTATTTATTTATTTATTTACTGATTTATTTATTTATTTACTGATTTATTCATTAATTAATTCATTTATTTATTTATTTATTTATTAATGTATTAATTATTTGAAGTTAAGAGTTTAAATGATAAACTACTGTTTGCCTTTTCTTTTTTACACATATGGCAAAGCATTGCTCGCTGGAGATAAGTGGCAATTATTATTTTTTATTTTAGTTATTGATTTCCTCCGTACACTCAGCACTTGTTTTATTTAATCCAGGGTAAAACAATAGATGAAAATAAAACTTTAATATACATGTGTATATGGTTACTTCCATCTGCTCTTCGAAAACTGTATGGTTGATAATTTTGATTAACTTAAACTTTTTAGGACCCAGAAAAGAGGCCAACAGCAGATGAAATCCTCTCAAATAATGAGGTGTTTTCCTCATCATCAGAAATGGAACAGAAAGTCTACCAACTTAATTCTGTAACCCGACGAGCCAAATTGTCAGTGGCGTCCACAAGTAACACTGTATCTGTAGTTAGTTCTACCATGTGCGAGGTAGGCATGATTTTATTTTATATGTATTAAAAATGTTTTAAGAAACTTAGATACACAAAAGAAATTCCAAACAGCAACTAAGTCTTTAATAAAAACGAATAACGGATGATATAACCAATATGCTTTACGATATTTTCTGATGCTGAGGAATTATACGGTTCATTGTTTTTTAGCAGCTTTCTTACTATTCCCTTTGAATCTCAAACATTTTAGATTCTTTTTGATTCAGCTTTAACTCTAGATTATTTGTAATAGCGATCTAAAAGGAATACGATCTTTGACTAATTAACAGAGCTTCAGTTCATTTAACTAATAAATAGAGGTGTCTAAATGAGTCAATAAAATGGAGATAAAGATAAAGGGAGTAAATCTGACTCATGAATGAACAACACAAAACAAACGACGTTTTGGCCTTTGGCCTTTTTCAAGTAAACACAAAATACATATATATTTATATTAGATTGTCATAATAATATAGGCGAAAATTTGTAAATGTGTATGTGTGTGTGTGTGTGTGTGTGTGTGTGTGTGTGTGTGTGTGTGTGCAGTGGAAGAGAGAGAGAGAGAGAGAGAGAGAGAGAGAGAGAGGAGAGAGAGAGAGAGAGAGAGAGAGCGACAATGAGATGACATAATGATATCAAAACTATATATATATATATATATATATATATATATATATATATATACGAGGGCTCTTTCATAATTAACCGAAAAATGCCTGTAAAATCCGCATTTTTTATGCTATCAACAAAATTCTTGCACGTGTTCATACCTTGACTCGTCCTTCATTTCTCTACGTAACAGCCAAGTCTGTCGACACACTTCTGCCAACGCCGCACCATGGAATAGATACCCTCTCGGAAGAAATTCCTGTCAAGGTTTTGTAGCCATTTCCGCACATGGTCAAAAAGCTCTTCATCGACATCAAAGCGCTTTCCTGCCAGCTCACGTTTCAGTGGCCCAAAGAGGTGATAATCAGATGGTGCGAGGTCTGGACTGTGTGGTGGGTGTGGCAAAATCTCCCATCCATATTTCTCTAGCCAACCTTGCGTCACTCGTGCTGTGTGGGGTGTAGCGTTGTCGTGTTGCAAAATGACCCCGTTGGTCAACTGCCCTGGGCGCTTTCTGCGAATGGCCTCCCTAAGCTTGTCAAGAGTTTGGCAGCACCTTGCAGCATTGATTGTTTCTCCAGGTTGTAAGGTTTCGAACAGAATAACACCACGACTGTCCCAGAAAACAGTTCCCATTATTTTCTTTGCTGACCGCATGACTTTGAATTTCTTCGCGACAGGTGAGGATGGATGTTTCCATGTCATCGAATCTTGCTTTGTTTCTGGGGTGCAATGGTGCTACCAAGTCTCATCACCGGTAACTATGCTGTCAAGAAAAGTCACATCGTACCCTAGAAAGTCTCCGCCGGCATTGGCAGTATGCCCGTGAACCCTGCGTGAGCTCTTGCTTCTTCTCAAAAGTTCCCTGCAGATGTCCAATCTTTGTTCTTTATGATTGTCTGTCAATTGCTTAGGAACCCATCTTGCGCTGACTTTTCTGTAGCCATGTTAATCAAATACAATTCTATGGACAGAAGTTTCCGAAATTTCAAGACTGCTTGCGATTTCATGAAGTTTCAACCTCCTCTCTTGACGAATAAGCTCATCAACTCGCCTCACATTGTCTTCTGACGTCGCTGTTATCGAACGCCCTCTCCCTTCCCTGTCTGTCAAGTCGGAATGGCCGGCTCAAACAAATTACACCAGTGATAGACTTGTGTACGGCTTATAACATGCTCACCATATACACTCTGAAGTTCTTTATGAATTTCGGTAGGATTCAGACTTTTGGCGTTCAAAAAACGTATGACAGCTCTGATTTCCTCCTTTGACCAAGTTTCAAGGTGGGCCGCCATCTTTAAAATCGTCTAGAAATTCATTGTGAAAAATGATGCACTTCATTATTTCTGGGAATATCCGTAAGGAAATAAGGAATATCATGTCGTTTACAGAATTAAAAAATCTCCACTGGTTGTTGAGCAATGGGCATTTTTCGGTTATTTCTGAAAGAGCCCTCGTATATATACATATATATATATATCTCTCTCAAGAATAAGGTAGGGGGGGTTATTAGAGAATATTAGACAGCAATAGTGTTATTAGTGGTCCCCTACCTCCGTTGTTAAAATATTGAAAAAAAAAAGGAGAGAGAGAGAGAGAGAGAGAGAGAGAGAGAGAGAGAGAGAGAGAGAGAGAGAGAGAGAGAGAGAGAGAGAGAGAGAGGAGAGAGGAGAGAGTCTGGGGGGGGGGGGGGGGGGTTATTGGAGAATACTAGAGATATCTTAACAGCGGAGGTAGGGGACCACTAATAACACTATTGCTGTCTAGTATTCTCCAATAACCCCTTCCCCTCATCCCCCTACTTTATTCTTGCGATATATATATATATATATATATATATATATATATATATATATATATATATATATATATATATATATATATATATATATACATATATATATATATATATATATATATATATATATATATATATATATATATATATATATATATATATCACACACACACACACACACACACACATACACATTTACAAATTTTCGCCTATATTATTATGACAATCTAATATAATGAAAAAGGCCGAAACGTCTTTTGTTTTGTGTTGTTCATTCATGAGTCAGATTTACTCCCTTTATCTTTATCTCCATTCAGTTCATTTGAAACGTAGATGTATTCTGAATCTTTTTGATAAGTAAGCCTAAATTTGATTTTATAAGCAGTACATCTACACGATAGACACACAAAACAACTTGTTTACGAGTTTGCAAAAGTATTTCCTTCTTTTTTCTATGCTTAGATGTACCAGTGGGGAGGTGGAAAATTAACACCTCAAAAATTACACATCTTCAATCGAGAAAAAAGTCCCATTCAAGTAAGTACCTTTTTCTTTCTTTTTAGTGCGACAAAATATTTGAAATTAAGAACCCAAGAGATTTTACTTATTGTAGGAATTTTTTTCTATAAGACAATTTTTTGTTGTTGTATTTTTAAAATACTTTTTATAATTTTCCTTTCTTTTTTCGATAATGCATACAGTATAACCTGTCACCATTTCAACCGTCAGATCAGTTATGCATTTGTTAGGTAGTTGGTAATTCGGTATTTTAATTACGATACGTTAATCATTGAATCAAATAATTAATTGATTAATTAATTCATTCATTCAAGCATTCATTCATTCATTTATTCATTTATTCTTTGGATTATTTCATTACAAAAGCCATCATCACCGGCATTTTTTAACTGTGCATGGCATTTTAGTGCTTCACGACTCACAAAACAGACTCTTAGTAACTTTAAAATATTGTTGACTGATCTACATATTTCAGTTTCTAAGCTTCCTAATATAAAATGAACAGAAAACAAGCTCAGCACACTTAACACCTTTTAAATCGTGGTTAAAATATTTTGTTTTTACGATTTTTTGTTAACGGAATCGTTTCCATGCTTTATTTAATTTATCTTCTCAGTGTCAATTGTATATGGTTATTATTATTTTGAAAGGAAAGAATAGTTCTAATCATTTTTAGCTTCTTATCTAAATTTATGAAGACTTGAAGCTGACATAATTTACATTTTTGATAAAATTAGGCGTTCTCTTCTGTGCATACAGGCTTCAAGTGGCCATAGTCATTTTGCTGCAATTACCTTTGAAAAGGAACTCTACACTTGGTCTGTAAGTATGATTATTTTAGAATGATGAAAAAGAAAAGGGAATTTTAAAATATTAATCATATTTGATTTTAATAATACATATCATAAAGAAATTTAAAAAACCCTTTCTTTTTCTTAATTGAATTTTTATTGATCGTTTGGACAGAAAAAAAAGATGAAGTTTTGTTTTAAAAGGCTGTAAGTATGCATCTGGTCATAAGTAAGTGACTGACCCTGCCATACAGAATGAGCTAAATTTGTCTAGAGGAATTCGAGTTTTAGTTTAAAAACATCACCCATCAGCTGTTTTTTGTGCTGCAACTTTTTCAATAATATAAAATTTTTTTTTTTTTGGACTCTTATTTATTTATTTATTTATTTATTCTTGTTGCTTTTTCCACCTGAAAAAGAAATACCTCAATTGCTAGCTTTACCGTAGTACACAAATGCCGGGGTTATCTTAGTCTTACATGAAATTTTTTAAAATGACTCTTGAGATAGAATTGCCCACGAGATGAATAAAGGGAACTCTAAGTTGTGTGTTCTATTTTATAATCTCGTTTGTTTATATCATTTCTAAGAATCCACAAGGTGGAGTCAGCATGTCAGGCCAACTAGGTCATGGGAACACGGCATCTTACAAGGCACCAAAACGAGTTGATGCTCTCTTAGGCACTCCTGTAGACCAGGTGGCTTGTGGGGAGGATTTCACTCTTTGTGTTACTGGTAAGACGGCGATTGTTTGTAAAGGGGAATATCTGCTCCATTTATCTTATTGTGTATATATGGGAAGGAAGAATATTTCCTTTTAGCTTCGATATTTTATTTATTTTGTAATTGTTAATGTTATGCTTTTGTATGGTTGTAATGCACTTAGAACTTTGCTTTTATAAGTAAATGGGCACAATGTAAAAGCGCCACAATTTTATTATCATATTTCTAAATGTGTAGTATCTGTATGCTACTAAACGATTTTTTCCCACATTGACATATTATAATAGCAAAGAAAAGAATGGAATGAGTCATTTGGCACACTTTGCTCGTTTTTTTTATGAACAAAATTCTGGAAAAAGCTGACCAAGTTTGAAATTCGATTGATAAAGTTTGGTATTCACATAAGTGATACAGCATCGAGGTTTAACTCAATATAATAATCCAATATTTTGTCCAGTTGTCTTCATGGCTGTTGGTGTTTTTTGGGGGTTTTTTGGTGTTTTTATTTTTTTTGGGGGGGGGATTCGTTTTGTTTTGTTTTTCTTCTTGTATAGAAACTTTCCAATTGAGGACTAGCCTACTTAGTTATATAGCGGATTACAAACTAGTGTTATGATATGAATACGTATAATAGATAGATAAAATAATTTTTAGTTCACGACCTAGCTTAGAATGTTTGAAATATGTTATAATGGGAGTTAAGGTATTGCACTGTGCATGTGACGTTTCGGGCACTTTCGTTTTTATTTCCCTTTGCAAATTATTAACTCTCAGTTTGCTTACTTTGAACAAAAATGGGTGATTCGTGTTGATATCATTTGTTTGTTTTTTATTGATTATCTATATTTCTTCATGGAATGCCTTGATATGGAAGGGCCTTATTAAAAAATGATAATAATGGGAGTCTGTTTCAAATTCAAATTATCCCAAATTGAGGATTGTGAGTTATATAAAAATGATAAACATAGATAAATCTATTCATTATTGAAATTAATGTGTTTACTTGGAGAGAAAAGTGGCAAAAGTGGATCTGCAATTTCGTATGCTTGAAAAGGTTCTGAATAATATGGATGTCTAGTTGTATTTTATTCCTTATACTATTGGTCACAAAATTTATAATGTACTCTTTCTATTATGAAGATCAGGGAGGCCTTTACGTCTTTGGGTCTGACTACTATGGATGCCTTGGCACTGCAGGGGAAGATGAGGAGGTGCTGACGCCGGTTCCTGTAGAATTTTTTATTGACCATCCAGTAAAGGAAGTGTCTTGTGGTGATGCCCATGTAATAGCCTTGACGCGATATGGAGACGTCTACACATGGGGCCAAGGAGAGTTTGGTAAGAAAGTTAAACGTGTGATCTTATTAAAAGCAATTATGCAAAATGAAAATTAATTTCAAATTGTTGAATTAATGGTATATTTTTAAGAGTGCATTTTTTATACACCTGGTGGCACAATTCCAATGTGTCTTTTAGAGGGCAGTCACAGTCTTTTCAACAGATTGAATGGGACAGAATCAAATATCTTCAATCAGAAATAACTGTGCGGCTCACTTTTTATCCATATACAATGAAATCGCATAATAAAATCGTCTCAAAACTGCATTGGGTCGGGATGATTTAGATGCTAAAATGTCAAATTAAAGCCAAACTAATGAAAAATGTTAAATGTTAAAATATGAAAGGTTGTCTTTTGTTGTTCTAAAATTTTGTAATCATTCTTCTCAATAAAACGTATAAACACAACCTAAAGATTGATATTTTTGGTTATAAATTCAATTTTAAGTATCTTAGTCATCCAGACGTTAATACGTAGAAGCATAGGGACATATTTTATTTTATTCAACGCAAATTTTCAGATGCCTTGTTAAAAGTAAACACATACAAAAAAATAGAACAGACCTAAAAGCTGTTCATTGATTTGTTTAGTTCCCCAGCATAAATCCTATAATCAATTTTAAGAGATTGACAGATGCTTTTGTTTTGTTTTTGTTTTTTTATTATGGCATTTGTCAGATTAGAAATCTTTATCATTATGATAACGTCAATGATGCATTGGGATACCTTACATTATTCGTTGCTCCCTACATTATATATTTTTGATTGATTTATATTTTTATTTATTTATCAGGCAGGCTTGGTCTTGGTACAGAGGATGACTTCAATAGTCCTCAAAGGGTAAAGATGCCGTTTACAGCTGTGATAATGTTGATGATATAAATTTTGTTTTGTTGTTGATGTTGTTGGTGATGATGATGATGATGATGATGATGATGATGATGATGATGCTGGTAATGAGGATAAAAATGATGATGAGATGATGATGATGATGATGATGATGATGATGATGATGATGAAGATGATGATGATGATGATGATGATGATGATGATGATGATGATGATGACAATGACGAAGATGACTATAGACGGAGAGATAAATAAATTAGTTAAATCACATTGAGGAAGAAGATGAAGAAGAAGAAGAAGAAGAAGAAGAAGAAGAAGAAGAAGAAGAAGAAGAAGAAGAAGAAGAAGAAGAAGAAGAAGAAGAAGAAGAAGAAGAAGAAGAAGAAGAAGAAGAAGATAAGAATAAAGTAGAAGAGAAGGAGAAGGAGGACCATGACAATTTGACAATGAGGATGACGAGGAAGAGAGTTCACATCGACGATGAGAATCCGAATTCGATGTTTATTTTCTCAACTGTCCAATTGTTGGGTTACCAGGTTGACATTCCTTTGAAGCAACAAGTAAAGGGCCTTTGTGCAGGCAGTGACAACTCATTTCTGATCTGCGCTAGTGGGAGGTTGATGGCGTGTGGCAGTAACCAGTTCAACAAAAGTGGATTTAACTCTGTGACGCTGGGCTTACGGAAGAGAAAACCTAAGGTTAGATAGATTTTGTTTTGTTTTAGCCTTTTCCAGATGGACTGAATTTTTCTTTGAGATCATAATTTCTCTCATTTTTCATCTGATGATAATTGCAAATTTAATTATTTTCATCATGAAAACGGCAAGGCATAAAGTTATCAATTCCCAACCTCAACGGGTTAATTGTAGTTTATTTGATTGAATTTTTTATTTTTTTTATTTTTGCTCTTTATTGACAAATTGTCTAAAATGAACCATAGAATTGGAGTACATCAGTATTTTGGAAGCAAATATCATAGGACTGTTTAGTTTTTTGAGTTTTTATTTTTATTTTTTTTATTTGTTGTTTTTTTTTTGTGTGGCTATTTTAAAATGTTGAATAATTTTTAATATAGACTAAAACAATAAATATATTCATAGTCATATGAAATAATTTCTGATATATTTGAGATGTCTCAATAAATATCCTTGTAATTCACACGACTGTACAAAGCACTGATTTGGTTTTAAATAGAAGAAGAAGTCTATATCAGTGCTGAGTCAAGAGGAGAAATTTCCTCCTTTTAAAAATTACATTCTCCTAATCAATGTACCAGCCATGAGAGAGTTGATGTGTGGTGGAAGAAACAGTTGCTGTTACTGTTACTGCACATCTTGCCTGCTGGCACGTAGGACAGGATTTTTTCCCAATCTCTAATGATAAGTGTATCATCTCTCTTGCTCAAAAAATGGGGGTTAATGCAATAAATATGA
>NC_088361.1:85889129-85911629 GCF_034508935.2 Berghia stephanieae | reverse complement strand
CTTGGCCCTCTTCGGGCCTTTAGGTACATAGGGCATCCACCAGGCATCTCCATTTTTTTGCAGTCGGATGCTTTTTCAGTGACTGTATTCCAGGACAGGCCTGCTTCCTTTATTTCTTTTTCCATGGTCCTCCACTAGGTTTCGTTGGGCCTCCCCCGCTTTTTCTTCCCATCTTCTGTCCAGTATTGGACTGTCTTGGGAAGTGACCCTTTTTCCATTCTGGCCACAAGGCCCAGCTAACGCCATCTTCTTCTTTTTATTTGGCAAAGATGACGACATGTAATATTTATGATAGGAGAGGTACTTTTAATCATTTGGGTTTTATCTTTTCAGAAAAACTTCTCAATCAGAAGACATTGATATCTCGAGTTTCTTCCCCAAAGCGTAAGTATGAACCTGTTCTAATTTAACATTGCTCAAATATGTGTTTGTTTAGACTTATTTGGCAAATGTCAACGTCACAAATGGTCCTTGATGTATTGAGAAAGCTATTGTTATACTGGCCAGCAATAATGTAAAGCATCTGATACGTCATGATATAAATTTGATAAACCGCTAGGGTCTTACGTTAGGATCAGTTGGAACCACACTTCATTTACAACACAGTGAATATGAGAAAGGGAGGAACTGAAGAAGAAGAAGAAGAAGAAGAAGAAGAAGGAGGAGGAGGAGGAGGAGGAGGAGGAGGAGGAGGAGGAGGAGGAGGAGGAGTAGGAGGAGGAGGAGGAGGAGGAGGAGGAGGAGGAGGAGGAGATGAAGAATAAGAAGAAGAAGAAGAAGAAGAAGAAGTGGCTGTATAAATGTTCATATTTATTTATTTTTTATTTTTTATTTTATGACAAATAACAATTAAATTCTATTCCTTTCTATTCTTTTTCTTATTCTTATCACAAAAGCAAATTTTTAGAGATTATTTTTTGGGGAAAAACTGTTTAATTCAACGTGCAAACTTTATTTGAATCCATATTTATTGAACTTTACTCTCCTTAGAGATATATCCTGGACCTGAAAGAGGTAGTTTTTCTTCAGCTTGCCATCAACATCTCCTTGACTATCCCATCACAATCGGCAGAGCTAGTTGCTTCTTTGTTGACTATAATTTTATTACTTTCAGGCCCCCTTCCTTGTCACAAACCAGCTTGTTAAACGCAATTTCCTTATGTGTGGTGTTATTGTTGATTATGCATTTCTTATACATTTATTTCATTTCTCTTCTTTACATTGTTCATTCACAAAAATTCAGATAAAATCATTGTTTTGAATGTTTTTGTTTTTTTAATTTATTAATTTCTTTCACGTCTACAATGATCACTTCCACAACTTTGATGTCACAGAGCCCATTTATGTCTACAATATGTATGAAGTTGAATTGATTTTGTCACAAAAATGATAAGTTATTAGCTTATTGAATTTGTTGGGGCTTTTAAAAAATGTGCAACAGCATATTAACATGCAGAAGATCATTGTTTCAAAATTATATTATTAAATACTCATCGTTTTTTTATTGCGAACCATAATATTTATCCAAACTAAATTAATCAGTATACGATAAGACGATGTGCATGTGATTCTGTATTGCATTGAATTCCATCGCTTCGTTAATAGATTTAGCATGCCTTGGTGAAAATAGCTCAAATATATCAGCAAGAATAATGGATGAACTGACCGTAACTGTATTTCTTTTTAATTTTAATTTTTTATTTACAGATATTTTTTAAAATGACATTGTAGATTTAATGAGCTGAAAATTTAGCGAGAAGGAAGTTCTTTTGTCTCGTGCCTGCATATGCTGTGAAAATAAATAGCCCTATGTTTTATTAGTTTTTTAAAAAATGACTCCAAGTCCGAAATGAACTTTGAAAATTTTATTTGCGGAGCAATTTGATGCAGGAAAAATGGTTCCTCACGGTGTTGTCTATATTATTTGAACTATAAAAATTTAACCACCCACAGATTAGTGGTGTTAAAAAAATATTGACTTGACAAGGAATCAAACCTTATCTATTCACAATGGAAACTGTTTGGGCCAACAATTACCTGTTTTAGAAACAGCAATTTTTTTTAATCAACCGTTATTTTGATTTACTGTAAATAATGAAAAAAAAAAAAACCCTCTGCGCTCTGCCTTTTAAAATCTTGGTGTAGGACTGTCATTGGCTATGTTAAAAAAACACACAAAAAAAAAACAAAATAACAACCAATTTTGTCGTACTATTTTTTTTCACCTTCATCTTAAAATCAAAAGTACATAAATGAAATGTAAATTGAGTGGATTTGGTCTTATTTTGTAAAACTTCCGCATTTATGTTCCTCATGACTTTGCATTATGAAAACTTTTCTATGCTCTTCTCCTTTTGCTCAATGCATGCACCTATTGTCTGTCCCAAGTGTAATATACTCATTCTGTTTTGTCACAGCATGATTTGCTTATTAGATATATGCCTGAAATCTTTTGCTTTGTCAACATATTAAATCTGCATATTATCGTTCAAGACGGGAATGTAATGGTTAAACGATGCTTATTTATTGATACTTTATTTTTCGTCTTTATTTGTTTTTTCCATTGATTTATATGATTGAGTTATTTACATTTTTACCAAAAAAAAAAGGTTTATGAATTCATCCAAAAAAAAACGTCCCCAAAAAAAAAGAAACAAAAAAACCCCCCAAAAATACCCCAAAAAGCAAAACAAACAAACAAAAAATAAAAATATAAAACCAACAAAGAACATGTCCAGAATGTAAATGTAGATGAATTAAAAACATCTCTTGACACTAATAGCAATTCCTGTGTTGGTTGATGCCATTATTATTGTTGCTATTATTATTATTATTATTATTATTATTATTATTATTATTATTATTATTATTATTATTATTATTATTATTATTATTATTATTATTATTATTATTATTATTGTTTCCATCATCATCATAACTGTTATAATTTTCATCGTCATCATCTTCATCAAAAATAAATTCGTATAATCATTGCTGTAATTTAATATTTTCATTTAAATGCATAAAATAGTCTTGCTCAGTTGATTTTATAATATGAGATTGACAATTTTCTTTTTTTTTTCTTTCTCAGTTACTGTGAGCCCAGACCTTGGTAGTCCATTCAATATAATTCAAGAGGAAACAGGGTCTAATATTGAAAGCAATTTCAGCAAGACTGACTCCTCAGATTCTTTTGTCCTGGTCGATGACATAGTAAACCATGATGTTGTTGACAAAGTCAAAGGTTTTTCACCAGAAGTGTTCACTCCGCCTGTTCCTCCAGTTCAATTTGGCGATTCTACAATGGGAGACAGCATTCCAGCTTGGCTAAAACAAGTATAAATATTTGTATATATCATACTATATATTTTGTGAGGTTTTTTTTTTCAAATTTAACCCTACATGTGAGACTTTTCTGTTGGTTGTAACCAGGAAAAGGAAGATGATTTATATATTTGTAGTCCATCTGAGCCATTAGGTCCATTGAGTTTATCCCGATTTCTATAGCATGAAATGGACAATAGCCATTGCTCACTACCCTTTGGATAGGATACTAGTCTATTTCAGAGTACTTTCCATCCAAATCTAACAGACCCAGCTACCCAATCACCCCTGAGTGGACAGATCAGGAAAAAAATAAATCTCGACTCCACCCGGGATCAATGTTGGTCCCTTTGAATGTGAAGCGAGTGCTCCACCAACTGAGCTTGTATATTTGTAGGAAAGATAAAATATTACAACCCTTAGGATTTTATCCATTAATGCCAGCAAAAGTCTTGAATTGAGGCACTGAGGAATAAATCAAGACACGTTCAATTGTAGGATTGAAAATACATACTTCTTGCACAGTCGCTTCAAACAATCCCCACCAGTTAGATTTATTTCGACTTACTAAACAGTTAGCAGTTATACAGGGATGGTTTTGCATGAAAAAAAAATATCATCAACAAAATAAAAAAAACATCAATAAACCAACAAAATGAACAAAACAAAACTCCACAAAACACATACATTCACACTCATTTGAAAACCTTTCTCTCTTACCAAAAGATCCCAGCCAAATCTCATCTCATTCCAGTACACAAATACAGTAACTGTAACGCATGGTATACTTCCATGGTATACTTTTGTTTCATGAAAATGTTGCTGCTTGAAGCTCGAAGGAAAAACATAAAGATAAATATTGAATTGTATGCTTCCATTTATTAGACGAAGACATACTGTGGACGTTTCGGGTTTCCCCTTTTGTCAACAAAACACGTTGAATGAAACACTAAGGGAGAATATGATCTCATTCGTCCTTAGTGTTTCATTCATCATGTTTTGTTGATAAAGGGGAAACCTGAAATGTGCACAGTATATGTCTTCATCTAATAAATTGAAGCTTTCAATTCAATACTTATCTTTATTTTTTACTTTTTTTTTCAGTGAAGCTCTTTACGAAAAAGTTAAATAATTTGAAATGTGCTGATGAAGAAAACTTAAAAAAATTTTTTTGCTTAAGCAATAGGGTGAGATGGTCGACTGGTTAAGGCAGTGCACATTTCGTTCTTTTCCTTGTGAAGATATTAACCCCCAATTTGCTCACTTTGGACAACATGGTTGATTCCTGTTGACACCAGACATTTTTTTTGATGGATTATCTATATTCCTTCATGAATTGCTTAGGCAACAGCAACTTACGATGATGCACTGAAGGGTGTAAATTTATTTGTTTTTGCTATTGTTTACAATATTTATTTAAACAATTTAAAATATAAGAACGTGATATTTTTGCTGCCATAGTAGATTCTGTTTGAATCACATGAATATCACATTACAGGAATTAAAGGATGCAGAAGTCATACCATTTCCCTCCCCATCTCCTGCACCCGCTGGAAACAATTTTGATCCATTCGTCGTTGATTCCAGCCACCCTAACCAGGAGGATTCCAATGAAAAAGCCGCTCCTGTAGGCAACAGTCCTGTGAAATCACCGAATTTGAAACTTTACATTCCACCTCATGAGGTATATTGTTTACATTGATTGTTTTAGAGAGTTGGGATTGTTGTATTACTTAAGGCCTGAGGTTTTCCATTAAGTAGTCGTCAAGAGTCCGAGTGTATCCTGGTTTCTATAGTGTTAAACAGACAATAGCAAGTACTTTCTAAAAAACATTTTTAAAATTGAGATTTTATATAGTGCAATATCCACTAAACATGCTCAAAGCACTTTACAAGGGGTCCCTGGTCAACAGCAACATTTAACATTTAGGACGGGACATGATGCCCCTTAGGCGATATTACAGTTTTTTTTGGACAGAGACAACGCTGTTAATGGTCAAGTACTCATGATACACCTGAATATGGTGAGAGAATGTGAGTAAAGAGCCAAGGACTCAACTATGCGGCGAGCGAGGCTCGAACCCAGGACCTTCCGATACAAAAGCGAGTGTCATACCATTAGACCACATAGCCCCACTTCGCTGCACTTTCTACCCTTTGGTTAGGACATTAATCTATCACAAAGTACCTTACTTCAGATCTTTCTTTCAATACATTGAATTTGCATTCATGGATAGGATATAAGCTATGCAACTCATAAGATGCAATGTATTTTACGGAATTGATAGAGTCAAAGCAGGATTACTCTGATATATTTTCATTCATATCAATTTTAACTATTTCATAATAATTCATATTCCTGTATAATTATCTTTCCAGGATGACACAATCTCTGGTTTGAAAGAGAAAATTGCGAAATTGGAATTGGAGAATGCAGAGGTATAGTCCTTCTCGCTTCCCCCCCCCCCCCCCTTTTTTTTTTTTCACTAAATAAAGGGAGAGTGTCTTAGAAATGATATGAAGATGAGTTTCTCAAGAAGTTTGATGAAAAATTTTATACCGTGAGTTTAATTTGGACACGGCTTGACAAAGGTAGTCCTTTTAAGTGTTAATGGATGGTAACAGCTGACAAGTGCTTTCCACTAGTTCTAACATAGACCCATGTGTCAAAAGACTCCCGACCATTTATGACACGTAGGGTTATGTTTAGTGTGGTAATGATTTTTCAAACTTTTTAGTCAAACAATCAGAATGGTTTTTAAAAATTATTATGAACTGCCTGTAAAATTGATGGTGGAACAAAGTGCTCGAAGGTAATTTGCCTACAAAACACTGTACTCAATTCACTTTGTCCAGCTACTGAGTATTTAAATTGAATTACATTTTAAAATGACAAATTAGCCTTAAATTTATGACCCGTCTCTATAGCATAACACGAAGAGATGGTGTCTCATTTTCATTTTTTATAACATATGACATCTCATTATATCTTAACCTTTTGTGCCTAATTGGATTCTTTTTAAATTTTTTATTTTGCACTTTCCTTGTTGAGTCTGTGATAAGTAAGCAACGATGTATAATAAAAAAGTAGTGCTTCAGAGCCGTCTTAAGGTTTCTGTAGCATTAAACTACTGACATTAATAATAGGGAACAAAAGTGTGATATATAAAAACTGGTTCCTATCTCATTGAAAGTCAAAAACCACTCTTCCGGAGGACTGAATACATACCTTATTTATGTAAATGATCTTCTGGTTTCAGAGTGATGGCATCTTACTTTCTAGTCTAAATATATGCTAGTCGTCGATAAAATATCCATCCTTAAGTTTTTACGCCCTGTAATCCCTAAAATCTGCCTATTCATTCTGCTACTAAAATAGTCATGCCATCTTATAATTCAATAATATGTAATCTATTCAATATTAGTCCTCCTTCATGAAGGACTGGTTACATACACTTTTAAGGATTTTGGAACCGGACAAATGGGAGTGACGTAATTACTTTTCTTCCTTATTGCTTGATACCCTGTGGATATGACACCTATTACAAATACTTTCTGTTAGATCCAACAGTTCTATCTACCCAATCACTGCGGGGTGGACAGACAAGTCCCAAAAAAAATAATTTTGTCTGCACCTGGGTGCGTGCACTGCCACTGAGCTATCAGGACCTTCAGTTTATATATATATATATATATATATATATATATATATATATATATATATATATATATATATATATATATATATATATATATATATATATATATATATATATATATATACATGTCTTTGTCTATGTACATCATTTATTCAATTATATTTATCAGAAGAGTCTCTGCGTTATGGTAATATCCATACTATTTTAATTTAATTTTTTTTTCTTTCTTCAGCTGAAAAAGACAGTAGAGCAACAAGCTAAAGTCATCCAAGATTTAAAGGGATGCCAAAAAGAATGAAGTGAATTACAAGCATTTCAACTCCTAATTTTATTCTTGTGTTCAGTTTTTAATAAGATGCACACTAGTCCGTCCATAATTTAATTACCGTCTCATTGTTCTACATTTGTCTTCAAGGAAGTTCTCAGATAACTTTATCAATATTTTGTAAAAGTATTTCTTAAAGAAATAAAAAGCAGAAATTGTTATTGAGGCTCAGGTTGAGAGGTATGATTGTTTCACAATACAAAGAATGCTGTGAAAAGAAAAAAATCTGCAAAAATATTGTTAGGTCTTATGTCCTTGGTAAGACACCTCATACGAATTGTTCAATTCAACTAATGATCGAGTGAGAATGTCTGCCAAACATGGCTTTACCAGATTATAAAAAAATACAAACAGGTTCATCTTAGCCACCTTAATCAATAAGAAATAGATAGGTGATACAATATGTGGCATAAAGATGGGATCTGTATCCCCGGTGTCTGAAAATAACAAAATCTATATTTTCGTTTTCATTATTTAATTTACATTTATTGTACGAATGGGGCAATGTTCATTAAATATTTATTATTGGAAAACTAATTTAAGCATGTTTATTTTAACCATTTACATATGTTTTTCTGTTTGGTAATTTTTACATTAACAACTTGTTGAGTAACAAAGAAAGGTGGTTTTATTTATTTGTGTATATATTTTGAGACTAATGACACCAAGGGTCTCCAAATATTAAAAAAACAATATCCTATTTTTTTTTTTTGCGTGCAACTAATGGTTTTCCCAAGCCAAACCCATCTGTAACTAGCCTTATGCTATTCTGTCCTTTTAAAAACATATAAAAATTGATTCTTACGTTTTTCTTTGTGAATACTTAATTGTTTTATAATATAGCAATGACTATCCCGCACAAATCTTTGGGCCTCTTTTTCGCTCACGAAGTGCCCAAATTCGCGACAAAATATGGGACGAAGCTGTTCCGTACATGCTATTTTAAAAAATTAATTACGACACTGTTTATCGATGAATATGACTGAAAGTTGGCACACAGTTAGAAAAGAGGTCATTTTAGATTATGTCAAGCGAAAAAACTCGTGTGATAACCAGAAGACCGTTAAAAATAGATTTTTACTCTTTGGAGTACAATATTTCTAAAACTACAAAGAGGAGAGATTTTGTCGCTCATGTTATATATATGCACATTTCTTCTATTTATATTTCAAATTTCATTGGATTATGATAAGTACTTTTCCCGTATTCTCACAAAACATCAACCCAATTTGCATTTCAATGAGTGAAAAGTGAAAATATGGAGACGGCCATTTTGCTTCCCCATCGCGCGACACGAAAATGACGTGAGGCAAGGCTTTCACTATTAAGACTGGCCCACTTAAAATGAACTAAATTTTAACAAACAGAAAACTGAATAGACTCGGATAAATGTCACTGAGACAAAAATAGATGAATAAAATTTAATAAAAGAAACGAAATTATATATTTGGCCACACACGTGGTCATCTGGCAACCTTTTTCGCGATGACTGATGACACAAATCCTCCGCGCTTTTTAAAAATTAAGGTATTGTTTCATTGTTATGTCATAGGGAGAGTAAATTAACACATTCTCTCTCTCTCTCTCTCAAATAAATACTAGAAATAACATAAGCCATGGTCTCACGGGACTGATTGATAATAAATTAGCAGGCATTTTTCGTGTCATTTGTATGGGTTGTAGGCACAAAATTACACTTTGGAAAAGTTCGAAATGATCAATATTATGTATATTTTAAAACAAAATTATAGTTGACCCTAGCCATACAGCTCTAAAACTATACAAGTTAGAAATCTTCTGATGTCTTCATATTTTCTGATAATTTTGCCATAAAATTGCCAAGTTTTGATATCTAAATATTCCACGCATTAAACGAGATACAGCCACAAACCAGAATAAAACGCAGAAAAAGCATCCCATATTTTCCGTATTTTTTTCTCTTTGCGAGTCATCCAAATAAATGAAACCTTTGAAACTGCATAACTTTGTTACATATTAACGGATTTTCAAAATTCAAACAGATTTTTACTCAGTGGAGATAGGGCTTTGATTTAAGAGTAGAATTTCCTACAAAAATAGAAAACAAAACTTTTCATAGTCATTGCTATATAATAGCTGCTTTGGATTTGTTTAGTTAGTATTTAATTAAAATCCACTGATTTCATGAATAATACAGTCCAGTCCAGATAATTCGAAATCTGATTAACCGAATTTCTTTTAAATCGAAGAAAATACGATGTAATGAATTATTTTCTTCTTTTTCTATATAAAATATTCATGGTTAATTTGAATTCGAACAGTCGTTATTCTCTTTATTCGAAGAGCAAGTGCTTGCCCATCACTAAAAAAAAAAACTCTGGAAGGTCATAACGAACTGCCTGTTCTCCGTATCCACCCTCCCACGCGTTTTAATGACTGAGCTGACTAATAATAATAATAACTAGACCCCTGAGGCATGCAATGGCTGTTGTTCCCTCTCCGTCCCACCCGCCCTCTCTCTTCTTTCTCCAAATTGACCAGCTGTCTCGCGTCATCCCTCTCTCCTTCTCGCGCTCTCATCACTAAGACTAACTTGTGGTCTGCTGGCCGCTGGCTAACAAAGGGGGTTGGTTATAAATAGATCTAACACACAGTGATAACCACAAGCTGACCAATACACGGCACGAACAATCATAGGCCACACCCCACTCCACGCGTTTCTCTTTCTCTTCTGTGCTGTCTTTCTTTATGATCGATGGATCTAGATCTAGAAGTAGAGGGCCTACACAGCATGCAGTGTTAACTACTACTCTGTGCTATTGTGTAACTTGTAAGTGTAAGGGCCAGGGCACAGCTTGGCCAGGGCCAAAGCATACGTGTACAACAAGGGTACAACAATATTACAACAGTAATATAACCCTGATACCTGGAGTCAGGTTTAGTTATTTCCCTTGTTTGGAGACAAATCGAATTCTGATAAATAGAAGTCATTTGCTTTTCCCACCCAATTCGAATTATCAGGACTGCACTGTACATCATAACCATCAGATATGGAAAATATAAAAAGAGCAATTCAAGTTCAAGTAAAAAACATTTTAGAATTACAGTGGACTCCAGACAAAATTAACTGGCTTAAGATGGAATAAACTTTCGTCCAGTCCTGTTTTTCCACCCTCATTTAAGCCAACTAAGCAGACTCTGGTTTATATAAGTATAAATTCGTTTCAGTCCAGTTAAAATAAAAGTAGTCTCTGCCATAAAGACCTTCTTTTCCGACCTCCATCAATTGCACACAAGGCTGATAAAACGACCATTTTCTATAAATGCCTGCCTAATAAGATACGTGTGTTCGGTGGTGAAGTCTACATTTGTGGAATGAACGCAAAAGATTAGCTTCTTGCTTTTGTTGCCTGCAAAATGGTACAAACTACCACTGCTCATCATGAGCAAGGTTGCTAAATCACAGTGCTTTCCTTTTGGAAATGGATAAGAGACCTTGCTTAAGACAAACTTTTTTTATGACCTCAAAAGAGTTGATCATGAGCAGGCTCCATTGTATTCTAATGAAAATTTAGGGAGTAGGCAAAGGAATAAAATAAAAATCAGAAAAGATGTGTATGATACAGTACTAGGTGAAAAAAACAAAAACATCCAAGGAATCAGCCTTCCTCTGCAGGAAATTAAGTCTCAGATTTCTTGACTACCAGTAAGACATGCTATCATAACAACACAGAGGCTACTCCATAGTTTGAAATATTGGCAATTAGTCGTCCCAACCATTACATAACCTATTTGGTGTTATGATAGCTCATATAACTGGTAATCAGAAAGTCCAAGATTCCATCTCTAGGTAAAGAATGCCAATTTATTCTTTTCCTTTTTGTGCAGCTATGTGGTTTAGTGGTATGACACCTGCCTTTGAATCAGAAGCTCCTGGGTTCGAGTCCTGCTTTGAGCGGCGCATAGTTGAGTCCTTGGAAAAGGCTCTTAACTCACAATATCTCACCATACTCATTTTATACATGGCCATTAACAGCGTTGTCTCTGTCCTAAAAAAAATCTTACTCCCGCCTAACTGGTGTCATGTCTCATCCTACTTGTTAAGTGTCGTTGTTGGCTAGGGACCCCTTGTAAAGCGTTTTGAGCATGTCTCGTGGATATTGTGCAATATAAAAGCTCAAGGTTTTTAAAAAAAAATTCCTCTCACTCTGTATTATAAACAGCTTGTGTAATTAAAACTTATTTTTGAAAAGCTAATGCCAATAGGCTTCAACAGTCATGACGTCACTCCCCTCATAATGATGCATGGTAACTTAGTAACTGGCTCTAAACTATTGGAATAATGGTGGACGCCCTTATGAAATATTTATCCGACGAGCATTAAAGTGTATCCAGAGGAGAAAAACATTATAAATATGATCATGTTTTGAATTTTATACATTTTGATCACATGACATATGAAAAGTTCTAGCCAGCATGAAGAATAAAAAGTACCCATTTTTCTTTGTTCAGAACAGCTGCTCGCCATTGCTGGGCAACGTGACATCAGACTAGTGAATCCAATTAAAATCAAACCTAGTAAGATCATGGGATGTCCAAAATAAGTTCTGTTCTCAAACTGGATTCAAAGTTTTTAAAAAATGAACTACTAGGATTTTTTTTTTTTGTGTGTGTGTGTTTGACGACCTGTTTAAGATTTAATTTATTGAGCTTTATAAGAATATTATAAAGCCTGTTTTATGTTATTATGCTAACTTTCTATCATAGATTTGTCAGTTTCGTTGTTTTTGCTAATTTGAAGAGGCTCTAGCTTAACACCACATTAGGAACGGTTCAATTGACTTATGTAATAAAAAGATTTAAATAAAAGGAATTGAAGATATTTTCATTCAATTTCTGACCAATTTCCATCAACTCACTATGTTTCAAATGAAGACACTGTAAAAGAGGAGGCAATGTTTTGAGTTCGTTATTTTAAAAAAATTACATATGATTTGATATTTTTTGTCATGGTTTGTTTTTGATGTCACAAAATTTGCACAGTCAATAAAGCACCTACAACTTAAAAGCGGTCTTCCGTCTTTATCAAATCTTTGGAATTAAGATCAATTTAATGAGTTCCTTCATACAGTTCACTCTGCTTAATCAGGAATATGGATAAATGTTATTATGAAAAATAATGGTTATACATAATTTTCTTGTAATATTAGCAATTAAGCACAATGAACAGTATTAGTATTACAATATCACCATAATTAGTTTGTTTTTAATTTTCCCACCTGTATGGCATCTGGGCTGTCAAGACAGAGAGAGTACAATATTATGGGGCTCAACAAAAGCTCAAGCCTGTGGTAAGAGGTGAATAGTATGTGCCATTTTGAATGAAGTTTGGGGGCATTAGACAAAAAAGCAAACTTTTTACTGGACTGATACGACCTAAATGTGATGCACTGTAAAACCCTTAAACATAAAACAAACAAATATCTTGACCTTAATCTGGAATACTATTAATAAATTTGCTTTTGCCCTGGCTGGGATCCTTTGCTGAGAGGAACATAGCTAGAGGTATTTTGTTACGATTTATATTTCTGAAAAATCCTCCCTTTGCAATATATTATTGTTATTTATTCAGTGAGCCTCAAATGCCAATGATTCAATATTCCTGTTTGACTTGGGCTTTTCAGTTGTCTCAAACTAGACACAACTCCGAAATTTACTTTTGTTTAGAGGTTGAATTAGTCCTTTTCATTGACACTCCTAAAATCTACATTATAAGCAAAATCCGTGATGTTTTTAGAATATCTACTATCTCAATAAAAAAAAAAGTCTAAATGAAAACAATAAAAAATCAAAACAGTTTTCAAAATGACCTTTTATTTTTATATTTTTAAATAAAGAGAAATAGGACAGTATTTTAAGCAAAAAAAATAATTCAAAATCCGTATTTTGCTTGCGTCTGTCGCTTTGTCAATTTGTTCTGAGCCCAAGTATTTTTCAGTTCCAATTCCTTTTCCTTAGCCTAAGAAAGAAAAAAAAATGTTCAATGACAATCGATTAATCAATGTTTTATACTTACCATATCAATGTATGAATTGTCTCAATCTAAATATCGCCCTTACAAGTTTGAATAATTTCTTTATTTGTGTTGAAAATGGCACCAAAGACTGGAACTGGAATGAGATCACAACTTGCTCCTGATATCTGATATACCAAATTTATATATCATGGTGAAATAAACAAAATTTTAGTTATGTCAAAATGGAAATAATATGGTGTTGAAAAGTAAATTGAAAGAAAGCCTTCAGAAAAAGAATAAAGACTATTATGCAACGGATTTTTAATCACAAAATCTACTGTTTTCAAATGGAAAAAAAATATTAAAGGTGCCTATTTTGATAAAGGCATATCTCTTCTTGAACTACATTCAAAATCATGCTTCAATTGTTTACAAAGGTGGCAACCATTTGTCACACATAAACGTGGAAGCTGATATACCGAGCATCTGGTGTGATATTTAAAACAATTCTGGGTACAATTATAATTCCATATACAGCAATCTTGGAGCAGTTTCTCCACTTAGTGTCAAATCTACGTTTTCTAGGTTTTGAAAATATATGTTATATTATTAGGATGACATCAAAACTAGGATTACCAGTATATGCCATTTTCTCCTCTTTTTTTCCCACTCTGTTTTAAGTCCAATAAAATTTCAAAATATTAAAATTATACAAGGCTGCTCTAAATGGACATTGAAAGTCACAAGTGAGAAAAGAAGGGAGTTATTTCCCTCAAGAATGTTTCATATTTATATATATATAATATATATATATATATATATATATATATATATATATATATATATATATATTATATATATATATATATATATATATATATATATATATATATATATATATATATATATATATATATATATATAGGAACAGAGTGATATATCATCACAAAGATTTTATAAACAAATAAATAAAATTGATGTTTTAAATTATTTCAATATCCTTCTTCGTGGTCATTGTAGTGGCCTCTTAAATAGAGGATCCAGACTAAAGTTCACATTTATGAATTTCAACACACACACACACACACACACACACACACACACACACACACACAGACATTTCAAAAACACCCTAAGATCATTTCATTATTTGGTATTTATCATTTGCTCACCATATAATAAATATAACCTGTCTTTCTACCTAACAAATATATTTCCAAAATCTATTTTAGCTGTACTTTTGATGCTGGCCTCCTAGTTCTGTAACATTTGTCATTATTTAAAGTAATAACACTGACTGACAGAGCAGGGTATCAAATAAAAAAAAAAATGAAAGAAAAGAAAAAAAAAAAGGAAATGAAGTGAAAAAAAAAAGAGGAAAAACAAAGAAATAAATCAAATTTAGGTTAACACAGCTTACCTGGAACGCTAGGTATGTGATCTGTTTTTTACGTTTTTGTTGACTTGTTGGCATGTCATCCTTATTCTTCTTGGGTGCATAGTCTGTTTCTTCCGACACATATTTGGATAATTCTGATGGATCTACGTAATCATCGACCTTGGCGTCTACAAAATTGATAGCTTCATCCATGCCACGTTTGCGTTTCCCATTCAGTTTCTGGAACTGAAATGACGAAGTATTGAATTTCTTTACCAAAGTTTGGAACCCATTAAAATACCTCCCCCCCCCCCCCCCCCACTAAAAAAAAAAAACTAAACAAAAAAAAACCCCAAGCCCTTTGGTTTAAACAATCATTTACACTTTGGAATCATTTGAATGAATACTCCTCTTCATTTATAAAAGCTTACATCCCAAATGAATTGGCACATCAATAGGTGACAACAAGTAAAAATACTTGAACCAGAAACACAAATTTTGACATTCATCAAATTTGAGACATCAATCAAAAGAAGTAAAGAATGTTATTTATTCGCTGCATGAAAACATTTGATCTAATAAAAATTGATTTCTTATCGCAAAAAATAAATAAATAAATAAATACAAAATAAAAGAATCAGGTTCCCATCAAGTAACAGACTTGAACAATAATTTGTAAAAAGAAAAAAAGTAACTTTAATACCAAGACATCTCTCACAAACTGATTCAAATAAATATGTCATCATTTCTTAAATTATGCCTCCCCAATCTCTGATTTCTTTCCTTCACAAAATCATCCAGCTTAAGTTTTTAAATTTAGATTTGATGGAGTAATTTTGCAGTTTTTATCAAGAGAGGAAAGCCAGACAACAAAAAAGAAAACAAAAAAAATGTGGTGATGAAAGTGGTGGATGTTGTGCATAAGTTATCTCTCTCACAGCCAAGAGGAGGATGCTGTATCAGTCAGGTCCCTGGTTCAATTCTCATCATGGTAAAAGTTTAAATTCTCTATTGACCTCTGGCATTCTTCTACCCACTATCATAAACTAACGTAATGCCCGCTCCACGCACTTTTCTGAGTTTTTATCATGTGGAATTTGATTGGTAATTAAAGTAAAATATGGTCATTCGCATAGTGCGTTTCCATAGATTACCACGCCCAATGGACTTCACAGTGTTTCATTTATTCCCCCAGCAGGCCTTATGTATCCATATCTCTATTTCATACAGTGCCAATCACCTGTTAGGCATCCTTTTTTGTACTAACATTCTAACTATCCACCACTGCCTATATCCAGGTACTCATTCACACCTGAGTCGAGAGGAGTGATGTGTGTAAAAAGACTTATCCATGGACACAACATCAGGACCAGAATTATCTACGAACATGGTCAATGACTTCGCTTAACATTGCTTGACTTTAGTGACAAGATGAGACACTGCACCTCTGAGTCACTGAGCTGTGATGTATTAAAACAGCACGATGTGAGGACTGGATCAGAAACTTACCTCTTTATCATTTAGCACCTTCTGAAGGTCAACATCTGCTTCACCTGTTGGACTGGTGAGGTCAGTCTGTGAAAACAAACATTTAGATGATCAGGACACAAGTAGGTTCTCATAATGAAGGATAAATTCTAAAAAATGACTAAATCCTTAGTAATTTTCTAATTTCTGATTAGATAAAATGGACACAGATATATGTAGTTTTGAGTGAGTATTAAAAAAAGCCATGATCTTCAACAAACATTTTGCTTCAGTAAACAAGGCATCAAAAAGAAGTGAAAAGGACAAAAAATTGATTAAAGACCTTAAACATCAAGAAAAGGCCCCAAAAGCTATCTCATACCTGTTAAAAGAGGGCTTTACCATGTCAGAACTTCACAGAGCTATTAAAAAACTCAAGTTAAGGAAATCCCCTGGACCAGATAAGACACACAATGAAATGCTCTTGCATCTTAGCGTGAGAGGTAAACAGATGCTTCTCAAACTTATAAATCTAACATGGGAGAAAGGAATAGTACCAAGGGGATGGAAAAATGCTATTATAATTCCAATCTTAAAGAAAGATAAACCACCCGACGAAACGAAAAGTTACCGACCAATATCTCTCACCTCATGTGTTGGAAAGATCGCTGAGAGAATGGTAAATAACCGATTATACTGGTGGCTGGAGACATGTGGCCTACTAAATAAATATCAGGCAGGCTTTAGGATAGGGCAAAGAACAGAAGATCAATTGTTTAGATTAAGTCAAAAAATAATTGATGGCTTTCAAGATGGAAAACATACAGTCGCGGTTTTTGTTGATCTCCAACAAGCCTATGACAAAGTATGGAGGAAAGGGTTGTTATCAAAAATGATGGACTACGGAATTGATGGAAATCTCTACTTCTGGATTAAACAATTTCTCAGTAACAGAACAATCCAAACAAAAATTAATAACGGACTGTCAAACAGAGAAGTATTAGAGGAAGGTCTCCCACAAGGATCCTGCCTCAGCTGTACTCTCTTTCTTATTTTTATAAATGATCTACCAGAAGTATTACAGACAGAAAAGGCCCTATATGCTGACGATTTAGTTATGTGGTATACTACGAAGCACCTACCAATAGCCTCCAATAGAATAAATGAAGATTTAGAAAGCTTAAACACCTTCTGTGATAAATGGAAATTAAAAGTTAATTGCAATAAAACAGTCTACTCTATATTTACTAAGAGTCATCCTGTTTCCAAGAAAGAAATAACACTCTCCATCCAAGGCCATCGACTCGCGAAAGAAGAAAACCCCACATATTTGGGCATACAGTTAGACAGACAACTATCTCTGAACAAACACACTCAGAATGTAAAAATCAAAGCCACAAAGAGACTCCAGTTACTAAAACGACTAGCCAGTACTAATTGGGGAGCAGACAAAAACTCGCTTCGACAACTCTATTTAGGCTATGTGCGTTCCGTCATGGACTACAATTTAGCCCTCCAAAATGTAGGTAGTAAAAACACACACAAAACCTTGGACAGAGTACAAAACCAAGCCCTTCGCTTCATCTCCGGTGCCCTGAGATCGACACCCACAGCAGCATGTGAAATACATACTAATGTGGAACCACTTGGACTTCGCAGAGAATCAGCAGTGCTTGAAATGGTTGAAAGATACAAACGAAAAGAGGAAAACCATCCAAACAGAATTCTGGCAGAGAAATGGAAACCAAGAACAAGATTAAAACAAAAATCCCTGCTACACATTGCTAACAACTTGAATGAAAGACACAGACTCCCAGAAAACAGAGAAAAATCTATTTTAATCAGTCAAAAACCTCCATACGCCGAACTAAAATTTCCAAAAATAAAGACTAACCTCATAGAAGAAACAACAAGAAATAAAAACAAATCAGATATACAAACATTAGCAATGAAGACAATACAAGAATACCCAGACAACTGGATACATGTTTACACAGATGGATCTGCCCACAAAGGAACTAAAAATGCTGGGTATGGGTTTGTAGTAGAATACCCAGATAAAACCTGTGATAAAATCCACAATTCTTGCGGAAGCTCCTGCTCAAACTACGAGGCAGAGGCAGTTGCAATAGAAGCCTCACTGCGACACCTCTCTTCTGTTTTCCAGCTAAACCCTTCAAAACTTCAAAACACTGTCATCTTCACAGACTCCAAATCGGTTCTCCAAGCTCTCGATTTAGATAAACTCTCCTCAACGTTCAATAGTTTAAGATCTCAACTAGATGAATTCCTTACAACACAGAGTAGACTTATCTCTCCAGTGGATACCGGGACATTCAAATATACCAGGAAATGACAATGCAGACAGACTAGCCAGACTCGGATCAACACTTTTACAACCATCAATTCCAGTATCCTTAGACACAGCGAAACAAATAATCAAAACAAATAAGAGAGAAGAATGGATGAACAGTTGGGCAATGAGCACCACGGGTAGATGTATGTTTTCCCATATGACCACTCCTGTAAAGACTGATTGCCTAAATAAGCTCAAAAGACACCAGCAAAGCATCATCTTTCAACTAAGAACACAACACATACCGCTCAACAACCATTTAAGTAAAATTACAAAAGACACATCCCCTTCCTGCCCCCTATGTCAACACCCCAATAAAACAGTAACACACCACTTGCTTGAATGTCAACCTCTTGAAGACCTGAGATGCACATTCCTCCCACCAAATCCAAGCATCAGTAACACACTTTATAGTCACCTGGAACAACTACAAAAGACATCTAACTTCTATGTCATGGCACAAGACCGAAGGGCTAGAGCTCAGGTGGTCGTTGGTTCGGATAAGTAAGTAAGAGTGAGTATTAATAATAATAATAATAATAATAATAATAATAATAATAATAATAATAATAGTATTATTAATAATAATAACAATAATAATAATAATAATAATAATAATAATAATAATAATAATAATAATAATAATAATAGTATTAATAATAATAATAATAATAATAATAATAATAATATAATAATAATAATAATAATAATAATAATAATAATAATAATAATAATAATAATAATAATAATAATAATAATAATAATAATAATAATATTAACACTACTACTTTATGTTCAATCTTTTCGGAAATTCTTTGTATAGATGTGGGGTACATAATAAAAATATAATAAATATTTGCAACCATGTCACAAAGCAAACTCATATGAAAACCCGTCTCCAGCGCCAAAATCTAATGAATACAATTATACCAAATTAAAAGCATAATAAAATCACAAAGAAAACAACAACAAAAATAAATTAATTAAACAAGATATTACTGTGGTAAAAATGAAAAAAGAATTAAATACTGAACCAATATGGGGCTGATGTTAAATTTGCTTTAGAAATTTGCTCATTTCAAATTACCGATAAAAAAATATCTATTTTCGGATTACCATATCCAGAAAACAGGAATCAATAGAGTATATGAATGAAATGTAATGTACTAAGAACTAAAGAAATAACAGGGCATCTTAAGGTTCAAATTGATTTGTGTGTGTAGATGTGCAAAATTCAATTTTGAAATGAACTTTCATTCCTTAAACGCTTACGGTGATAAAAATAAAGCACCATTGCAATAAAAGTATTTACTTGCAAGAGAAAATGATGCATGTGTTTCTCAAACACGCAAAATTCCAATTTTAGAAACTGTAGAATTATTTAGTCTTCAAACCATAGTTTCATATGTAAGAAATTATCCATTCATTACATATAATAGCAGATCAGTACAGTTACAGGCCATAGCAAAGCAAGAAAATTCAACCATTTTATTTGTATACTTTATCACTTCTAGGCCTTTTGTCATTATGATGTAGTGTGGTGATTCTTAGAGGAGAGAAAGTGAAAGACTACGAAAAAAAAGAGAAAAAGAGTGGATGGAAAAGAGGAAAGGAAGAATCTATTACTATTCTATTAGATGTCTAATGCTACTCACATCATCTGCATCAACCATATTATACTGAACACTTGTCTCCATGGGATATGATGAGTAATGACTACTACTAGCTGCAAGGGATTGGTGACTCATGGGCCTCAAACCCCCAAGGTAATTCGAAGATGCGCTTGACCACGAAGAAAATTTAGTAGCACTGCTAAAACTCAAAGGTGAATTGTTTGTTAGCCCTGGTTCAAGGGGAGCAACTTTCTCATCTTCTTGTGAAATTGATGTAGCTGTTTTTTCTTTCGAGTCATCTTTGTTTTCTTTAATCTCTACAGTAGCAGGCACCGATTCTTTGCTAACTTTACTATTATTGTCTGTAGTTGTTTTGGAGGTGGATAATGAGAAAAAGTTTTGAGATGTATTTGACTCGTTGTTATCATCATCACCATCATCACTATCACTTCCATAACCCGTTAAAGCAGTGTGTATAGAGGCACGGCTGTTGACAGACCCAGCAGGATGAATGTTTTTTGTGACTGTGCTGTTATTTCCATTGGATGAAGACAAGACTGATTTGGATTGCGCACTGGCAGGTTTTGGTGTTGACGTCTTTTTACCAAGGCTGTGAGGTATAAGAGGTCTGTTGATTTCTTTTTTGGCAGAGTGGATTGGAGCTGGCAGCAAGGAAAATAAACCACTCCGAACCTAAAAATCCGTCCATGCAAGGTGACAAAAAAGGATAACGAAATTGATCTTTAATATAAATTGCAGGTCAAGATGATTATTTTCCCCCAACATATGTTACAGTTGTAGACCAAACCTCCTACTGATAATAAGCTTTTCAGCTATATTGAACTCTTTAAAGATAACTATCAAGATGGTACTAGCATTTTTTCTTCTTTTTTTTTCTCTGGTATACAACATTGACTGTAATGCTCAGTCTGAATCAGTTGGTTTATATGAAGAAGAAGAAGAAGACGGAGAAGTAGAAGGAGAAGGAAAAGAAGAAGAAGAAGAAGAAGAAGAAGAAGAAGAAGAAGAAGAAGAAGAAGAAGAAGAAGAAGAAGAAGAAGAAGAAGAAGAAGAAGAAGAAGAAGAAGAAGAAGAAGAAGAAGAAGAAGAAGAAGAAGAAGGAGGAGGGAATTAAGAATTGAAACGCTTGGCAACATATCGAAAAATATATTTTTTGGTAGATACCCGAATTTTAAAAATAAAATGGATGAAAAGTGTTATAAAATAGACAGAAGAGATAACCCATTATCATATATTTAGATAATCTTTTTTGAGTAAAGACATTCTTTGCTAACATGCAGGGGAATTTAAAATCAATTTTGACAAATCATCACATATTTGCTATTGATATTGATAATAAATACTCCAAGAGCCAGTTATCATTATATATCAGTCAAAATAACATTGTGTTTTCATTGTAAGGTTAGACTCTTTTATCATTATTAATATCATCATTTTTTATCCACAAAAGTCAATTCTTCGACACTTACCGATGATGCTACAGGCTTCTGTTTGCTGTCACCCTCCTCATCATCATCTGCAATCTTGAATATCAAACAATAATGAGAATTAGTATGATATCTTTTCATATCATATTTTAAAAAATACATCTCTTGAAAACACAGCTCAAATGGATACCAATAGGGCAGAGTGAATAGTAAGACCTATCTGCGAATCGTTTGGAACTTAATTTTAGGACATTTAAAATTATCAGTGGATCTTAGCCTGTGTTTAGGGTCATATACACTCATGATGCCAGCATTCAATATCATATATTCATAGCTGCCAACTTTTCAAAATGCAAAAACGTATTATTATACGCGGTGCGGCGCGGACGCCCAATTCATGTCTTAAAATGGCATATTTATTAATGTACTTAAGTACTAGAATGGTCAGAACTGTAATACTAAGAGAAGCTTACCTTTATCATCATACTGGGTAGGCATAAGTGATGGGGAGGTGGTGACAGAAGCAGATTACTAATGCTAATTTTACTAAATTTTATCAGATTTTCTTCTTTTTTTTTTATTTTTGGATTTTTTTTCTTTTTCTGGATTGGCCAAATCGTACTGGTTGGCAGCTATGTATATTAAGTAGACTATCCAGAACTATTGATGACAATTATAGTCTATCACATTAATCTGGTATTCTATTGAGATCAGAAGAGAACTGAATGTAATGTTATATGCCATAATGATCTGAATTACAAAATTAATTTTTCTTCTTTTAAGAAATTACATTCATAGAAAACAGTTCAAATCAATTTAAATTAAACGAATACTTACCTCATTTAAAGATGGTATTGTAATTTTAACTGGCTGCTTTGTCCGTTTTGGTGGAGGCTTTGGTGCATCTGCTAGTTCTGAGGGTTTTTGACGAACTT
>NC_088361.1:85839129-85886629 GCF_034508935.2 Berghia stephanieae | reverse complement strand
TCCAGAGTAGTGGAGGCGATCAAACAACAAAGGCCAGGATGTATAATGATGAAGTCTTTAATCAGGAACAATGGAACAGATCATTCTTTTGTATCGTACTCTATAGGCAAGTAGCAATGAATGAATGAATCAATCAATCAATGACAGAATCACATAATATTAGCTGTAGCAGTTCAAAATAGATTTAGCACGGACCTCAGGGAAAGCACCTACGTCACTGGTCCAGGTAAAGTGATGCATACGACTGAAGTGAGTAAATCCGTTCGAGTTGTGTGCATCTTCATGATTTAAACAAATTAATGCAAATGTCATAGGACGTGTATGAAGGAACGAATTAGTCTAAATTGAAGAGTTATGCTACAGAATCAATCATAGAAAATTGCAGAGATAAAGAGTAAATGTTTAGCTCGTAATTAGTAATCAAAGGCGTTAACGTTATGGGTGTATGAAACATTTAAGTAACAATTATTAAGTATACAGAAGAACAAAGTAGATTTAGATGACTCAAGTTATGTGGCTAAAAAGCTATGATTTGCCAGAATTAGTGATATAAATTTATAAATGATCATAGTTGTTAAAATGAAGTTATAACGATGTGAAGTGGTGAAAGAAAGCCCACAAAAATATATTATCAGGCCAGAAGTCACACCCAGCCGAGGATAAAAATAGTATTACATCGAGAGGCTACCTGTGTAAGGGCTTAACACACAAACACACAGCGTACTATTGGTCATAGTAACACACACGAGTCAAGTAATGTTGATATCAACCACAGAGGCACACAGCCTTGCATACAATTAAAAAGTGATGGTAGCGACAAGTAGTAAAGAGTACATAATCAAATAACGTTAGATAGAATAGAATGGTCATTCTATTACATTTGTATGCAAAATTATTGCAGAAAAACATTTTATCATCATCATTTTTGCAATCACTTTTCTTTCTTCTTTACGTTTTTAATTCTCTATTTTTTCTTGTTCATATTGTCATGCTCTTTAGGTAACTTTTTTTCAACCATGATTGTTCTTTAATTCTATAATATTATATCAGGTTTTTATTATAAATGAATGAAATTCTATATCTGCTTCTTTCCTTCCTCTTCTTCTCTGCTGCTTCTTCTCCGCCACCTTATTTCAAAAACAATTATTGTTGTTATTGTTCATTATCATTATTTCTACTTGTTCTCGGCGCTGATATAATGACCTCAAAAGTAGATAATGCAAATGCAAGCACCATAAAAGTCCAGTCATAAATCTGTTTTAAAATAATTTTGTTTCACATCACTTACTACACTTTTCGAATTATCAGTGATAAAGTTTACCTTTAATGACCGTGCCACATACCAATATAATGTACCCAAAAGAGAAAGAGAGAGAGAGAGAGAGAGAGAGAGAGAGAGAGAGAGAGAGAGAGAGAGAGAGAGAGAGAGAGAGAGAGAGAGGAGAGAGAGAGAGTTATGGTGCTATCAGCAAAGTGAGTGGAGCAGGCACTTATGTTGGTAACAACAAGATATGAAGTGAATAGAAAAGTGCCAGAAGACAATAGAGAATAAAAAAATTTTTCGCGGCGGTGGTGGGGTTTGAACCTGCGACCTTATTGGTACGACAACTCCGCCTGGCAGGTGAGAGCGTGGCTCTACCGTGTGAGCTATCCACGAACACAAAAATATTCGTTTCAAACCCAAAGTCATTATTAGATCCCTCTCTCACCCACTTCTTGAGACCGCCGATTCGTTCGTACACCACCATCGCGAATAATTTTGACCAGCAGTTAAGCTTAATAGCCAATATTCTCAACACAAACATATAACATAGAAACGATTGAGACATTGAGTATGCTCCGGTGTATGGGGTGAATTTTTAATTCAGAAAAGTGAGTGGAGCAGGCACTTATGTTGGTAACAACAAGATATGAAGTGAATAGAAAAGTGCCAGAAGACAATAGAGAATAAAAAATTTTTTTTTTTTTCGCGGCGGAGGTGGGGTTTCAACCTGCGACCTTATTGGTACGACAACTCCGCCTGGCAGGTGAGAGCGTGGCTCTACCGTGTGAGCTATCCACGAACACAAAAATATTCGTTTCAAACCCAAAGTCATTATTAGATCCCTCTCTCACCCACTTCTTGAGACCACCGATTCGTTCGTACACCACCATCGCGAATAATTTTGACCAGCAGTTAAGCTTAATAGCCAATATTCTCAACACAAACATATAACATAGAAACGATTGAGACATTGAGTATGCTCCGGTGTATGGGGTGAATTTTTAATTCAGAAAAGTGAGTGGAGCAGGCACTTATGTTGGTAACAACAAGATATGAAGTGGGTCTATTGTCTTCTGGCACTTTTCTATTCACTTCATATCTTGTTGTTACCAACATAAGTGCCTGCTCCACTCACTTTTCTGAATTAAAAATTCACCCCATACACCGGAGCATACTCAATGTCTCAATCGTTTCTATGTTATATGTTTGTGTTGAGAATATTGGCTATTAAGCTTAACTGCTGGTCAAAATTATTCGCGATGGTGGTGTACGAACGAATCGGCGGTCTCAAGAAGTGGGTGAGAGAGGGATCTAATAATGACTTTAGGTTTGAAACGAATATTTTTGTGTTCGTGGATAGCTCACACGGTAGAGCCACGCTCTCACCTGCCAGGCGGAGTTGTCGTACCAATAAGGTCGCAGGTTCAAACCCCACCACCGCCGCGAAAAAAAAAAAATTTTTATTCTCTATTGTCTTCTGGCACTTTTCTATTCACTTCATATCTTGTTGTTACCAACATAAGTGCCTGCTCCACTCACTTTTCTGAATTAAAAATTCACCCCATACACCGGAGCATACTCAATGTCTCAATCGTTTCTATGTTATATGTTTGTGTTGAGAATATTGGCTATTAAGCTTAACTGCTGGTCAAAATTATTCGCGATGGTGGTGTACGAACGAATCGGCGGTCTCAAGAAGTGGGTGAGAGAGGGATCTAATAATGACTTTGGGTTTGAAACGAATATTTTTGTGTTCGTGGATAGCTCACACGGTAGAGCCACGCTCTCACCTGCCAGGCGGAGTTGTCGTACCAATAAGGTCGCAGGTTCAAACCCCACCACCGTCGCGAAAAAATTTTTTATTCTCTATTGTCTTCTGGCACTTTTCTATTCACTTCATATCTTGGTGCTATCAGCGAGACTCGTGGGGCCTTCTAGTTTCCACGACCCCCCCCCCCCCCCTCAAGCGAACAGGCAATCTATAATAATAATAATAATAATAATAATAATAATAATAATAATAATAATAATAATAATAATAATAGAGAGAGAGGGTCGTGACGTGAGTTATGATCATGCGTGATGACGAGACTGTTTGCACACACAAACATTTTGAATTTGAAACATATGTCTGCAAAAAAAAAAAAAAAAAAAAAAAAAAAGAAAGAAAGAAAGAAAAGGATTCGATGATTCATTGGCACGGTTTAGCGCTTCCTAAAGTTTTTCTTGCTCTTAAATTTAGCAAATCACCTTTTTTGGTAGTTCCAATGCCTAAGGAAGACGAGGAAAACACTGAATCTGAAAAAATTGAAGAAGCCGGATTGCTTGTATTTGTAGTTTGGATTTCATCCTCATCGTCACTTATTGGTACATCATGCAGATCCTCTTCTTGTTGAGATTCGGTGCCACTTTCTTCACTATCATCACTTGCTCCATACGCAACCAAAGACATTATTAAAATGTTGTTTTATATGGTGACAATAATTGGTGGGGGAAAAAAAAATAAAGCTCCCTCACTAAGTAATGTTTATTTACAGTTCTCAATATCATTTAACTCTTCACGATAAAGAGTAAAGAATGTCAGGTTATTCATTTCCTTTTCCTTTCTAAAACTAAAATGAAACCACGGTTGCTAAAGACGCTTGTATGACTTTCGCATGCATAGTCGGCCGACTTTGCAGTCTCGGCGGCCTTCTCGATTTCGGTGCAGATGACTCTCCATCGGTGTTGATTGAGTGCAATTGTTGGTAGTGAGGTGGCTGGGCGTCCTGTGTTAAAAAAAAGGCATCGGCATCGGGTCCCAAGTCGGTGAAGTAAAATGACCAATGACACAGCTGTATTATTTGCTGACTGGTATTTCAAGATCTTGTCTCGGGATATATCCACTTCCTTTAAGTATTTGAAGAGAGATCGGGGTTTCGTTACATTTTTTGCTACAGTTACAGTGCGTTTATTTGTGTAAGGTATCTAATTCCCAGTCCCAGTTTTGTACTAAGTTGTTTACGGCGGAAGGTGTCCAATTGGTTTTGGTTGCAGCTATTCGGACTCGAGTCTGAATAGTCTCCTGTTGCTATTTGGACTCAAATTCCAATGCGCATGTGCAATCAACAGATTGTTCGGACTAAATCTGAATAGTCTCCAGTGGCAGTATAGTCTTTTTTAAAATATATTTTTTAAATTATTGATGATTACATAAAATTAATTCAAATCAAAATTACTTTTTAGTAACTATCAATAGGTAGTCTAAACCCGCTATATTTGAAGAAAAAGACAAAATCATAGATCAATTGGAAGTCTAGATAGAAATGAAAAGAAAAGAGTTTAAACTCTTCAAAAGAAATAAATGCCAATCGAAGTAATACTGATATAAATGTAAAGCTTTTCTAAGAACATAACACGATGTCCAATTAAAATTAGGACAAAAATAAATAATTTTTAAAAGTACATATTCTGATTGTGCGAGACAGGCAGCAATTTTACAGTCCAAAGTAGGGGTATGAGCTGAGTTAGTGTGATATTGGCAAAACAGAATTTCTTCCGATCTCTTTCTATTTCTTTATCACTTCCACCCTTTGCCAACTGCCCACATTGTGTCGTCCTACCCTCTGTATGCAAACGTACATTGGAGTTTGAGTCCGAATAGCCACGGGAGACTATTCAGACTCGAGTTTGAATTGCCACTTCGGTTTTTTTTTTTTTTTGTTGTTGTTTGTTTTGTTTTGTTTTTTTGTTTGTTTGTTTTTTTTTTTTTTTTTTTTTTTGGTCGGATTTTGCCATTCCCCGTGTGCATGCACAGTTGTAGAGGATAATTGATTTGACCAGTGTGTTAAAACAACTTGATACCTATGTGTTTTTGTTTTATTCTGTCGCTTCTTATACTTATAGTATAGTATAATAGTATAGTGTGTCCAGCGAATTGGGCTTTCTGTGCCTTTGCTGATCTAGGGTATGGATTATCCTGTGCAGTCATCTCGGTTTGATGGGGGGCTAGTTGAGAACTAATCTGAATCTATGGTTGAAACCGAGGCTGTCAAGATTGTTGCTAATTTGGTTTTAAAAGTCTTCATTTTTATCCTAATTTGTTTTAAGTATGATAAGAGAAGACACAACTAGAAAAAATAAGACAATTATGATAATGTTGTTGTTTGTTTTAAAGGGTTTTACGGCGTTTGAAACACATTTAGGTTATATCAGCGCCAGTAAAAAGGAAGAAAATGGGATAGTAAAAAGTTCTAGAACTACAATTTAAGCACCAAAGAGAAAGTAAGACAAAGGGGAACTGGGAAGAAATAGGGATCAGATGCAGATTCCAAGAGCATACCATCAATGTATTTAGTTTGAGATCACCTATAAATCTCATTCGGACCCACGCACACAATCCAACAAAGAGGAATACACTCAAATGCTTACATTATACGATTAAAATAACAAATATTATAACAGATAGATGATTTACAAGGAAAAAATATCATCTCCCAAAATAATAATTATGCAGTTGAATGTTTCCCTCCCAGTCAGGACTCCAGCCAAGGTCAGGACAAAACCAAGTAATCTCATTCCAAGACAAAGAGAGAAAGCATGTTGGAAAACAGATATAGGGGGATCAAAGCCTGTAATTGGAATGCCAGTTTATTGGAATACCTGCTTTATTCGACGGATTTATCTGTGGGAGAATTTTCTCTATATCATCATAATGAGAATGAATGCCTGTGAATTTATCTCATCCAGACACAAGTTCAGGATCCCACTGTGATGAATACAGTCAAATGCTTACAAATCATATTCAAAACCAAACAAAAGAGTACATAACTGATAAATGATTTACAAGGAGAAAAAAAAATCATCTACCGAAACTAATACAACGCATTTGACTGTTTCCTCCTCAACCAAGGACTCCGATCAGGGCCAGGACAAAACCAAGTAATCTCATTCCAATACAAAGTTTACAAAGACAGAATGCAAGTTATAATGACATAAATAGACAATGGGGGATATAAGAAGACACAGCAAGAGACCTCCTTGCTCACTAAGGGAGGTCAAAGACCCAGACCCATCCAAACTGCTGGGTGGACAAAGTGGTCAGATAAAAACACGATCCTGAAACATGGCAATAAAATGAGATTTAACTGTATAAACTACTATGTACCTACATAAATAAAAATTGTATTCTTAATTCCATCAAAACTGTAAATAAGAAAAAGGTAAATAAACAAAACAAAAACAACAAAAAACACGTAATCTTGAGGTCTGTATTTCATTTATTCAGTATACAAATATGATCACATGATCAATGTAAAAATCACAAATTGAGAAATATATCAGTGACTGGTATCACAATAAGCAACAGCGAAAAAAAGCTATCAATATGAAATTTATATGGTACTGAGGAAAACAAAACAAAACAAATTAAAAAAAAAACAGCTTTTATAAACTTTAAGCTTTCATTCGATTTGACTAAAATAAACTTTTAGCAAATGTATTCTGGGCACTTTTGGATAACACTGTAATGAAGCTTCATGAAAACAAAGAGAAAGTTTTCATTCAATTTTGCTGGACATTTTACTAATTATATTATTACATTTTATTATATACTTTGGGCACTTCTGGGAAACATGACTAATATTTATAAATGAGACATAGAAATAGATAGGTTTGATGCATTTGAATTCCTATACAGTAGGAAAGTGCCAGAAGACAATAGAGAATTAAAAATTTTCGCGGTGGTGATGGGGGTTTGAACCCGCGACCTTACTGGTACGACAACTAGGCCTGGCCGATGAGAGCGTGACCCTACCTTATGAGCTATCCACGATCAGATAAAAGATCGTCTCTAACCCAGGTCATTATTCGAGCTCTCTCTCTCTCTCTCTCTCTCTCTCTCTCTCTCTCTCTCTCTCTCTCTCTCTCTCTCTCTCTCTCTCTCTCTCTCTCTCTCACTGACTACTTGAGATCGCGGGTCCAACCCACACAACCACCGCGAAGTTAGTTGGCCAGCAATTAAGCTTAATATTAATAGCCAATATTCTCAACGCAAACATATAACATAGAAACACTTGAGACATTGAGTATACTCCGGTATTTGGGGTGAATTTTTAATTCAGAAACGTGAGTGGAGCAGGCACTTATGTTGGTAACAACAAGAGATGAAGTGAGTACGAAAGTGCCAGTAGACAATAGAGAATGAAAATTTTTCACAGCGGTGATGGGGGTTTGAACCCGTGACCTTACTGCAGACTTGCCAAATTGAAAACTTCAAATTTAGTAATTTTAATGTCAATTTTTAGTAATTTGACAAGGAAGTTCGTAATTTCTGAAATTGTGTATGAACAACCACAATTTTATTATTATTATTATTATCATCATTATTATAGTAGAAGTAGTAGTAGTAGTAGTAGTAGTAGTAGTAGTAGTAGTAGTAGTAGTAGTAGTAGTAGTAGTAGTAGTAGTAGTAGTAGTAGTAGTAGTTGTTGTTGTTGTTGTTGTTCTTCTTCTTCTTATCATTATTATTATTTTTATTATCATTTAAGCATTATTAAAATTAAAAATTCGTAATGGCCATGAAATTTGTCTAAAATTCGTAAAATTACGAAAAATTCGTAAGATTCGGCATGTATGTTACTGGTACGACAACTCCGCCTGGCCGTTGAGAGCGTGACTCTACTGTATGAGCTATCCAAGATCCCAAAAAAGATTGTCTCTAACTCAGGTCATTATTATATATATTTATGTTGTTCTGTACCAACTGAAAGAATACCAAAAGCTAAAAGTCATAAATAAAACGCTTTTTATAAAACATCGTTGTTCAAACTCATATATAAGAAAATGAGGTGTTATTAATAAAAATAAAAAAAATCATGCAGCATTTAAATCCCTGAGCCAGGAAAGCTGATTTTAGTGGTTTGTATAAATTATTTGCACAAGAAAACGAATAAAACATACGAGGTAATTCAAATGGTAATATGCCCGATTGTAAGCGGGTAATATCAAACCAAACAGGATTCTGCATTTTGTTTTGTTTGCTTTTAAAAATAATCATTACAAAGCATGATTTTTGAAATTTGAACATGGTTCAGACCTCTAATCAAACCTCAGATTGCATCCTTTAAAAGAGAGGTTTTTGTTTTTGATGCTCTCTCTCTCTCTCTCTCTCTCTCTCTCTCTCTCTCTCTCTCTCTCTCTCTCTCTCTCTTCCCTCCCTCTTTCTTCCCTCCCCCCCCCCTCTCTCTCTCCTCTCTCGTTGTTTCCCGTATAAAATTAACACAATCAATCTTTTCAGTCTGCATTATTTGTTGCCTCTTTTATCTTTTATAGAGTTGAACGGTGCTTGCAACAATTTATGATTATATCGATGCCAATAAAGAGTAAAGTAGTAATAGTAATGTGAGTGTTTCAAATGTGAGTGTGCGCACACGAGTGTGTATGCTGTTGTTTTGGTTTTGAGTGTTCAATGGCGCTTGCAACACAAAGTAGGTTGAGTAAGCGTCAAGGAAAAAAAAAGTAAGATGAGAGGATTCGATAAAGGGGAGAAGAGAAAAAGAAAGCAAGGAGTAATGTGCCTGTCTGTGCTCAGAATGAGAATCTCACAATGGCTCATATATTCAGACCCCTGCACCAATAAATATAGGCTAATATACAAATATGAAATAGTATCAATAGAATTGAGATGATTTACAAGGGGGGGGGGGGGGAATCATCTCTTAAAAAGGTGCATGGAATCAGCAACCATTCCTCAATCGTGCGCTGTAAGTCCCATCCAGAATCTTCTATCACCCTTTATTTACACTATATTTAAATAATCTAGACACCAAAACATCACAGGAAGTATGAAACAACACACAATCATTAACAACAATAACATTTACACACACTTCCCATAGATTGCCCTAGTGGCATGAAACAGTACTGTAGAAGTAAACAATAATTATATATATCCTTTCTTTTAAAAATATATTGTGCCATTTGAGTCAATAAAAAAAAATGATACGGCGCACAACTCTACTGAAAGATTTGAAAATTAGAAATGTATTTTTTACAGATAGATAAACAGATAACTTGATTTCCTTTCATAATTTAAAGTCAGTTTGAAAGTTCGTTAAGTCAAACAGATATCATAAAATATGTACCGACGACACTAACACTCACAAAATCAACCAATTTCTATACTGTAAAAAGTTGTCAGTTTGGCGTTTTTAAGCAAATCGTTGCATTCGAAATAATGTATTCACTTAATTACTTTAAGGATTTCAGACCTACACTAAGTTTTCATCTATTAATGACATCAAGTATTATTATTGCCCCTTTGATGCTTTCAATGTGATGGTTTCGGGTGGATAATACCCAGATTTAACTTATGGCCACACCCTCAACTCTATCTGTCCAGTAGAGTCCTTACTTCCGTTGTGTTGTTGATTTAGCGGTGATCAGTGTTGTTATGTAGTAGTGTGTTCTCATTGCGTGTATGTTTTTGTGCGTGTGCGTGTGTGTATGTGTGTGTTGTGTATACATGTGTGTGTGTGTTTTGGAATGTGGTTGAGTGGAAAAAGGGGCGGGGGGTGTCCATCAAGTACAGAAATTTAGAGCGAGGAGGGGCGGGGGGGGGGGGGGGGGGTGTGTGTGTGTTTGCTAGGAACTGTCAGATTGGCATTTTTCAGTAAATCGTGGCATTCATAGTGATATTATTCACTTGATCACATGAAGGTGTTCGGATTTACAGAAATTTTAAACAAGTTTCACCAATTAACAACATCAACTAATATTACTGTTTATATTACTGTCGTTTTTATGCCATCGATGTGATAATTATTGCCCTGGGAAATATTTAGTTAAACGTTGTCGGCAAACTGTCAATTGGTTCTGTCTAGCTTCTAGCCCGAACAATCCAAAAGTAGACAGATTCGGGGACTTGATATTTTTCGCGTCTGCTTCAGATTTTCATTTGGCCTCACATAAGTTAAGTAAAGGGGAGACATTCCGAAAGCTCCTACATCCCCAGTGTTCTTTCAATTTGTATTTTCACCGTTGATCTTTTGTCAGACGTTTATTTTTTCAATTTGTCATCGTATAGAAGCATTTTAACAACTCTAGAACAAACCTTGATAGATTTGTGAAAGTTTAAAATTTCCTAATTTGACCATTGTTTTGATTCTCGGCCGCCATTTTAATTTGTGAAGTATTGAAGGTAGTACAAAGCACTCCCAAGTAAAGCGTGGTAAAGACTTGCGACTTATTGATATTGATATCTACTGACTGATAAACTAAAATCATGCCGAATAAAGCATGGCAGCGACGACAAGCACATCGATTAAAATGTGCATCTAATCGTAATCAAGCTAATCAAGAAAATGATTCAGGCAATATCGAATGAAAATAGTTCTTTCCCCGCGAAATTGCGGGCTTTTTACTAGTATATATATATATATATATATATATATATATATATATATATATATATATATATATATATATATATATATACATAAAACCTGTTAATATCATATGTGCTGTTTATTAACTCTCTCCTTAGCGGCCGATTTCAGGATTTTCCCAAAGAACTTCACACTCACCCAACACAAAAATAGATTTTTTTCACTCAAACACAATTCACCAATTATCATTTACTTAATGAGAGACAATATTACAACCAATCAAGCAACGTTAAACTTCACAAGTTATCATTGACTCAATCAGCACCAATGTTATAAAACTCTGACCCAAATATTAAACACTTCAGCAAGATTCTTTCAAACCATCATCCAACTCAACTTATGAGTGAAAGATTATCTTGCTACTCGTAAGTGAGGAATACTACAAAGATTCTAGGATAAATTGGGTTCCTTACCTTACATGCGCATTTAAAATATGTACCTTATCGTCACAAACTGGTATTATATCAGAATGGACTATGGGCTAGAAATTAAATTCATAGCCATGAATATGAAACTAGTTCTTAAATTTAAAAAAAACAAAACAAAAAAAAAACAAAAAAACAAACAAACAAAAAACTACCTCCATTTCTTTTTTCTTATTATCTTAATTCTAACTTTACTTTTCAAAGTCCAATTCATCTCGACATAATGCTTTTTTGAGACATTGTAAGTCACAAATGAATCCTTATAGTAGATTACTTGGGAATTGAAAAAAAATGAATAAAAAAAAAGCATTAGAACACATATTAAATATGGTCAAACATTACATCAATTTATGTATATTTCATCATTGTGACCCATCATCTCAAAACGGTATCATATCGGGGTGAACCAGATGCCAACAGAAAATGTTGAAGTTAAAATAAACATAAATGTAAAATTTGTATCTTTATAAATTTAACAAATTATACTTATTCTAATCAATCACATATAAAATAAAAACTTTAACCAAGTCTCACAATTCTGATGATATATTCAACTTTTTAGCATCTCAACAACCTCTCCAATATAATAAGACAAAGGGAATGCTAAAGCTTCTAGAAGATGTGGACTGTAAAAAGCAATAAACAAAAATTAATAATATAATAGCTTTGAAAAAGAGGCAAAATGACAAACACTAAAACCGTTTAATTCATCTCTTAAATTCCAGACAAACAGACAGCAAAAAAGTATTTGGCACATCTTGTTTATTAGTACGATCTTGATCACAATAATAAGCGTTTATTTTTAATAACAAATATATTGACTTCACCATAATGACCTGTTTCACCGTCTTCATCACCATCATCATAATCATCATTGTCCCCGAAGTAGTAGTAGTGATGATCGTCATCACCACCGTCGTATTCTTGATGATTGTTTGTTTGTTTTTTTTGTTTGTTTTTTTTAAAATATAATTATCTCCTCCTGTTTCTTTGCCTTCTATGCTGTGAAGTAATGTAAGATTCTACTTGGGTGATGAGTTATATTCAAGAGTCAATTGTACATGTCTTTTGTTGTGTGTACACGTATATTTAGCCTACGTGCGTGTGGGGTGTGTACATGTGCATGTCCAATATGTCCACTATACAATAATTGTACTTTATATTGGCATCAACGTGAACCAAATGAATTTCCATTTTTTTTTTCGACAATAAAGTTCCATTATTATTATTATTATTATTCGGAAGACGTCTGAAATTTAAGCGATGCATTAATGTTTTGTTGTTTTTGTTTTAAGTTGAATTGAAGGGGGATTTTCAGCCCGAAATGCTCCATATTTGGAAGTGGATTCTTTTTTTTTCAAAGCTGTTATATTCATTTTTGTAGGGATATAATAACGCTTAGAGGAAATGGATCACATTTCGAAATGTATGCAATGTGAAAGACTCGAATGTTATAATATTCATTAGAAAAAATAATAATATTGGATACCGATAAACTGACTGTATAAAACAAATTCAAATTAAACAGCCCATTAATAAAGAATGTAAAATAAAACAAAGCAAATATGGCATGTCGTTGTAGAATATGGTTTAAAATAAAGTTATGAATTTTACCTACAACCAATCTTAACTCACGAAATCTAAAGAGACAGAATATATTGTGCAAGACTTTTCTCACAGCAGTAAGTGTAAGATAAGAGAAAAAAAAAAACTAAAGAAAAACAGATAAGCAATTTATGATGATTGTGGTTAGTTTAAAACGTCCCCATACTTCCCCGTGACTGCATTGCTAGGTATATTTTAGATGTGGCAAAAAGTACTATGCATTCGACCAGTCTCACTCCTAGTCCTAGCCCAGGCTTAGGAAGTAGTTTTCACTTTTATTTCATGTTTAAGAAGACAGAATACTGTTGAATACAAAGGGCTTTACCATTTGCAGATTACTAATGGAGAAAAGGAGGGCGTATCGTCTTATCATATATGTAAAAGAAAAATAATAATAATTAAAAAGTTTAAAATTTAAAAATGAAAACAACCAATTTTTTTTCCATTTTAGTACAAATGTTATTTTCTTTTTTTCTAAAATGAAATATTACCATCTGGTATTAATTAATGTATGCTGTTCCGACAACATAATTCTAAAAAAAAAAAATCAATAATAATAATAATAATAATAATAATAATAATAATAATAATAATAATAATAATAATAATAATAATAATAATAATAATGGTAACGAATAGATAGATTAATAAAAACCCCAACCATATAAATAAATATTTTATCCCCAAATACCAAGAGAGGAATTAAAAGAAGAAGTTTTTAAATAAATATAATTTATTAAATGAAATTAGAGATCGTTAATATTGGAACTAAGATTTTCAATTCATCTTTCGGATATTTCGACACATTTTGAACAGATCATGAGCAACCCTCGAATTTTGCATAGTGAGGAACAGTTTGTTTTCTGCTGTTGCCTCAGGATATATGTCAATGAACAGGAATTTTGGAATTGTGTTCTGTCTTAAAGAGGCACACTCTATTTTTTAGCTAAGGTACTTTATGAATATCCCACTAAAAATCCTGGAATATTGCCTATTTAAGCACAGTTTATTCAGCCGAAGTGTTTTATGAATATATCTCAATAAACAAGTCTTGAAATACTGCCTTCTTAGGCACAGTTTGTTCTCAGTGTGTTATGAATATTATTTCAGTAGGCACCATTACTGGAATATTACCTATAATAAATGCACAGTTTTTTATTTTTGTTTTAGCTTAAGTGTTTTATGAATGTATTTTAGTGAACCATAAATACGGGAATATTGCCTCCTTCAGTGCAGTCTATTTTCAGCAAGATGATTCATGAACGTATTTCAGAAAACAACATTACTGGAATATTGCTTATGTATGCACAGTTTGTTTTCAGCTTACAAGCTGTATGAATGTATTTCAGTAAACAACAACAAAGAAATGCAGCCTATTCTGTCACAGTTTGTTTTAACGCAAAGATGCATTTTGAACGTATTTCAGCAAATCACAATACTTGACTATTGCCCTTGTATGCAAAGTTTGTTTTCGGATTAAGTGCTTTCTGAATGTATTTCAGTAAAGAACAAATTAGGAATGTGGCCTATATTTCAGCACAGTTGGTTTCCACCAATATGTTTTTATGAATGTATTTCGGTAAACAAGAATCCTGGAACAATACCTTCTCAGTCACAGTCTTTTTCAGCTACAGAGCTTTACGGGTGGATCTCAGTAAACAAGACATCATCTGTCCTTTCAATTTGATAAGTTACTGCTGGCTAACACGAATTGTATGGAGAGTTCTTTGACATGGAACCGGTACGTTTCGTGCACAAGAGCGGTTTGGTTTCATCCACCTCATCCGTATCAGACAGTGTTTCATTGTTTATTTGATGGATTTGTGGGAAATGTGTGATGGCCCCGGAAGTTGGGTTGACAACACAATAGACACAGCTGCCTGGTGGTGTGTAGAACTCACCACATGAACACTGGATTGTATGTTCCGAAGAATTTACATGAGTGTCATTACTCCTCATCAGTTTTGTTTCTGTGGGGGAAAAAAGGAGATTTTGATTAGAACTGGAAAGACGCTGTCACAAAATTAAGAGATAAATACTTTAAAGATAGTTGTAGTGCAAGAAAAAAAATATTAAAATAATAATCCATATTTGTGACTTGCAGCTTGAAAACGGTTCATGCCAGGTGTTTGTTTGTTTGTTGCTTTAGGTCTCTTCCAACACAATTGAAGTTATATGAGAGACCGCTGAAACAAAAAAAAACAAGCAATCTAACAAAAATAGTACAAATGTAAATCAAAATCATAACCTAAAGATATCATAAGCTAAATTATAAATAACCAAGAACAAACAGGCAGAAGATTTACAGAAAAAAAATATCCCCTGTCAAAAATACAATCACAAACCAAAGAAGCAGGATAGGCTAGTAAAGAGAAGAAGAAACGACATCACTATTGGATCGTACACCCATGCGAACATCATAGGTATATGATTCAAGGGTGATGCTCCCATCCAACCAACCGCCATGCCAGGTGATTTAGATGCTAAATATTGATTTTATAGTAAAAATAATATGTGAAGTGAGTTTCTAAGTTTCTCTGGGGAGAATGGATATCATTTCCCAAAATGATAAAATTAAAATTTCACATTTCTGGCCAATTTAACTATAAAATCCATTTTAGGCATCTGGTTTACCCGACATAATAAAATTTTAAATGATGGATCACATTTTATAACAAAAAGCATAGCCATCAAATCACTGAGGTTCAAGTGGTTGATAAATCTTTAGAAGGATTATATAGATAGAACGAAGATGACGTCACTCGGGTCTTTGTTATTGTTTTTTGCCATCCACGTTTATGAGTAATTCTTACTTAACTGTATTAACCAGACTATACAAGTTCATGGTTACACAGAGTTTTGTGTGTTGGTCCATTATACTTCCAGGTGGCAATGTTGTGAACTTCTAAGCCAAGCGCATACTATCTATAAGAGTGACCTTTATCACTGGAAAATATACTTTGATGTTGAAGAGTATATGAGTAGCTGACTTTCAAAACGTACCAAGTCTCATTTTCATCATTCAAAGAAACCACATTTTTATGTCATTTATTTAGTGACTTAAAGAGGAAAATACTTGTTTTGTGTGCCTCATACCCCGAGTGTTTTGAAACTCCAAATTTTTTTCTGGTGATCCTATGGAGTCCAAAAGATGGCTTGAGATTGACTCATTTTCTATCAGGATGTGATTTAGGGCGTTTTGAAAGTCAGCTACTCATATTTTAATGTCCAAATGTATTCCCTTTCTTTCACATTTCAAAGAACATGAAATAAAATATATCTACCCTAGATATATGGTGACCAAAGAAACTCGTAAATAGTAAAGTATTAAAAAATAAGTGACAATCTGCATGACTTATTGAAATAATCAAGCTGTTAAAAAAAAAAAGAGAAAACAATTTCATCACAATGCATGGTAATTCAAAACATTTATAATGATAGGAATTTTTTTTCTATCATTTTAGTGCAAAAAAAAAATTATTGAATAATTGTTAAGCTAAGGATAAGTTCATTGAGATTCCCTTTACTTTACAATGACAGTCGATTTCTCATGAAGCAATTTAAAAAAAAGTCACATTTGACATAAAACGAATCATTCTCCTTATTCCTAAAACTAATGTCATATAAAGACTAAATTTCACTGCATTTATCAAAGGCCATTGTAGGTACTATTAAATAACCTGGAGCTCTGTTAAACATCCTAAAACAAGTCCCGTAAAGACATATACTCGTTAATTCCCATTACAACTTTACAAGCTTTAAGTTCCTGCCTCTGTGTGTGTGTGTGTGTGTGTGTGTGTGTGTGTTTAGGGGTGTGTGGAGGTATAATAATAATAATAATAATAATAATAATAATAATAATAATAATAATAATAATAATAATAATAATAATAATAATAATAATAATAATAATAATAATAATAATAATAATAATAATAATAATAATAATAATAATAATAATAATAATAATTTAAAAAAATAAAATATAAAAAACATAAATTTATATGTTGGTATGACGACAATTTTTGTTGAGGAACGAACTGTAGGGAAAAAAATATTCTATAATTAAAATTTTTGTTTTTTGTTTTGTTTTTGGCAATAGGCAGGAGATTCATCAGAGAGAAGAAAAAATCGATAATAACTGCAACAACAACAACAACAACAACAATAACAACAAATACAATAACATCAACAAGGTTTAAGGTTCAAGGCCGGTATCTTTATCAGATGGCCAATTATCATTACCCAGGAGATTAATTGATTAGTTGAGAACATGTCAAATAAAAATGTTGGATAACAATCATAGATAAAACTGATAAGTTAAAAAAAATAGAGAGAGAAATCGAATATTAAAAAAAAAAGTAGAGTAATAAAATAATGCGAAAATAGCTTGAGAAAAAATTGTGCATTTTTTATAAAGTACAATAAAGTACAGCATTAGGTTAAGAGATTCCACCATGCACTCAGAAGAATTTATAGATTATGTAATGATCATAGTAGTAGTCCTTCAGAGCCATAAAGCCAGTGGAGCCGGAGTTTATCCCAATTTCTATAGCGTGAAATGAACAATAGCAATTGCTTGCTATCCTTTGGATTGGATGCTAGTCTATCGCAAAGTACTTTCTGCCATATCTAAAAGACCCAGCTACCCTTTCACTGCTGGGTAGACAGGGGGATAAATAGAAATCTCGACTGCATCAGGGATCGATCGATCTTGGTTCCTTTGCGTGTGAAGAGATTGGTCGACCAACTGAGCTATAGGGACCCCCAATGATCATAGGTAATCAATTAATCAGATCATCTCGCCCACCAACGATTTTTTCTTATACCATTCATTCCATGGTGAACTTTGCCTTAAATGTTTTATAAATCAAATCAGTTCAGTTGAACTATCTCCTTACCAGTCATTTTCAGAATTGTCCCCGAAATGTCCCACTCATCCAACACAAATATATAAATATTCTTACTCAAAAAGAAAAGCAACAAGTACATTCTATACATATTACTGTTCAGCACATTGAGCTCTACAACACAGTGTCCAGTTTCATAGCTATAACAAAAAAATTTCTTCTATATTTGTGATACAGAAAAGAAATTAGAATGAGATAAATGTTGGTTGCATCATAACGTTTGTGACGATTTTCCTGTACATGGTAAGGAGAGGGTTAAGTAAACTTTTCTTCCATTTTTTTTTTACTTACGAAATGTTTCACTTTAAATGAGATGACTTAAGGACATTAAAATATGGCTCCTACACAATCTCATAAAGTTACTTTTTGCAAGACCTAAAGACCGTGTGCATCTTTGTGACATATTGATAAGCCTTGAGGTTGTAAGTATCTCTCCAATGATCCATCGCTAAAACCTTCAAACTTCTTGGTATTAATGAATATATTCTTTTTTTTTTTAAAGTATAGGGTTGGGGGTAAATATTTTCCTGTACAGTCAATGTTAATGACCGATCACGGTACCCTGGCAAGGCCTGTTCATCATAGCCTATATTTCCCCGCAAACGATGCAGGGTCTCCACCATTATCACAAAAAAAAAAAAACCCAAAATTTTTTTTAAAAATCAACAACAACAAAAAGAAACCCCCAAAAAATGTACAAACACCGTGATATTCGGCCTGGCACTTTATCTTCAAATGTATCTATATCTTTCGCAGCATTCATCACAAAAAGCAAGCCATTATGTATACATGTGAAGGCTTATCATTTTAGTTATGTAGGGCAAATTCAGCCACTTAGTTTTAATATAATATGTTGAAAAGCGTGCTTAGACCGGGTACTATATGACAGTTTATAAACAGTTTTATATGCATGAGTCAATAAAGAGGGCATGATGTGGAAATAAGCATAATTGCAATTTAAAAGTGGAATTGTTGTAATATTAAAAGGATATTCAGAGTATAAGAAATTAGGGGTTGTCCAAAAAGAAAAAGAAAATCAAAAATAGTTATCCATCTTTGAACTCATCTATTTCCTTCTTAAAAAGTTTTTTTTTTTAATTAACAAATTGTTAATTAGTAATAATAGTCTATAAACACAACTCTAATTTCCCAATATGAAATTTAGCATAAAATTATGCATTTGTACATTTGCCAAATCCATCAGACAACAATTTTACGCATAAAAAATTGACAATAATCAGGTCGCACTGTCCAATAATCTAGAATCTTCTGCTTCTTGTATCAAATAAATTATATTGGATTTTCATGGAATAAAAAGATGAGGGTGAATTTATTGAATATAACAAACAAATAAAAAAAATTTAAAAATAGTGTGAGCCTGAAATGTTCAGTGTTAAGTATTCCTTCTTTTAAGAAGCTGTTACATTAATTTTTGTTCAAAATCTTTTCATGTTATATACTCTTTCTCCAAAACAATTGACCACTTTGAAAAATATTTGATAAAAATTAAACAAATAAAGGTGTCATATAACTTTTTTTCTAAAATCCACGAAATATCCCAGAACCATGTGGGATGTTGAAAACTAAAAGTCACAGGTTTAACATTGTGTATGCCCCCCACGGCTGTTGATGACTGTGCCACACATCTGCTTCTCATTGAGAGCACCAAAAGACGGAATTCAATCTGAGGAATGTCTTCCCAAATTTTGAGAAGGTCCCTTGATTGGTTTTCCCGTTGTAGTTCTGGGCGGCTTAGAGCCCGATCCATTAGGTCTCATAAATGCTCAATTGGGTTTAAATCAGGTGAAAGAGCGGGCCATGGATGAAATACTTGCGCAGTCTTGTCAATTAGAAAGGTTGTAGTGATATTTGCCTTGTGTGCTGGTGCATTATCATGCATGAATGTTAACCCAGGATACTCCTCAAGGAAAGGAATGAGGGCAGGTGCCAACACTTTGTTGATGTAACTCCGAGCTGTAAGTTTTACTTATATGGTAATGCAAGCTGTTCTAAAGTTGGCACGAATAGCACTCCAAGTCATTACACTGCCCTGCCTCTGTTGCCTCCCTCTTTAATACAATTGTAAGCAAAGCCATCTCCTTGATGCAGGAACACACAAAATCAACCATCTCTTCTCTCAAGAATCGTCTGACCACAGAATGTCTTCCATAGATGCATTGTCCAATGTCTCTATTGTAAGGCCCAATGCAGTCTGTTATGGTTATGCACATGTGTTATCATGGCCTCAAGACTGGTCTGCACATAGACAGTCCACCTTCACGTAAACGTCTAAGGACTGTGTGGATGCTGATCCTTGGTCTGCCTGGTTGAGGTAAGTCGGTTGTCACTCCCCATTGCCCCAAGTCACCTCAGAAATAGATGTTCCAGCTGGTGCCCAGTAGCACAAATTCTCTGGGTTTTAATATTCAGCCTAGGCACAGTGAACAACCCAATAGGGTTATAAATCAAATGGCAGTCATTTCATACAGCATTAAAGATCAATAAATTATGATTATTTTAAACATTTCGGAAACCAATGGTAGTATAAAGAGTCAAAAAAAAAATTAAAAACGTGATTTTCCCAAGTGCAGATTGGAGAGATATGAAACACCATAGTTACAGTTGTGATTATAGACTCACCCCAAAACAATAATAATCGAGTGAGTATATTTAATTGCTAGGGCTCTGAGAAATCAAAAACAAAAAAAAGTGGCCACGTGTTTTTAAGAAAGATTAAATTTCAGTCAATAATCAAAATTAAACTGGATTAATTTTTGTTTTTAATTTTCAACTGCCATGTGAAGTCAAAACATTCTTATATTATAAGAAAAACATTTTTCCCTCAAAGTTGTGCATATCTGAAATAGTGAATGTGAGAATATGGTGAATGATATCAAGTTATAAACAAAAATATCCTGATATAACGCATTTGATACTTCTCACCTAGTTATATTTGTTCCTACCTTGTAGCTGAATTACACACAACGCGAATAGAGGAAAGAGTAAGATGAGTTACACAAAAGTGAGAAGAGTTGCATGCATCAATGCAAATAACATTTTAAAAAAGCAAATGAAAAATAGAAGGAAACGACAAAGAATTCAAGAGGTTAAATGGATGGAGGTTAGAAAGAAAGGGATGGCTCAGTGGTAAGTGCAAGTGCTGATCTCTCTCTGTCTCTCTCACTCTCCCTTTCTCAGCCAGATGGAGGGTGCCGTGCCAATTGGATCCCAGTTTTGATCTGACACAACGATTCTGTAATATCTTTATTCCTGGTTTCATCTGGTACTTCTCCATACCCTATATTTCTCATCTTCAGAGAAAACTGCATTTTTGGTCATTTTAAAATTGACATAAATAGGACATTTTTTGTCTTGTTTGCTTCATAGAAAAATAGAACAATGCCCTGAGTGTTTTTAAAACTTCAAATTTTCTCTGCGATTCCAAAGTGTTACAAAAAATTGCTTTCGAGTATCAACTTATCTATCTAGATGTGACTTAGCAGGTTTTCATAGTCAATTTCTCAGTTGTTTGTGTCTTTTACTCCAGCTTTCATTGGTTATTTTGCCAAGAAAATGCTATCATTGAGATTGACGTGGCACAACTTATACAGTCGCTTCTCTCTAATCCGAAACTTCACAATCTGGATGTTTCCATTATCCGGACAGGTTCCCAGGGGACGGAGTTTTTTTCTTCTTTATTTGTACACTTTAGGCACTTATTCCACTATCCAAATGTCTCTGTAATCCATGTAATCCAGACAATATGCTAGGGAATGAGATGCTTGAATTGGAGAGATGTGACTGTATATGTCGTTTTTACTTACTTGATGAGCATAAGTTTTGTATACAATGTTGCATGACTTACTTTTAAATCAATTGTTTAATCGTTGATGAAAGGGTATAGTAGTAATGACAGCACTGCTCTGTACCAACACAGGGCTATACTAGCTGTAACTTTTAAAATAAAAAAATTTATCTCAATGGACAATAAAGATATCATTACTACACTGATGCATTGACAGCCCATTGGTGTTAAAAATGATGATGATGTTGATGATGATGATGATATGATGATGATGATTAATAATAATAATAATAATAATAATAATAATAATAATAATAATAATAATAATACTAATAATAATAATAGTAATAATAATAATAATACTAATAATAATAATAGTAATAATAATAATAATAATAATAATAATAATAATAATAATAATAATAATAATAATAATAATAATAATAATAATAATAAAAATAATAATATAATAATAATAATAACAATTATAACAATAATAATAATAATAATAATAATAATAATAATAATAATAATAATAATAATAATAATAATAATAATAATAATAATTACAATAATAATAATGATAATGATAATAATATTAAAAGCAAAACAAAAACACCCCCACCCACAAAAAAAAAACAAAAAACAACAAAAAACAAGACAAAAAAACAAAACAAAAAGAAACACAAACAAAAAAATTTGCCAAAAACCAATAAAAACAATAGCTTACCTCCTTTTCCTTTCCTTACTCCGATATTTTGTGGCACAAGGGTGAGCAAGATAATGAAGGCCACTAAAAGAGCTGCTCCTGGGACGAGAGTCTGTACCATACGGTAGTACGGCTCGCAGGCTGGACAGCAATTGCTGGTTTCAAAGAAAATGTTAAATGAAGCATATTAAAATTAAATTAAAATAAGCTTTTATATAGACCAATATCAACTAAACGTGCTCAAAGTGCTTTACACGGGGTCCCTGGCCAACAGCAACACATAACATGGAGGATGAGACATGGCGACTGTTAGGCGATAGTACAATTTTTCGGACAACAACGCTGTTAACGGCCAGGTACTCATTTTACACCTGAGTATGGTGAGAGAATGTGAGTAAAGAGCCTTTTACAAGGACTCAACTATCATTCATTTAGACCATTATTAAGCCTTATTAAAGAGCTGATATTCATACAAAGAGTAAGCTATTTGGCTCCAAAGTATGAGCTCTGCTTTGGATGGTGGGTGACATTGATGTGGGTGTAGGGCCTTGTGATTTGTATTTCAACAAATCTATTGTTGCCTAAATGGATTTGAAAAGAAGAAAACACCATTTATGCTGCATCTATGTCTATGTATCTCTCTCTGTGTTAATAACAAATTCTAGAGGTGCCTAAATGATTCAATAAAATGTATAGTAAAATAAAGGGAGTAAAAATGAGTCGTATAAAAGATCCACAACAAAGTAAAGGCTGTTTCGACCTTCAGGTAAACAAGAAAAGGAAATATGTTATATTACATTTGTTTTCCTGAAGAAAGCCAAAGGTCGAAACTTCGTTTACTTTGTTGTGTATCTTTTTTATGAGTCATTTTTACTCCCTTTATGTTACTGTACATTTTATTAAGACAGAGAGAGATACGTATCTTTGACAGAAGATGGACATAGGTTAAATAATGCAATTCTAAAATGACACAAAATCTGAAATTTGTCATATATGTCAATCGGATGCATGCTGAATTGAATATGAAGAAAGTAAATGACAGACGGCTTAGCCTTCTTTTTTAAAATGAAAATTATAAACAGCAGACTTCCAAGATTACAGTGCAACACCTTTTGATTGCTTTACGCTTCTTGTTTAATATTGATAAAATTTAATAATAACATTAACAAGGGTTGCAAAAATTGTAGTCTTCCATTCCATTTTATTTTTTTCTCTTACTAACCCTCCATCCATCCATCTATCCAGCCTTCATCATCATGTCATAATAATAATAATAATAATAATAATAATAATAATAATAATAATAATAATAATAATAATAATAATAATAATAATAATAATACTTTATTCATCCAAAGAATTTTTTTTTTTGTACAGACGTGATAACAACTAGGTAGTATAAGTATGTATAATGTGAAAGTAATAAAATGTGTAAATTGATTTGTATATTGAGTATTATAAATTCGTGTAAATAAGTTAAGATCTATGACAAAAAATTATAAAATTGAAAAATAATAATTATCATCACCCTTCCTTCCTCCCCCCCCCCTCTCTCTCTCTCTCTCTCTCTCTCTCTCTCTCTCTCTCTCTCTCTCTCTCTCTCTCAATGTGCTCAAAGCGCTTTATAAGGGGTCAATGGTCAACAACCCTGACGGCTATTAAGCGATATTGCATTTTTTTTTCCAACAGAGACAACACTACTACTCATTTTACACGTGCTCAGCTTATAGCATTTGCATAAACATAAAAACCTTCATTAAGGGAGAATGTTTTTATTTCTTAAAACTTCTTCATTCTGATCAGTTTTAACTTTAATCTCCATTTCCTTCACCGAATTCACCCTGATATAATGCCAGATTGACGCCGTGGGTTATATAATATGTTTAGCTTATCTTCTCTCTTGCGTCAACAAATTGTCTGATTTACCACTGATATTGAAAAGGATACAAACACTTAAACCAAAAGAGACCAAAACAAAAAAAAGAGCCAATGAAGCAAATAATAATGAAAAGACTACACCATAAGAAGGAAGTTAGATCAAACACAACAAATATTCAGAGGGATACAAGAAATCACTGGGATAATCATGATTTACACAGCCTTTGCCTTCTTTGAATAGAAACAGACTCAGAACCACTGATTATTGTTGTTAACAAAGGTGAGCCCAGAGGTTGCTATGAGAAAATTGAAATTGAAATGCAATGAAGTAAAGATTTTATAATGCGCCTATCCCCATATGAGCCCTTTATGATTGTATAACAGCTTAACAACAACAACAGCAGGCACACGAGAGAGAAAATAGACTACACAGCAAGAATTTTTTTTAAAAAGGAAGAAATAAATGACAATACCAACTTAAGTTACTAATAATAACATCTCGAGGTAAGCAAGACACAATAGAACTATCTGTTCCAAGATTTTCCAAGAGAATAAGTCTTAAGATTAAGATGCTTGATGAACAGAATCCCTTCTCTATTGATAATCGCAAAGATGAAGGGCAAGGGAATCCTGAACCAAAAAGAGACTAGGTCCACAAAGTAGACACTCCACGTATGGCCTTAAATAAAAGGATAAGATTAAACCAAGTCACTTAGATAGACCGGAGCAATATCAGAATTGCAAAAATATTAAGTCATAGTAAGTATAATATGACCCATGAGCTGGCAAAGAAAACAGCGAATGCAAAGAAGAAGAAGAAGAAGAAGAAGAAGAAGAAGAAGAAGAAGAAGAAGAAGAAGAAGAAGAAGAAAAAAAAAAAAAAAAAAGAAGAAGAAGAAGAAGAAGAAGAAGAAGAAGAAGAAGAAGAAGAAGAAGAAGAAGAAGAAGAAGAAGAAGAAGAAACAAAGAAACCATTTTTCTCAGTGCTTATGAAGTAATTTTAAATAATAAAGTCGTGAATGAACCGAAGTAATCAGTAAGTAGGAGATGCACTTGAAACATATTGACTCAGATCTTGTAACAATCTTGGCAAGAATGGGAATGCTGTAATTTTTCAAACAAATGACTAATAAAATTGACAACCAGGATTTGTTTTATAAATCGAGGCCTTGCGTTATTATCCATGCCTATAAAATGTGTCCAACAATAGGATGCCATTTTAAACTGCAAAGCATTTATAAATTGATACCTCAAAGCTAAGCGTCTTTATAATAACTAAAACTAAGGTATCCAAGTTAATATTTGTGCTAGCTTGAGCTTTGCTTTATGTAAAGTTGACGAGGAAAAAAATTCTGACAACAGTTTTCAGGCAGGTCTATAATTTGGTAAAGTTGAAATCAAATGAAGCAGGGGCATCATCAGGTTTGGATTTAAAACATTCTCAACACGTATATGACATGCCATGCAAACTTGGGTCCAATCGATCACTGCTTTAATGATGACTTAAAATATATTTTTTCAGCAAAATAAAACTCAGTTGTCATTACTGGTTAGATTTTTAAAAAAGTCTTTCACTGCCATTAGGCCCATGGAGCTGGATTTGATCTTGCCTTCTATAGCATGAAAGGGACAATAACAATTGTTTACTACCCTTTGAATAGGATGCTTGTCTATCGCAAAGTACTTTCCACCAGATCAAAAAGACCCAGCTACCCAATCATTGATAAAAAAGTCAGGGGTAGTCAGAAAAATAAAATCTAAACTTCACTCGAAATCAATCTCAGTCCCTTTGCTTGTGAAGCGAGTACTTTTCCAACTAAGCTATCGGGACCCCTGGTAAGATAAACCTGTGGCATATATATCACTAGGCAATGCTGACAGTTTCTTTTTATAAATGAGCCAAGGTCAAAAGGTGCCCGCCTGATACCAGTGTTAAGGAAATTTGATTTTTACTTAATCATGGGCTTTTTTTCATTGGGTTAATGCTTGTAATCAATTGATAATATGAAGCAGAGATAAAATGAGATAGCTCAACATACTCTGTTCAACAGAATATGAAATAAACAACTTGAAAGTGAAATTTGAATGCTGTTTGGCATGTGCTTAAAACGAGGTCAACGCATCACCTGTTTAGAAATCATGTAGAAATTAAATGTGATGTTTTAGCACACGTGATTGAAATTTGACTGATAGTATAAAGTCAAAATTTACTTTTAAACGCAATTGCAGTATATTACATATCTGAATAAGTTTCATATAGAGTTCTTAAAAAGTTGGTGTTATTTGTGACCCTTGGTGTCATCAAACACAGCACAATACTAAGACTCGACACGAAACTTTAAAGCTCATGTTTAATGTTTATAAAATGTTTTATTATGAGAAAAAAGCATAGATTTACTATCTGAACTCAAATCTTGGAGTAAATGTATACCGATATTGAGGTTTATTGGTTTTGGTGTCATTTGTCACAAGCAACACGACATGCGTGAACACGTGGAAGTTTGTTTCGTTAAATGGCGATTCGCAATTTTGATCCACCCTTCTTACCAGTCTTTGAAGTGCAGCACTTTCATTTGCCTTTCCAGCGTGGCTCCAGGGAGAAAAGGTAAGTTGAACTTTGGTGTCATCGCTATTTTACATTGTCAGAAGCAACACTTTATATTGGATATTACAAAGTGCCACCAAAAAAGTATGTTTTCAGCTGTTATTCTATTTACAAATATGATATTATGACATCTCACATAAGACTGTGATTTTGACACAATTAATTATTTCCTTGTAATTCTAATTTTTTATGTTTCAGGGTTGTATCAATCAAGAAAAAGACAAAACTCAAGCTTTTGACGAATCCAGATAAATAGAAGGGTTGTCAAAAAATTTGATTTGATTTACTATTAACACACTAAATTACTACAAACTAGCAGATTTGAGCAGTAGGGCGGATGTTACGCTATGGTTGCATGAATTCATTACCATGGCTGATATTTATCTAGTGTTTATGTGACTTCTGGTACTTTTTGTGACCATTGGTGTCATTGCTTAAAATGTCACAGGTGACACTTAAGTTTGAAGTTTCTAATGTATTTCTGTTTTCATGTTCTTCAAAGCTTGAAATGTCATTGAATTACATTTTAACAGGCTATATTACATGTGTTCAGTTGCTATTCTTGATTTATTGAGACAAAATTGCGTTCTAGTGCCGATTTTGACCAAAGTAATAGCAACAATGGTATTACTAATTTCTAAGTATATTTCCAATTTAGAAGTATTTAGTTTCTTAAAATAATATTGAATTTCATTTTAGAGTAGGTTATTGTGCTTTTTTGACTGAAAATAATGATATATTATGGAAGAAAGTGTGATTTGGTGTTGCTTGTGACATAAGTAATGGTGTCACCGGTGTTATGTCACAAGTAACATTCAGATGCTCTAATTTCCATGTATATGTTTATTTTTGAAGTCTTTAGTTTCTGAAATATTATCATATTCCATATTTAACTGTGGTTATTACACTGGTTTGACTGAAATTAATGATATATTGTCGAAATTGCAATTTGGTATTGCTTGTGACATAAGTAATGGTGTCATCGGTCTAATGTCACAAGTGACACAATGTCGCTAAAAAAGATATGTTTTGGTCACATTATTTCCCAACATTTTATTCCAAAAGTTTCTGAACATTGCTGGTAATAAGCATATGCAATATTGTTGTTGTTGTTAATGTACAAACATTTTTATGAAATAATATATTTGCATTCTATGTTGCTTGTGACCGATGACACCAAAAAGCAACATTTTCTCCAATAGTTGGTAATATTATTGTACTATGATTGTTGTTGATTGTGTCTTTTTGTCTATAACTTACTAAATAAAGTTTGATACTCAACAAAAATCATTCGGTTATTGAGTTTTTGTCTCATTTTGGTGTCACCGGTCACAGGTGACACCAGCAACCTATAGGTATTGCTGACGATATTATGCTGCGTTAGACCTTAAAGTTATCTAAAGGGCCTTTGATTCATGAAGTACAGGGTTTTTGCTACACAAATAGCAACATGAATGGACTATTATGTCACTTTTATTTTGAGAAAAAAAAATTGGCACCTTGGCTCAAATACGTCTTGAAATATGAATGAATCATTTCATGCATGATATTTGTTTATCATCATTACAGAATTGTAAGCTTTAAGTCTTTGTAAGTAATGAAGTCCATGAGTTGGCAATGCAAGATTATACATAAATCATAGAAAACCTTTCACTCAGTGTAAATAAAGTAATTGTAAATGTCATTCACCTAATCAAAGTGATGGTAAATTTTTAGTGATTGTAAATGTCTCATACCCAACCGAAGAGAATGTAAATTTCTTTTACTCAATCGAAGAGAATGTAAATTTCTTTTACTCAATCGAAGAGATTGTAAATTTCTTTTACTCGATCAAAAATATTGTAAATTTTTAAAATCTATCTTAGTGATTGTAAATTTCTTTTACTCAATCGAATAGATTGTAAATTTCTTTTACTCTAACAAAAATAATGTAAATTCCTTTCACTCGATATTAGTAATAGTGAATTTCTTTTACTTGATCAAAGTAATTATATATTTCTCTATTTCTTTAACTTGATCAAAGTAATTATAAATTTCTATAACCCGATTGAAGTAGTTATACATTTCTTTCACTGGATCAAAGCTTTGACTGAGATGAAAGAAGTCGGCAGTAAGCTTTAAGACTTTGGAAAGATATCTCAATATTCAAAACTGTCTGTCCATTTTTAAATAAGTCACTATAACATTTTAATATCGTAAATCATTTATAGGCTTGACATCAAATAAAATCTCATACAAGAATAAGTTCAAAGATTTATTTAGCATTCAATAACAAGACGCAATGTTTTAATCAATGGATTTTATACAAATAGCACGCCAGCCTGAAGCAAAGTGATAAAAATGGATAAAGGAAATAGAGATTCAATGGTCAATAGAGAAACAACAACAACAAAATATTTAACTCCCCTTCCGCCCCCCCCCCCCCTCCCTAATTCTTACATTTCATAATACTATGTCTGACTTACAATATTTCTTTAAAAATACTTCCATCAGCAACACCAAATTAAAGAGCTTGAGCCAATAAGAGAAAATAAAAAGCGTGTATGAACTTGTCATTTGTGTTATTCTTTCTTTAAATCAATCAAGGTAAATGTAAATTGCGATAATGTTGTCTAGTGGTTTGAATCTTGCCTTTGGACTGGACGGTCCAGGCTTCGAGACCCACTCTGAGTGGCACAGTTGCTTCCTTGCAAAAGGCTCTTTACTCACATTTTCTCATCATAATTAGGTGTAAAATGAATACCTGGCTATATAAAAGTGCTGTGTCTGTCCTGTTGGCTAGCGGTCCCTTGTAAAGCGCTTTGAGCACGTTTATTGTGCTATATAATAATTCAAGTTTTTCTGGAGGTTTTATATTCTCTTATTTGTGGATTTTAAAACAGGATTTAATATTTTCTGAGCTTGCTCCAGGACACAAGGCAATTAAAGCCATGACCCGTGGCCTATCCCATACTGTTTCGTATTCCCATGGTCTCCAACCATCCTTCACCTAGACCCACCCCCCCCCCCCCCACACACACACACACCATCCCCACCACCCTAGCTTCGTTGAACATATCCATCCTTTGTTACTCATTAGTTTCCTTTATCCATCTATCAAAAGCAGTAATGGGAAAAGCAGGAGAAAATTTCCTATACTTACGGATGTTTAAAAGATCTATGCATTGAAAGATTATTTTAGTTTGAAATGAATAGTCAGAAAATAAGCGACTATTTTACTATTGAATTGCAAATGCTCTGTTTCACTAATCAACATATAATTGCAGTATTAATGGTCTAAAATTCACTAAAGTTATTTATATGATTCTCGTCTTAATTTTTTACATCAACAAATTATTTTATACTTCCAACAGAGATGTCAACCTTAAGAATCAGAACTGTGTAATTTGGGAGGCAAAAAATGTGTAATGTCCAAAAAAAAAAATTGCAATCTAGTGGAGTCCCCATTTCATGAATAAAACTGCACAACTCTCACAGTGTCATAACACTATATAGACACTCTTAATCTCATATTATTACAAAGAAAATGGCGCTTGCCAAAATTACACAATTTTCGAAGATTTTCATATTTTTTATATTGACACCATGATCCTATCATGAACTCGTAATTTTAGAATAGTTGGCATCTCTGTTCCAATGTATTTTTCATTTACACATCAAACTCATGTGCAGCTCGTTTGAACATTAAAAAAATATAGGTAGGGTCAACATATAGAATAATCAAAACTTGTCATAACATTCTAATGTTGTATATTAAAAAAAGATTAGTAGAGTCTTTGAGATGTCCAAAAATCAAGAGATAAAATAATGTTGCTGATATAAATCAAGAAGTTTTAAACAAAAAGAAAAAACAAAACAAAACCAAAAATTTTAAACATAAACGTTGTTTTTTAAGTTAGTTTCGTTGTTTGTTTGTTATTTTTTTTTCACTCCGCATGAGACTTAAGTGATATACATGCAAATGACCCAAGTCAATTTGAAATTATGAATGTTTGGAATTTCAAAGAATATGCCCTCTTAAATGCAGTTATATCATTGTCCATTGCAAATAGTTTCAATCTCATAAAAAGCAAAGAGAAGATAGCAAAAATGTTAGTATTATTAAAGAAAGGAATAAAGCAAAATAAAAATGATTTATAAAACAGATATTTCATGATGTGTCATTTTTTCTCTGTTACTTATGGCAAAAGAAAGTTGTCATATAAATAGTTGACTGATAAGATACTTACACACAAGGATGAAATTTTTGAATAACAAGAATAGCGACTCCATTGGAGAGCTTGTCAGTAAAACTCATGGCACCAAAAACAAAAGCTCCACTCTCCTGGGGAACAGAAGAGAAACCTTAAATTGTAACAATCCTTAACCATAGTGAAATATTAATTATACATTGTAAACTACATTCATAAGGTAAAATTCTATCATTGAAGTTAATTCAATTAAAATATTTTTTGTCAGTATGTGTAAAAATGTGGCTTTGTGGTCTAGTGGTATGAAACTCATCTTCCAACCAGCAGGTCCCTTGTTTGGGTCCTACTCTGAGCAGTGCAGTCCTTGGAAAAAGCTCTTTACGAACAAACTATCACCATACTCAGCTGCTGAATAAGTACCTAGCCATTAACTGCCTTTAACTCTTATCATCATTAGTAAAAGCATCAAAGGCATCAACATTCTTTTTTCTTGTGTTGATATACTCGATTCTTAAGTTCTTTGGGTTTAACCCTTATAATCAATTTTCACAAACTTTTGTTACGTCCCACCATTGTAGCTAGAGACGTAACCGATCAGTACGGAGTTGATTGAATACCCCTCAGGTAGTTATATTTTCTGTTTCCTCCTCATCCACTAGTTTGATAGTGACAAGTTTGAATCCTTGGTTGGAAGATCACATGAGGTCAGAAAACCTAACAACCTGGACGGTATAGAAGGAATGAAATTGATATCACTCAGCTCTTTGTTAATTCTTTTAGACAGCCATCTGAGTAGTTCTCACTAAATTCTATCTATCAGATTTTAAACGTTTAAGGTTACGTATAGTTCTGTGTTGGTACGTTATGTTTGTCTGGAATATGTTACGAGTATTTTGCCTAAGTGAATAGCATCAATTCAGTCAACTCTGGATTCAAACAATCAATCAATTACGTCCCTTGCAACAATCATGGCAACACTTTCTGAAACAATATATTCACAGACTAAAGAAAAAAGAACAAAACTTACTGTATTGCTGGAAATGAGGTCAGACGTCATTGAGAGAGATGTGATGAGAAGGATAGAGCCAGCAATACCAAGTAGCACCGTTGCACCGTAAACTTCATGACTTTGTTTACCAATAAAATGCATCCAAATGCTAGCACCAGCACCAAACAGCACACCTATAAAATAGGTCAACTGGAAAAGACAATATCTAATTTTATAAATATTGGACCTCAGATACCACAAAAGCTTGGAAGTTAAGAAAATGTTTAAAATTCTTAGTTGTATATTTTCTCCGTCAGAGTCAGATTTTTTTTTTTCAACTTATCATTAGATATCTATATATTTCATTTTCAAAAAGTATAAAGTTGATTTAAATTCAGAAAGAAAAAATTGCACAAATTAAAATAAATGTTTAACATGTCTCAACATTCTTATCTTACATTCAAAATTCTTGGTAATTTAAAGAGGGATAGTTTCTTTTTATGTATCAATAAATCTTACCTTTCTTCCAAAGATTTTGTTGATAAATGGAGCAAGAATTGATGTGAGAAAACTGGATGAATTGGTGAAAAGTGGAATAATGGCAATGTAGATCTGAAAAATGAAAACACAAAAATAACATTATTTCTTTAAAAGAATAAATTATATTGTAATATTTACCACGATGTTGGAGTCAGTCTACATCGTGGTAAATATTACAATAATAATTCACTCCATTGCTACATCTCGAGCACTATTCGATGGATACACACCATCATCAAAACAATGTAGCTTACGCCTGGAAGAGAAATATACTATAATTAAACACCCCACACTCAACACGAAAAAGGAGATGTACAATAGTTGTCCACATCGCCGGAAGCACTTATTAATCAACTACAAATCTACGGAACCACTCCAACAAGCAACAACACACAACAAACCAAACTCATGTAACACACAGTCCTGACGATGGCTGAAAAGGCCTGAAACATCGATGTAGACTGACTCCAACATTGCGGTAAATATTAAAATAATATATATATATATATATATATATATATATATATATAGAGAGAGAGAGAGAGAGAGAGAGAGAGAGAGAGAGAGAGAGAGAGAGATTCTTCTTCTTCAAGTACCAAGTCTGTGCCAGACATCGGTGATCATGATACGCCATTCATCTCTCTGATCAGATAACCTCAGAAAACTAATATTACTCTTCTCTTTCTTTGTCACCCAGCTGTTCAAACTATTCAAATATGTTTTTCTTGGTCTACCTTTACTCTTTTTACCTTCTATCTTTCCTGTGAGAGCAAGATGTTCAATACATTTATGTCGATTTAGGTGCCCTAAAAATTGCATTTGTCTTTTCTTATTGTACGAATTAATAGCCTTTTAGTTTCAGCTTGCTCTAATACTTCTTCATTAGTTTTCTTCTCTGTCCATGAGATTCTTAACATCCTTCTAAGAAACTACATTTCTGCTGCCTCCAGTTTCTTTCTATGGCTTCTGTAATTGTCCAGCTTTCGCAGCCATATAATAATACTGACCATACGTAGGCCTTCAAAACCCTATGTTTTGTTGTCATTGAGATATTGTGGTTTTTAAAAATTTGACTCATTTTATTAAAACTATCTTTAGATATTGCAATTCTTCGTTTTATTTCTGTGTTGCGTCTGCCATCTGAAGTTATTATGTATCCAAGATATTTAAATGCCTGAACTTGTTTCATAGTTTTTCCATTGCTTATTAAGTTGCATATTGAGAGAGAGATAGGGTACATATAAAAAATGTAAAGAAAAAAATGTCAGACTGATAGTGATTATTTGTTGTCTCTTAACACTGAAAGACACAAATGAATAAAGATGAAGAAAAATGAACTGTAATATTAAATAACAAGGGGTCCTAATAGCACAGTTGGTAGATCACTCGTTTTACATGCAAAGGAACTGAGATTGATCCCTGGTGATCCCACGTAGCTGGGCCGGTTAGATCTGATAAAAAGTACTTTGCAATGTTCTATCCAAACGCAGAGCTGCCAACCTACCCCAAAAAATGCGGAATTGTCCGCATTTTCAGCGATTGTACGCTTGTAAGCATTTCCCCCTAGATTGTACCCATTTTCAGTGTATGTATATATAGCTCTTCATTGGATGTTGTGTTATGCTGTTATTCATATTATTACTAGCCTATTGAGAAACCTTGGTGACCAAGTGGATATTCATGTATTTTTTGACCAATTATAATCTTCATGCTGGGAGGTAGAATTCTGAAAGGATTGGATTATAGTCTTGGGAACATCATTGTTGCTGCAATTGAGCTTGTGCGGTGTGACTTTATGTAATTATACCTTCCTCTTACTTTCACAATGGTTAGTTTCCGTCGATTTCAGGATTTTACCCATTCTTATGAAATCTCCCCTATTTTGAGGTCCCATTGTACACATTCTCATCAGATGGGGTTGGCAGCTCTGCAAACGGTAGCAGCAAGTAAGCAATTAGTTATTGTCCGTTTCAGGCGTAAAGTAACATGATAAACTTTGACTCCATGGGCCTTTTGGAACTGAGTGAAAAAGTTTTTCCACCTACCTTGTTCAATTGTACTGTCTCTGTTAGGTACATCGACAAATATACTTGGTTAATATTGATGTACAACCTCGTGGCCATATACAAAATAGCAATCTATTGAGGGAAATAAGGATGATATACAGAAAACAAACTGGAATCAATACAAAAACTGATTCTGTCCCTCAGTTGTGTCCAACACGGTGTACTCTATTATGAGGATAGCACACATGTAATTGTAAACACTATTTTTTTAAGGGCTCGATGGTTTCTATGAGTGAACAAAACTCACAAAATCACACAATTCATTAAAACAACAAGCTACAACCCTGAGATATCAGTCCTGTGTGGAAAAGTTTATGTAATTTACTCTGTCCACCAATCAAGGGACTGATTTTGGTAGATACTGCATTCACTCAACATCTTTCTAAGTCTCATTCTCATTATTCAGAAAAAAATTGATATTGCCTTCTTTGCCTTACAGAACAATACCTTGAGTGTTCTATAAGTTCAGCTTTTCCCTGCATATTTCTAGGTGTCCAATAGATTGAATGAGAGTGTCAATTTATTTTTATCTGGGTGTAGTGTCACTTCCCAGGTTTTGAAAGTCACTGCCACAGTTTATTTATTTAAAAACCTTGGAGCTTTTATATAGAACGGTTCCATTTAATGTGCTCAAAGCGCTTTACAAGGTGTCCCTGACCAACAGCAACATGTAACGTGTAGAACAAGACATGACGCCTGATAGGCGATATTACAATTTTTTCCCAACAGAGACAATACTGTTAACGACCAGGTACTCATTATACACCTGACTATGGTGAGAGAATGTGAATAAAGAACCTTTTCCAAGGAATCAACTATGCACCGAACACGGCTCGAACTCAGGACCTTCTGACCCGAAAGTGAGTGTCATACCACTATAGCTGCATTTATAAACAAAATAGTTTTGTAACTGAAACATTTCTTTATGACAATGGAGAGATCTCACAACAGAAGAAAATAGTCTTTGGAATTGTGGTTAGATAATTTACTTGCTAGTATCAATATTAGTATTGTGCATAATAATAATAATAATAATAATAATAATAATAATAATAATAATAATAATAATAATAATAATAATAATAATAATGATAATAATTTTAATAATAAATAATAATAATAATAATAATAATAATAATAATAATAATAATAATAATAATAATAATAATAATAATAATAATAATAATAATAATTATTATTATTATAATAATTATCATCATCATCATCATTGTTATCAAATACCTGGTAAAACTGATGCTCTCGAAGCCAGTCCTTCCATGTCATTTTTGAATGATGCAATGTAGAAATTTCAATTGTAGACAACGCTTCCTCCGCCCTACTTTCGTCCACACTTTGTGAAATACTCTTTTGCTTACAACTGCCATTCTTATCAGCCCCAGAAGTTCCAACATAGAATATGACGTTGAACAGGATCCCGATACCAAGACATATAAACGCTAAGTTCTGAAAAATGTGAAAAAAAATATCAAAATATCAGTCTCTTGAAAAAAAATAAATAAAATAAATAAATTTTTTTAAAAAATTGACAAAGTTAAAAAAAAATTATTAAAAAATTTAAAAAAAAAGAAGAAAAAAATCCAAAAAACTCACACACATAAAAAACAAAAAACAAACAAAAAACACACAAAAAAAAAGGATTGAAGACTCATTGAATTAAACAATCAGAAATACATATGTAAGAACAAAAAAATTAGAGCACTTTATCAATCTGACTTTAAAAACACCATTGATAATATGATAGCATTAAAATGCATCTCTCATCATCTGCTCGTTTGAAGTTTTCAGTTTGTTGTAGTCCAAAGCTAGTATGGAGCATATATGAGACCGGTGACCTCGTTCTGGTATGAGCTTGAAATGGACTAGATTAAAAAGGTTGAGATATACGTCACAACATGGATACTCAAGATTTATGTTAAAGTTCAAAATACAAAACTAACTTTCCTCTATAAAAAAGAGTAGTCCTTCAGGCCACCAGATTCATAGAGATGGAGCTTATCCCGGTTTCAATATGATGAAATGGACACAAGCAATTGCTTGCTATCCATTGGATAGGATGCTTGTCTATTGCAAAGTACTTTCCACCATATCTAACAGACCCCAGTACCCATTCCTTGCTGGGTGGACAGGCAGGTCATATGACTGCACCTGAGATTAATCTCAGTCCCTTTGCTTGTGAAGCAAGTGCTCTACCAATTGATCAATCAAGACCCCCCCCCCCCCCCCCTCACCACCCTCATTCGATAATGCGCTTATTTAGACAAAAATTTTAGAAGTTTAACTCGCAGTTGAATTTTGATCATCAGATCCACCTCAATATAAAACAGTGACCATCAGTCTCATAATATATTCTTTTATACTTGGACAGCAATCTTTTTTTTTTTTAGAGGTGTTTTATGTTTGGAGAAGATTTACCTACCCTGAATTTCGGTGCATCAGCAGTGGTGAGATCCTTTGTAGGATTATCATCAATAATTGAACTGTTTGTTGAGCTGCTATGTCCACCGGTGGTGTCATCGTCTCCAAATTGAAACAACAAGGAGAAAATCCCATAAACTGACATATTTGCAAAAATGGTGAAAAAATTTCTGAAAATAAAAAGGATATGAATCATGATGAATAAAAAAATAAAATCATGATAAACATCAAAAGTGCGGTCATGTGGTCTTGTGGTATGAAACTCGTCTTCAGATTGGAAGGTCCATGGTTTGAGTCCTATTCTGAGCAGTGCATGGTTAAGCCACTGGTAAAGGCTCCTTACTCACAATCTCTTACTGTACTTAGGTGTAAAATGATCACCTGGCTGTTAACCTCGTTGTCTCTATCAGAAAAAAAAAGTAATATTGCCTAACAGGCAGCATGTCTCGTCCTCCAAGTTAATGGTTGCTGTTGGCTAGTGATGCCTTGTGAAGCACTTTGAGCACGTTTAGTGGATATTGCACTTATAAATGCTAAAAAAATTATTTCTTTTTAATTTTAAAAAAAATTATATACCAAATTCACACCACCATCCATTTGATCCTCAATAATGGTAACACTGTACCAAATTTTCATTCTGCCCAATTCACATCGCCTGCAAGGCGAACACATGACAAGGTCTATAGCCAGATATACTTAAGTGGGTTAATGTGCGTAAAATACCTTATCCAATGACCCTAGAACCTTAATTCTGAGAATGGAAATGATTACACCCCCCCCCTCCTGGAATGTACCAGTACCAGCCTTCTATTTCCTTTTGTAATTCTAATTCATTCTGCTAGAGCAGGGTACATTCTAAAATAGCCCTTAAGAGGGACATTGACATAAAGGAATACTACGCAACTAGAGTTTGATTAATGTAAAAATTATGCAGACAAAAGAATATAACAGAATTTAAAAAGAACAAAATATTAAACATGAAATGTTCTGGGTTCAAAACCCTTTTCAGCCAATAATAAAATCAGTACAAACGTTATTAAATCATTGTAAATACAGACAGACGACAAGATGTTAAACATGTCTTGTACTTCTCCCTCTATTAAAAATCTAGTCAAAGCACACTTAGCCATAGTTATTCGTTAAGAGTTGCAAGCCCCTCAGAACCAGTTTTTTTTTTTTTTCGTTTTCTGTAACTTTAAATAGACAATAACAATTTCTTGCTACCATTTGGTAAACACATATTTATTACAATGCACTTTCCACCAGATTTAACAGACCCGCTTCCCAATCACTGCTGGATGGACAGAGGAAACATGCGCAAAAAGCCTTCCCTGTCGGCACACTGTCAAGAAAGCTAACCACCAGCAGAACCCTCAGACCAAATCAAGGTCATGTTGTGAGCCCAAGTCCATATCGTTAAACTGTAGCAACGCACATTAGCTACAATTAACGCCCTTGTTAGCCCTTGACGGATGTGGAGAAATTTCAACAGAGTGAATATTTCTAAATATTTGATTGAAACACCTTAAATCATAATATACATGTAATATATCATTTATCTGTTCATCGTTCATATATGAATAATCACCTATTTTCTACAATTATCAAGAATTAGAGAATATCATCTTTTAAAGAAATAAAAATATTTCAGATATCTATTCATCGTTCACATGAATAATCAAGTAAATGTCCTACAACTATCATGAACTAAAGAATACACCCTTTTTTCTCTTTCAACTTTTTAAACTCTTTTAACTGACAAACCTGATTGACTGCAACGTCACTCTTTCTTGTTTGTATGGGGTGAGTTCTGAGGAGTACGACAGGTGACTGATCTGTGTAGATGCCCATCCAAATTGAAATATTACAACAAAAGGAGCAAAGTAGATAAACTGTGCTATATTAGGGGCGTGGGCACAGGAGATACATAACTGAAATATGAAAGGAAAACTTGCCAACACACAAAGTGTTCCTGAAAACAGAAAAATAAAATAAAAGAATATAATTGATAACTTTCATTGAATAGCTTATTTAATTAAGACTGGTCATTTATGAAGAAAAGTATATTGCTGTATTATTGACAACGGCAACGTGAAGCATTACTGTTTTAATCATTATTGATGTTGGTTGAGGAAGGGTTTCGAGCCTGAAATACTCCGCCTACTTTATTCATTTTTGTTTTTGTTTTGAAGCTGTGTCTATTCATTTTTTCCTCAATAGTTATTATTATTACCAATTGCGATTATCACAGACAAGAAACATTTCTAATATTGATTCTCTACATTTTTTATCAGTATAATATTTGACAACAACACTTATTAAGTGATTTTCAGTTTCAGTGAGCCCAAACGAAAAGAAATTGGCAGCAGCAACGCAAACAGAGGCATCAAGTAACTGAGTAAAATTTGTGTTAAATTATCAAAAACTGTTCACTGTTTTCACTAACCTTATAACAATAATGATAATAATAATAATAATAATAATAATAATAATAATAATAATAATAATAATAATAATAATAATAATAATAATAATAATAATAATAATAATAATAATAATATACTTTATTCATCCAAAAAAAAAAAAAATGGAAATTCGTTTACAGACGTGGCATGCATAAAAATGTATAAACACAAAGTTGAGAATCTATGGTGAGAATGTATACATATATATATATATATATACAAAAATGTAAAAATATACAACCAAGAACCAATAGCATCACTTTATATATTAATTTGATAAATTGAGATAGGCCATACCTCTTGACTTTAGTCCGAACTTGTGTGTGTATATTTAAAAGATAGTATTTAATTTAAATCACAGTTGCGCATTAAAAATTAGAACACCATGTGGCAAAAATTAATTAAGATGACGTGTTGTCTTTGTTTTTATAGATATAAGGCAACGGCTCCTCATGGAGACATTAATATATTTGTGAAGGGGGTGATCGTCATCCTTCATCACTTTCTCCATTTTACTTAGACAAAATCTCTTCAACAGTTCTTCCACATTGGAAATTGGGTGAGTATAACTCCTGGCTTTATCAATTATCCGATCAATTTTCTTAATGTCGTAAATACTGGCATTTCCACACCATGCTGTAATACAAAAAGTAATAACGGTCTCCAAAACGGATCTATAAAAAAGGGTGCATAACGTTTTGTCTATGTCACATTCTGAAAGTTTCCGAATAAATACATTCTTTTGTTCAATTTAGAGATAACAGCATAGGTTTGTAAATGCCACTGCAATTTATTGTCAATGAAAATACCCAAATATAATAATAATAATAATAATAATAATAATAATAATAATAATAATAATAATAATAATAATAATAATAATAATAATAATAATAATAGGCATAATGAATACCTTCATGATGTACATAAATTACACCATACTTTCATTCCGTTCTGTAGCTTACCTACAAAATGCCATGACTTTCTCTTTCCGAGGCCACAGAATCCTGTGCGGGTTCGATCCGACTCTAACCCAACAAAAGGAGTAAACACTGCATCTGCTACTTGGCCTATAAGAACCAGATTTCCAGCCAGGAAGTTATTAAAGTGAACGACCTGCATGAGAGAAAAAAAAGAGAAATTCACAAGTTAGAAGTCTGACATAATAAAAAGACGAAAATATATCGTGGACAATGGAATTGATAAATAATTCTATAATATTATTTTTCTTTAATATCAATCCCAAAAGAACAAAAATACAAAGACGTCATAGGTCAGTTTCAGTCAAAATGGATTTTTACCTATTGCTGGTTTTATTAGTCACAACTTTGCACAAAGTATTAAAAGACCTGAATATCAATAATATCAATTTATATATATAAATAACTTTTCTAATTTCCTCTCACCGAAAGAAGAAAAAGGAATTTAAAAAAAAAAAAAAAATAATAATTTTCTAAAGCTGTATGGCCTTACCTGATGCAAAAATACAAGCAAGTAACTGAACCACATCGACGCTGTTAAGTCATTGAGTACATGACCAACTCCATATGACAGCCGTTGAACATTTGTCAATGCTCTTTCAGTCTTCTTCCTCTCCGAAATCTGGTCACCATTAGGCACATGTCCGTTGCTCTCACAGTCAGCCATATTGATTCTGTATTTCTCAAATTATTGGTTTTGTCCTCTGATAAAAAAAACACAAACGTCTCTTTTAGAATTATCTTACTGAATTATAATAATATCAACTGGACAAAAAGTATGGTAAAAGATAAAAATGTAAAATAAAATGATTACCACAGCACCCAACTTCCACATAGGTATCTGAAGTCTGATGGGCAAAATTGTTATGTACTCATTGTTGTCATGGCAAAATACTCTCAAACTTACATAAAATATTTTCCATTACAAATATGTTAAATCAAGCCCGTGATTGTCCTCAGATATCAGACCCGCAAGTGTGCATGGAAATGGTCCTTCAGAGCCATAAGGATCATGAAGCCGGAGTTTAGTCCGGTTACTATAGCAATAAATGGACAGAGTCGTTCGCTGCTAACCTTTGGATAAGAACACTTATTTATCATAAAGTATTTTCCACCAGACTTAATATAAACGTTTCTTTTATCCACATCTAAATGTTTCAATAAGTGGGTCAAGGTTAGGATATAACCTTATTCACAAAAATCAAGAAGAGTGTGATTAGCTTGAAATTAGTTACATAAAATAATTAATAAACGTGAATGGTGAGTGTATGTAAACAGGACACAACAGAAAGGTGAGAGAGAGAGAGAGAGAGAGAGAGAGAGAGAGAGAGAGAGAGAGAGAGAGAGAGAGAGAGAGAGAGAGAGAGAGAGAGAGAGAGAGAGAGAGAGAGAGAGAGAGAGAGGGGGGGGGGCATAACCAAAACACAAAACAGTGAAACATTTTTTTTTTTAATAGTAAAAACTCTACCTTTTAGTAAGGTGATAAATCAAATGTAAAAATTGTGATTGGCAAACAGAACAGACTTGTTCAGTGGATAATCTAAAGTTTTGTCCACTGTTCATCCCATTTAGATCATCTGTTACGAATCTGAAAAAAGCAACGTAAAATCATGTAAAGAAGTAAACACTAATAAAAGCATCAGATGGTGGAATGAGGGTGTCAGGGAAAAAAGAGAGAATTAAGGATTTCTGTCATGAGTAATGTAATTTGAACCATGTCTCACATGAATTCATTAATTAAAACCCATTCCTGTCTCTGACAGTCTCTTTTCTTGATCATGGAGTTTACAGCGCATGCAATAATTTTAGGTCCTGGGATGCACTTTGCTAACAAAAAAAAAAGCCTAAAATGTTTTGTTTTAAGAGCATATATGAAACTATTTAGTGCAAATGGTACCACTCTTAAATCATAGAAAGGATACATATCCGTCAACCTTCCCTTTAACAGTTATTTTTAAACAACCAGTGCTTGAATCTCTTCTTTTTTTTTTTAAATCAAGTCCCAGATACCAAACAAAGTCAGTCGGAAAATTTCAAAAAGTTGGTTTTCCGACTTGAGATGCCAGTGCAATGTCAATGCAAATAAGTATGATGGTACAGTTAAAAGATGAGTGATAAACAGGGAAGACAAAAGCTTTAGTTCATGCAGAGGACAGATGTAGTAGTGTTTAATGTGAGACCATCCAAAAATCCCATCCAGATGCAATCACAAGATCTGTGCCAAGAGGAATATCATAATTGCTTTGTTACAGTAATAAGACCATATTTATAACAAAGAGATGGCCTGAGTAAAATCAAGAAAGAAAGACCTTATTAAATGTTATGAACAGTCAGGTGACTCCTAAGCGTCGCGGACAAGCTGTCAGACTATAATCTTGAAGATACTGGGTTTGATTCCCATTGTGGACCATTTTTTTTAAAAATTTGTTTTACTGAGAAAGAAATAATGTTTGTTGTTATAGTTACGCACATATTTTTAATACTTTAAATTAATCTATCTTATTATTATTATTATTATTATTATTATTATTATTATTATTATTATTATTATTATTATCATCATTATTATTGTTATTGTTATTATCATCATTATTATTATTAATTATAATGTGCATGTGCAATCAACAGATTATTCTGACTCAGTCTGAATAGTCTCCTGTGGCAGTATAGTTTATTATAATCATCATTACAATTTTAGGAACTGTCAACAGGTAGTCTAGACAAAGAACATAATATCCTATATTTATTTTAATCTTTGGTCTAAACCCGCTTTATTTGACGAGAAAGACAAAATCATGGATCAATTGAAGTCCATATATAGAGCATATTCAGGTCAAACCAGCCGCAACCAGACTCGATGTCGAATTTCCTATTGTTTTGTTTTGTTTCCAGTGCATATTTCTACTAACCAAGCAGACGCCTCGTGGGACGTTTTCTCGCCGTTTCAGTTTGTGCAATCCAGGAGAAGGCAAAGAAACTTGTTTACATCGAGATATTGCTCACAAAATGTAAGTATCCCGTTCTTTGTTATGGGTTGCAAAGTGTGGAAGGAAGTTGCTATTTAAGCTATTTATATGTCTTTATTAAGGAGTTTCGGCTCAACCACTGCACTGCATGTTATTTTAGGATTGTTTGATTGTGGTTAGATCGTCTGGCAATGTTCGGGCTTCATTTTAGCCCCATTAGTGAAACCGGCCGGGTTGATTAAGTTGTTTATTATTATTCTAGACGTCTATAATATTATTTGTTGCAATGCTTTCCTTGTATTTCTGTTGACCGGTCTATGTTTATCATGATTATTATTATTATTAAATTATATTATGTTCACCATTGTAAAGAAAACTAGCCAGTCTATGAAAATGAAGTTCAAATATCTAAATAAAGTTCATTTTTTCACATTGTTACAGGCACCAAGATACCAAGATCAAAGTAATCTCAAGCAAGTGTGGATGCTGCACTTGATGCCATCCGCACCAAAAAACTTTCAGTCCGCCAGGCCGCTGCGACCTACTCTGTCCCGAGATCAACACTGATGGACAAGATGGCCAGAAAATGCCCTGTATCTCAAACAGTGTTGGATGCTGAGGAGAAGAAAAAACTAATTAAGTGGATGGTGGCCTGTGCCAGGGCAGGTGAAGGGAAGGACAGGGAGCAGCTGCGCCTGGAGGTGCAGATAATACTAAATGCTGAAGGCAGAGACACCGCCTTCACCAACAACAAGCCAGGATACTACTGGTACAAGGCATTTATGGAGCGACACAAGGGGGAGGTGCGGGAGAAGAAAGCCATGTCCCTTGGGGAACAATGTGCTCAGGTATCAGAAGGAAAGATACTTGGGTGGTTCCACACCGTGCGTACACACTAATGTCAAATGGCATTGACATTACCAAGCCCCCCCCCCCCCCCCCCCCCAGCAACGTCTTCAATTGCAACGAGACTGGTCGGACGTTGAGACGGATATCGTGATGTGATTTTTGTGGAAGTGATAGGGACCTGGATGGATGGATTGGGTGCAAGTGTGGGAGGTGGTACCACAGAGGATGTACTGGCAGAGAGAGAGAGAGAGAGAGAGAGAGAGAGAGAAGATACTGGGGATGAGTGAGAAGGAGATCAGTGTTTTCGCGTTTGTGTGTCAATTGTGCAAGTGTCATGTTATTCTATTGCGTTATGATTATATACCCTATTAATTGTTTTGAATAAATTAATTTTGACTTACTCTGTTGAAAATGAACATAAACAGGTTTATTTATCTATCTAGATGTCTAGATCTAGTCTAGCTACTTATGAAAATATATGGCAGTCGTCTTGGGGGAAGGAAACATTCTGCCAATTTGTGGAAAGAGTCCTTCAAAGTCCTTCAAAGTCCTTGGAATGCTGGAATCAAACCCTAAATTGACCAATGACCCGGCAGATATTTTACCAACTGAGCCTATGGATCTGCTTTAACTGTTTTAACTATTAAATAAACAAAAGGAAACAGCGTTTCTCAGCATCCGTGAAGGGTGGCCGGTTTGCCCAAGATGGGTGGCCGGTTGGACCTTAAAGTTCTATAAGTGGCCGGTAGTACCAAAATGTCACCAATAACATTTTGCGTGGAGAATATGGATAAGACTGCTTAGGGTGCAGAATCAGCTGGTTCACCTGAAACCGGCCACTTGAGCTTTACATTTTACGACATCACTATACAGCATTGGTCTTATTTCTGGCCAGCAGTCTTCCATTCTCTGAGAGGACCACGGATAAGACTTGTGTGGCCGGTAAGCCTGAATCTACTCTATATAAATTAGGTAAAAAAGAAAAGAGTTAAAACTCTTCAACAGTAACAAAAGTTAGTCAAAGTAAATGTGGTATAAATGAAAAGCTTTTCTAACAACATAACACAATGTCCAAATAAAATCAGGACAAAAATAAATAATCTAAAAATCACATATTCTGATAGTGTGAGACAGGCAACAATCCTACATTCCAAAAGTAGGGGTATGAGCTAAGTCAGTGTGATTTGGGCAAAACATAATTTCTTCTGAACTCTTTTTTATCACTTCCACCCTCTGCCTACTGCCCATATTGTGTCGTCCTCCCCTCTGTATGCTCACGCAAATTGGGGTTTGAGTCTGAATAGCCACGGGAGACTATTCAGACTCGAGTCCGAATTACCAATTCCTCCGACTCCCATGAATGAAATTTGATTTGCTTTTTTTTTGCAATGCACCAACTTGACATATATCTATCATATTGTGAACTTATAATTTCTATAATTTGAACTTTTGTTTGTATAAACTATTATCCATTTATATCTGCTTATACGACACTGTAATTTAGCTTGTATTTAAAGGTCTTTTGACCTATGACCTACGACGTTACTTGTTGTAACTTAGAACACTTCTGTTCCCGCCATTCACACAGCTTCATGGTTTGTCCATTTCATAAAGGAAGTGTCAATTGCCAAGGAGTGAGTCCTTGGTAGTTGACGGTTCATCAATTGCCAAGGAGTCAAATTGGAACTCTTCAGCCGCATGTGGTGATTTCAGTCGGGCCTCAATCAGCTGCATGTGGTGATTTCAGTCAAGCCTCGATTTGCGCGCATACGAATCTCGAACCCCGTCACTTTCTTTTCTTCCATTCGCCATTCACTCATTCCTTGTCAATCGTTGTGGAAAGGATCAAGTCCACACTTGTTGGCATTTGTTTTTAATTTTTATGTCTTTTCACGAATTCCAAGATGATTTAAAATAATATCAAACAAAAATTACTGTTGATTTCGGATTCAGCGGGGGAAAAAAAACAGAAGGACGAGGTGGCAAATCCCTGCCAAGATGTCCTAGATTAAAAAAGAAAAATAAGATTTCCTTTATTTTAAAGGAAATATACTGCACATCGTCTTAATACGGAATAATTAACGTAAAACATTTGTGCAACAAGATCAATCCGTGGCATTAATAGTAAATAGTTGATGATCTACCAACTGGCAAGGTCCGTAACAAAAAGAGGAAATATGAGAAAGAGAGAGAGAGGGGGGGGGGGGAATGACAGAGAAATACATACACAGAGGAAAAAATGGCAGAGAGGGAAAAGAGAAAATGACAGAGAGAGAGAGAGTGTGTGTGTAATAGAGGAAAAAAAGAGAAAACGACACACAGAGAGAAACAAGAGTAAAAGTAAAAGAGAGTATTAATTAATATTAATATTAATACATAGCATCACTCTGTGGCAATGCATCACTTCGTGACACTAAAGGTACTCCGTGGCAGTTAAAAGTACACATGCGTAGTTGATGAACTGACACGGTCCTTGGCAATTGACGATTTGACAATTGTCAAGGTCCTTGGCAATTGACGCTACCTTTCATAAAAGCACTACTTACCTCTAGGGTTTTTAAAAAAAAAAAGAAAAATACTATCGTAAACTTGGATTTAGGTGCCCAGTGCCAGTAGGATTTGAATCAGTTCCCTATTTTTGTGTTGTGAGTCGAGATTGAGACTGAGGCGATTGAGGATGAGACGTGGCGGTTAGAAATATGAGTAGGTGATGAGGAGAGACCACCACGAGTGAAAAACTTAGTATGATGAAATGCTATTGAGTCGTGTTAACATGGTACTCGCTGTAGATCGTCTTTTAGTGAGAGATCTTTTAGCCAATCGGCACCAGTCTTATGGAACCATCTGCCTTCATCCCTCAAAAAATGTCCGACATGTGAAAACTTTAAAAATATACTCAAAACACATCTCTTTAGGAAATCTATTAGGCCTGCATGTTATAGATATCCTAAATTTTCATCTTGTAGCACAGTGCGTGGTAATTAAATTAAAAATTGATTAATTCTATTCCAATATGGTAGATTTTATGCTTAAATTATCGATATATTATTATTGTGTTTTATTTGCATTCATTGTATTGTAAAGCGCCTCTGAGTCTGAGCACATTGTGGATCTAAGGCGCTATATAAATTCATTCATTATTATTATTATTATTATTATTATTATTATTATTATTATTATTATTACTCATACATACACTTAATTTACTGTGACTTCGATACAAAATAAAAATGAAAGAATGGTTGTGTAACTCCAATGTCGGAAACTGGTGGCTCATAGTGTTACTGTTACTCTTCCCTCACTATTGTTTACAAATAGAAATATTAATTTGTCACATGATTCTGGTCATATGATTCGTATGATCTGTATAGCTTCAGTTGAAGTGCGAGTTATT
>NC_088361.1:85756629-85831629 GCF_034508935.2 Berghia stephanieae | reverse complement strand
TTGCGCTATATAAAGCTCAATTTTTAAATATTTTTTTTGTAGAGAGGAATGAGTTCACATTCTGTCACAAACTGACGGCTCATCATCGCAACAACTGCAACTGCACCATGTCCAATAAGTTGTTGTACTGTAATTACTCTGTAACCACACACGGCATCTGATAAATTATGTCAATGAATTTATATATATATATATATATATATATATATATATATATATATATATATATATATATATATATATATATATGTGTGTGTGTATGTGTGTGTGTGTGTAACAAAAGTGTAATGCTAAAAACTGGTTCCAATATCATTTGAAGTGTGAAACCACTCTTTGGGGGACTGGATACATACCTTATATAAATTATGATCCACTGGTTTCACAATGATGGCATCTTATTTTCTAGCCTTAATGTCAATCGTCAATAAAGATTCTCCATCCTTGCTCTTTTACCTCTCGTTATCCTTAGGATTTGCCTATGCATCATGCTACTAAAATAATAATAATAATAATAATAATAATAATAATAATAATAATAATAATAATAATAATAATAATAGAAATAATAAGAATAATAAAAATAATAATAATGATGATGATGATGATGGTGATGATAATAATAATAATAATAATAATAATAATAATAATAATAATAATAATAATAATAATAATAATATTAATGATAATGATGATGATGATGATGATGATGATGATGATGATGATGATGATGATGATGATGATGATGATGATGATGATGATAATAATAATGATGATAAAAATAATAATAAATAATAATAATAATAATAATAATAATAATAATAATAATAATAATAATAATAATAATAATAATAATAATAATAATAATAATTTTAAAGATGATGATGATGATGATGATGATGATGATGATGATGATGATGATGATGATGATGATGATGATGATACTAATGATAATAATAATAATAATAATAATAATAATAATAATAATAATAATAATAATAATAATAATAATAATAATAATAATAATAATAATAATAATAATAATATTATATTCATTATTAGCCCTCCGAAGGAAAAATTACATACACACTTCTAATGATTTTGGAACCGGAAAAATAGAGGTTATGACGTCAAGACTTTTCTTTCATATTCACTAACGCATTAGGATCATAAGAGAATTTGGGTTCCAAGTTGTTGGTCATGGTATGATTTGTAGCTTGTGATATCATCGTAACATAGGCAATGATTGTGATACATTTCTCAAAACGGTAATATATCGGGAGATTTAGGTACATCAAATTTACCTAACACTGGGTAGCTGGGTCTGTTAGAGCTGTCGGAAAGTACTTTTCAATAAACAAGCGCCCTATCCAAGGGTAGCAAAAATTGCTATTGTCCGTTTCACGCTATAGAAACAGGGATAAACTCTGGTTCTATGGGTCTAATGGCACTGAAAGACTACTACTACACGTGGATCAAGTGAATTTATTTATTAAGAAGAATATAAATTGTTTCTAACAGTGATAAAGACTTACATTTCATATTTTGTATCATTGCGACTTCATTTGACTTTTCTGGCTCTGGTTCATATCGTAGACTTTTGAGGCGATACATCACATTTCTTGAACCATAATTGTCGAGTCTTTGGGAAAGACACTTAAGAAATATTTCCATATCGACTCTGATGTAAATGAATATTTAATAGGAAGCAGGAGTCGTGACGTCACACCTTTCTTTCTTCAAATTCAAAACTCATAGGAAGTATGTGCGGCTTGTCTTGTGGTATGACACTCGCTTTCTGATCGGAAGGTCCTGGGTTCGAGCCACGCTCGGCGCATAATTGAGTCTTGGAAAAGGATCTTTACTCACATTCTCTAACCGTAATCAGGTGTAAAATGAGTACCTGGCCGTTAACAGCGTTGTCTCTGTCCGAAAAAAATAAAATATCGCATAACAGGCGTCATGTCCCGTCCTACATGTTAAGTGTTGCTGTTGGTCAGGGACCCGTTGTAAAGCGCGTTGAGCGCGTTTAGTGGATATTGCGCTATATAAAAGCTCATTTAATTTTTTAAAAGCGTGTATGTAACCAGTGCTCCAGAAAATGAATAATAAATAGTTAATAGGTGACATATTATTTCATAAGGTGGCAGCAGCCTCTTATGGTTCTCACACTTCTATGTTATGACGATCGATCTAATCAGCAAAGTCCGGTCCGCACTCGTCGTGCACTGTCGTAACCCGCTCGGTAGCATCGTCACAATACACCGTTCAACTAGATGCTCTGGCATAACTATTTTCGTAGCAGGGTGTATTAGGGATACATTAGGATTATGATTACGGGGCGTAAAATGGACGGGATGGATATTCTTTATTGACGACCATCATTAATTTAGTCTAGAAAATTAAAAAAAAAAAATTAGACATGAGCTTTTATATAGCGCAATATCCACTAAACGCGCCCAGAGCGCTTTACAAGGAGTGCCTGGCCAACAGCAACACTTAACATGCAGGACGATATTATAACTTTTTTTCGGACAAAGACAACGCTGTTAACGGCCAGCAGGTACTCATTTTACACCTGAGTACGCTGAGAGAATGTGCGTAAAGAGTCTTTTCCAAGGACTCAACTATGCGCAGAGCGAGGCTCGGACCCAGAAACTTCCGATCTGAAAGCGAGTGTCATACCACAAGACCACATAGCCGCGCAATAAGATGTCATCAATCTGAAACTCCGGACGACTGATTTCCACATCTCCAAGAAGATTAGAACCAATATTTTGACGTCACACTATTGTTCCCTATTGGCTATAAATTAAATAGTAAAAGGATATTGTAAGATTGCCATAATGCAAAAAGATAAAAAAAAAAGGCAGTATGTACTGCATGGCCTGTAAATGTGTTTCTATATGATTAGAGCTTGTATTGTGAAGTTGGGACATTGACCACCACGATTCATTATTACATATTGTTATAGGGGGTATAGACAGTCAGTTTGGTAAAGCACTCGCTTCACAAGCAAATGAACCAAGATCGATCCCGGGTGCAGTCGCGATTTTTTTTCTGACCCACCTGTCGATCCAACATTAACTGGGTAAGTGGGTCTGTTAGATCTGGCGGAAATAATAAACTAGCGTCCTATCTAAAGGGTAGCAAGAAATGTCTATTGTCCGTTTCACGCTATAGAAACCGGGATAAACTCTGGTTCCATGGGTCTAAAGGTACTGAAGGACAACTACACATCATTATTAGTACGTAAATCACTTTTCTCTACTTTCGTTCCGACTTATTTAATTTTCTCTATAGATAGTTCGAAGATGACGTCACTCAGGCCTTTGTTATTGTTTTTGCCATCCGCGTTTGTGAATTGTTCTCACTAAACTGTATTAACCTGACTATAAAAGTTCATGGTTACACAGAGTTTGTGTGTTGGTCCGTTATACTTCCGGATGGCAATGTTGTGAACTCCTTGGCCAAGCGCATTCTATCTATAATAATCCCATTTGAAAATTTGGCTTTTTTTCAGAATAACTAAAGCCAATGAAAAAAGAAATGGTAAAGCAATAGTGTATGTATTTTTGTTTGTTTGTTCGGTCTTCAGGGTTTTAAGATTCCTCCGGGGTTAAGCGGTTCAAACTTGTAATCATAATATCAACGACACACTTGAGAGTAGCCGACGATCATGTGTTGTCGGACACGCGATGCTGCTTATCGATACGTGGTCAATCATTTCGCCACCCACGTGTATTGGCGTGTTATGTCACACTCTCTCGTGACGGGACTCGGTATTTCCTGGAGTGGCTTCCACAGACGTGGTGGCTTAACCGATTACTTTGATTTTACAAATCACAACATTATCTGCAAATTTTAATAGGAATGCTAATTAATTAGCATTACCAGAATTTGACCAAGAGAAATAATGCGAAATGCCGGAGGCAATTGAAGGCAACTCTCTCTCTCTCTCTCTCTCTCTCTCTCTCTCTCTCTCTCTCTCTCTCTCTCTCTCTCTCTCTCTCTCCCCCCCCCCCCACAGTAACGAGTGAAACAATTGAGAAGCAGTATCGTGAACAGTCTATGCTGAAGTGACTTCAGACTTTTCCTTTTCTTTTCTTTCGTTCTTTTTTTTTTTTTTAATATTTTTGTTTTTAGTTTTTTGTTTTGTTTGTAGTTGTATTCTTTTTGTTGATTATTAGTTAATGATTCGGTATTGTTGGTACGACAGATATTTCGTACGTCAGCTAGTGACCCATTTTACTAATATGTAGTTTGGTTGAAACTTTGAAAAATCAAAAATGACAGACAAAAAGAAAACAAACAACCCCCCCCCCCTCCCCGTTTTCCCAAAAAGAAAAAGAAAACGCCGAAAAATAAACCACGAGGAAAGAAAAGTTGATTCAATAAATAAATAAATAAATAAATAAATAAATAAATAAATAAAAATGATATAATGTAAAAGAATAAATGAATATAGAAATAAATAGATACATACAAATAAATAAATAAATGAATAAATCGCCCTTGCCAGTAGGCTGAAGCTCAGTTCCGGATGAAGCGGTCTATAACCAGTCGGCCATGGAGTCATGTCCATCGACGTGAATATATTTATGTTTCGTTTCGTTTGGATGGGTTTGTCATTCTTTGTTCCAGAAGTTGTGATTACTATCGATCTGGGATTAAAACCATTGACACGGAACACAACTGTGTTCGGCGACACCACGGAATGGCACAAACCACGTCCATTTAAATTTGGTGTAAGTCGAAAATTTATCAATTTCTTACTTTCAGTTTTTTAGTAGTTTTAAAAACTACTCATAGTTAATGCCAAATAAATAACAGATAAAATGCTAGGGGAAATGAGTGTGTGATTCAATAAGTAAATAAATAGTTTAAAAATAAAACAACAACAAGTAAATGAATAGTTGAATGAACGATTGATTAAATGAATGAAAGATTGAATAAATAAATAGATAAATAAATAGACAAATAAATAAATAAAGTAACGAAATAATGGTAGGGGGAGGGGGTGAACATAACAACAATATTTTAGGTATTTCTGGGTGGTTAATCTCTGTCAAAATGATTCTTATGTGTTTTATTTATATTTATATATCATGTATCGCAATTCATCAACATTTTCATTAATTTTGAGGAGAATCATTCATAAGTGTGTATTTAATATATCTACGCGTAAAAGTATCATATCATATTTAGATCTATATTTTAAATACATATTATACTAACTTTTTTTCCTTTTATATATTTGGGTGGCAGTATTTTAATTGTTTCTCAGCATTAAATAGTTGCCCTACAGAGGCAATAAACCCAAAGAGCCGGAGTCAATCCCTTTTTCTATAGCGTGAAACTGACAATAGCAATTGTTGGCTACCCTTCGGATAGGACGCTAGTTTCTCAACATATCAAATGAAAAAAAAATGTACACATTACAAATCAATTGGGTAGGCAAAGATCAATATCGAATGTCAATTATACAAAAACTAATTCAATGTTTATTTACCTGTCAAAGTGAGTAATATCAAGATACACCCAATAGTCCAACAACCCTCTCGTTGCTATACGCTAGTCCAGTCAGTTCGCTCCATTTCTTCCACAGCAATGAACACAATGAAATAATAATACACTGATAATGATTGACACTGGGTGTATAATATACATATAATATACACACATAATTATAGTATTATAACGGATTGTTATGACTTCTATTTAGTTTGTGTTTTCAATTATTTTGCTCTGAGGTATGATAATGGATCCATAGGCGAAGAGTGGAGCTGTGTATAATATTTATATAATAATCTATTCGGGTTCGGGCAACAGAGGAAATTTATTTATCGGTGTCACAAGTCACAGGCCTTATCACAATGACATTATGATTTTATTGTGTTATCGACTGAAAATCTCCTAGTGGATGGTTATGTCAGATGAAATAGGATAAGGATAGATAATATAGTGATTATATAAATGCTATAAAGTGCAGAGGTAAGTTGATACTAATTAAATAGATCTAATTACATTTATTGTATATAATTTTTATCACTTTCATAATTGTACCAACTGATATATTTGACACATTATTAGTTAATATCTAAATCGATTGGTAACTAATATCTAGGAATATTGTTGAATGAAGCGCAAAAATATCTTTGCTTTTTCCCCCCATGTAAGCAGTAGATATTGCATTGCTTTGATAATGAAAATCGTGTTGTTCAATTTGAAAAAAAAAAAAAGAAGGAGTAACAACACAACACATACACACTCACACACACACATCACACACACACACACACACACAAACACACACGCGCGCGCGCACACACACACACACACACACACACACATCAAAATGAAATACAATACATATTAACCGATTATCGAAGTTGAGTCTTGGCCTTGAAATTCTTTAGGGTTATTATTATTATTATTATTATTATTATTATTATTATTATTATTATTATTATTATATATTATTATAAATAATGATAATAATAATAATAATAATAATAATAATAATGAATAATAATAATATAATAATAATAATAATAATAATAATAATAATAATAATAATAATAATAATAAAATAATAATAATATAATAATAATAATATAATAATAATAATAATAATAATAATTATTATTATTATTATTATTGATAATAATAATAATAATAATAATAATAATAATAATAATAATAATAATAATAATAATAATAATAATAATAATAATAATAATAATAATAATAATAATAATAATAATAATAATAATAATAATAAGAAGAAGAAGAAGAAGAAGAAGAAGAAGAAGAAGAAGAAGAAGAAGAAAATTTATTATTATTATTATTATTATTATTATTATTATTATTATTATTATTATTATTATTATTATTATTATTATTTTATTATTATTATCATCATCATATTTTCATATTATTATTATATAATTATTTGTTTTCATTGGGGTTTTAAAAGATTGTTTCAGTAATATACCTTTTCAAAGAATAAGTTGTTCTCAAATTAAATAGTTATCCTTACCTATAAAATACAGACCTCTATATTATTTATTTTAAAAACTCCATTGTGGCAGAACTTTCGTAATAAAAATAATATCTGAAATAAATTTACAAGGTGTATGCTTTACAATCCAGAATTTCGGAATATTCAAAGTAGTAAATGTCTTAATATCATATTTTCTCTTTTCTCATCTCGTTATTTTATCGAAGAAAGGTTTAATCCATCACCACAAACACAAAATCAAACGATATAAATGAAAAAAAGATATTCTAATGTCATGTAATATAATATAATATATATGTTTATGTATAAGACAAATCACGTGTGTTTTATATTTGAGTAACACCTTTCAATGGACTTCTATATATTTTGAATTGCTTGTTGTCAAAAGTATGAAATTTGAAATAAAATTGTATTGCCACAATAATAATGTAGGTACTTATAATATATGATTCTATACAATTTGATAGGGTCTCCCCTTGAGCATATATATTTAAGATTCAAATACTTTATAGTATTTCAACTTTGTTGTACGCGACGCATTTGTTGAACATTTTCAACAATACATAATAGACTGTGGTTTGAAAAGAGGGTTGGTAATATTATATCATTTATTACATGGAGAGTAGGTAGTTTATTGCTCCAACAATGGTCCAAAAATATAACAAGATCTTTTCCAATCTTATTTAAACAAGAATTTTGTTCTGTCAACAAAATCGATAATTCTTCTCCTCTCCTTTTCCCCTCCTCCTCCTCCTCCTCATCCTCAAATACCACCACAGCAACCACCACCACCTCCTAATTATCCTTCTCTTCCTCCTACTCTTCCTTAGTTTCCTCCTCCTCCTCCTTTTCCATATACTTCATATTCTTCTTCTTCTTCTTCTTCTTCTTCTTCTTCTTCTTCTTCTTCTTCTTCTTCTTCTTCTTCTTCTTCTTCTTCTTCTTATTATTATTATTATTATTATTATTATTATTATTATTATTATTATTATTATTATTATTATTATTATTATTATTATTATTATTATTATTATATTATTATTATTATTATATTTATTATATATTATTATTATTATTATTATTATATTATTATTATTATTATTATTATTATTATTATTATTATTATTATTATTATCTATTCTCATCATCAACATCATCATCATCATTTTCGTCTTCTTTATTATCACCATCATCATCATCATCATCATCATCATCATCATCATCATCAACATTCGTATGCCGCATACTATCTGTCTTTATTTTTTAATATTTATTTTGATAATATCAAAATTATTGTTCTCTTAGTCAAAGCTCACTTTGATTCATTAAAAAGGCAGATCAGTTCTTTTGGGGTTTTTTTTACGTCATTTGCCCATCTGGTTATTGACCACGCTTAACATCGCTTGACATTGTTAAAAGAGTAGACACAGAAGCGCTGATCCTCTGATATTATGAAAATGAATTCATGAGATAAAGCCATGCCAAAATGTCAATCCTATGTATCCTTAGATTCAAATTTGAACTTCATTCACATAACGGTAAGATCATAATCTTCAACAGTCAAGTCTATAGATATATTTTTATGAAGTTGTCTATTTGATTGATCTTCAATAAAGCTGGTATCCTGAACAGTGGAATTCCAATAAATCGCTTGTACATGATAGGAAATCAATACAATTATAATCTGTGTGATCTATTCGTGAAGGCGCTTCGATCAATAAATCAATTATCTGGCACTGATTCCAATTATGAGATTGAACCAAGTTAAATACACAAATCAATCCAAGACCAATTCCAACATAATAACCTCGTCTCAAGCTTATGATAGGATGTTTTTGTTTGTTGTCGGCTGCATAAGGGCTTGGGCCAGAAACATTTTTATATCCAACATTTCATTGAAACGGATTTTTTTCATAAACTTCTACAAGTCTAAGTAGAGATTGGTAACAGCTGTCTAAAGCCTGGGATCACAAAGGGACTGGCGAATAGTTAGAGGCTATTAAAACAACAACAACAACAACAACAACAACAACAACAACTACTACTACTACTACTACTACTACTACTACTACTACTACTACTACTACTACTACTACTACTACTACTACTACTACTAATATTACTAATACTACTGCTGCTGCTGCTACTACTACAACAAATACTACTACTATTACTACTACTACTGTAACTACTACCACTACTACTACAATTACTACTACTACTACTACTACTACTACTACTACTACTACTACTACTACTACTACTACTACTACTACTACTACTACGACTACTACTACTACTACTACTACTCTACTACTACTACTCTACTACTACTACTACTACTACTACTACTACTACTACTAATACTACTACTACTACTACTGCTAATACCACTACTACTACAACTACTACTACTACTACTACTACTACTACTACTACTACTACTACTACTACTAAATTAAATTGAGCTTTTATATAGCGCAATATCCACTTAATGTGCTCAAAGCGCTTTACAAGGGGTCCCTGGTCAACAGCAACATTTAACATGTAGGACGGGACATGACGCCTGTTAGGCGATATTACAATTTTTCGGACAAACACAACGCTGTTAACGGCCAGGTACTCATTTTACACCTGAGTACGGTGAGAAAATGTGAGTAAAGAGCCTTTTCTAAGGACTCAACTATGCGCCGAGCGCGAGGCTCGAACCCAGGACCTTCCGATCCGAAAGCGAGTGTCATACCACTAGACCACATAGCCGTACTACTACTACTACTACTACTACTACTACTACTACTACTACTACTACTACTTCTACTGCTAATTCCACTACTACTACTACTACTACTACTACTACTACTACTACTACTACTACTACTACTACTACTACTAAATTAAATTGAGCTTTTATATAGCGCAATATCCACTAAATGTGCTCAAAGCGCTTTACAAGGGGTCCCTAGTCAACAGCAACATTTAACATGTAGGACGGAACATGACGCCTGTTAGGCGATATTACAATTTTTCGGACGAAGACAACGCTGTTATACGGCCAGGTACTCATTTTACACCTGAGTACGGTGAGAAAATGTGAGTAAAGAGCATTTTCTAAGGACTCAACTATGCGCCGAGCGCGAGGCTCGAACCCAGGACCTTCCGATCCGAAAGTGAGTGTCATACCACTAGACCACATAGCCGTACTACTACTACTACTACTACTACTACTACTACTACTACTACTACTACTACTACTACTACTACTACTACTACTACTACTACTACTACTACTACTACTACTACTACTACACTACTGCTAATCTCACTACTACTACTACTACTACTACTACTACTACTACTACTACTACTACTACTACTACTACTACTAACTACTACTACTACTACTACTACTACTACTACTACTACTACTACTACTACTACTACTACTACTTCTACTACTACTACTACTACTACTGCTACTGCTAATACTACTACTACTAATATTACTATTATTTTGTTACCTCTATATATCGACAGGATCATGTTATCTCCCGGCAAGTATCCCATCACCTATAACTCCTACAATTTGGATTTAGACAATTCAAGATGTTCCCTTGATACACTGGAGGGAAAGAGAAGAGGTAAGTGAAAAAACCGCCTGAATTTTGGCTAACATGAACATATATTATGCAGGTCTAATAAGTACGATACTGTCAACAGATGGCAGGAATGGGCAGACATTTGTCATCGCAGAGTGTGGGCAGCCAACGTAAATGAGAACGACGCTGGGTAGTAAGTAAGTAAGTAAGGTCAGGGCACGATTTAACAGTGGTGTCATGGACAATATATGCGTTGATTTGAGAGTAGTTTTATTACAACAATGGGACCAGACCAATTTTGGTTATCAGATCTGTAAACATGTGTACGTCGGTTTTGGGCTGTACTATCAGTCATACACTATCAAATAAGAAAAAATAAATTGGGGTCTAAGAATTTTTGATGGTTAAAAAATCGAGCTTTTATATAGCGTAATATCTCCTAAATGTGCTCAAAGAGCTGCAATATTTAACACGTAGGATAAACATCACACAAACAAGGTGTTACTACAATTCTTATTCTACGCCGCTACCTACTAGGTACTCATTTTACTTGTGAATACTGTGAGGGAGTGTGAGTAAAGAGAATTTTCCAGAGATTCAACTACGCGTCTGCCATGTGTCGTCTATCTATCGTGGTTTGTAATCGACATGCGTCATGCATGTTACCATGTGGAGAAAACCTACATACATAATCATAACCTACATAATGAAAAGAGTTAGGTTACACTCACGTGTTTTATCCTCGATAAGCTATGTTCGTTATCATTATGTGGCTTTGTGGTCTTTTGGGGTCCCGATAGCTCAGTTTGTAGAACACACGCTTTACGTGCATATAGCCCGAGATCAATGTTGGGTGAAGTTGAGATTTATCGGTAATAGCCTGGATGTTTTAATTGCTAACGATAACTCATGTTAAACAAAGGCCTCATGCTGGGATTTATTTAATATAAGTTGAACTTATGATTTGTAAAATGCATTGCTTGCAGAGAAGAATTAATTTATAAAATTCCCAACATTATAAAAGTTGAGCCATTGCGTCAATCAAATATTATCATGCCGAAATGAAGTTGAGGAGAAAAAAAAATCAGTTTAAGAAATAGAATTTAAGATGTTCAACGAGCGTATTTTTGTTTAACGTTTACGGCTGAAGATCATGAATACCTCTACAAGTCAAGGCAGCAGTGGTGCAAACGTTGTGTCAGTGCGATAAATTATACGATTCTTACACTCTGGCTTTTTGGAATTCCGGACATGTTCCCAACCGCTGCACGAGCTGTAGTGCGTGTTGGGAAAAAAGCTCGAATTCCAAAACGCGTGAGTGTAAGAAATCGTTTATTCTACACCTCAATCGATTCCGATTTCGTCATCTCTGAGTAAAAGACATTTTCCAAAATATTTAAATGTTATCTACTTCTTTTTTGTTCAAAAATATAATTTTAGTGAAATTAACGTTTCATAATCTGACACTACAAATAATTAATGTAAACTTGATATCATAACGCGTGACTATTTAGGGAGAGGGGTGGAATAGTATTGATTCTTTCCTTTACTATTAATGGCCGGGTCCTGATGTACACGATGTGCCATTGAGCCAAAACGGGAAGCTATCGACAGAGATTATAATGCTAGATGTGAATCTTGTAATTTATTTAAAATCGAATGTTTAAGACTAGGTTGTCAGTTAGTTGTTGCGGCTTGTTTAAAATCAAAATGATCCGAATTTATGAACGTGTGTATTTTGAAGTTTAAGAAACAAAAAAGCCACTCTCCTTAATAAAGAGGAATGAATGAATCTATTTCAGTTAAAATTTAATGAAAAACTCTAAAAAATCAATTGTCACCAATCGACTCCATTTGGTATTATGTCGATGTGAACCCATTAGAAGGAACGAAATTGGCGGCACTCAGCTCCTTGTTATTATTTTTAGCCAGCCATTTTTATGAGTGGTTCGCACTGAATTCTATGAATTAAACTAGAGATAGTATGCGCTTGGCCAAGAAGCTCACAACATTGCCATCCGGAAATATAAAGGACCAACACACAAAACTATGTGTAACCGTGAACGTTTATAGTCTGGTTAATACAGTTTAGTAAGAGTTACTCATAAACGCGGGTGGCAAAAAACAATAACAAAGACCCGAGTGACGTCAACTTCGTTCTATCTATAAACATTCAAAGTTAAACATAGTTTTTTTGTGTTGGTACATTAAATCCGGCTGGTACATTTTATGAGTATCTTGCCTAAATGCATAGCATCAATAGCGAAAATTGGACAGAGTAAAAACGGTCAAATTTACAAACTATGAGACTTGATTAAGTAGTTTGATAAACTACTAAAGCATTCTTCTCTATAGATAGAATGCGCTTGGCCAAGGAGTTCACAACATTGCCATCCGGAAGTATAACGGACCAACACACAAACTCTGTGTAACCATGAACTTTTATAGTCTGGTTAATACAGTTTAGTGAGAACAACTCACAAACGCGGATGGCAAAAACAATAACAAAGGCCTGAGTGACGTCATCTGCATACTATCTATAGGGGCATAAAGATTTCAATACGATTTATCAATTTCAAACTAAAACTCAGTTTTTACTATCCAGTTAACCTCGATATAATTCCGTATTGTGACGATGGGTCACATTTTTAAGTACTTTAGGTTCACCATACCGTTTTGATCAAGAAGGATCGTGACAAGGAAGTGCTTGACAATCAAGTATTTTGAAACAATTATCTACATATAGAACGAAATTGACGTCACTAAGCTCTTTGTTATTGTTTTTAGCCAGCCATTTTTATGAGTAGTTCTTACTGAATTAATCAGACTATAAACCTTAAGGTTACACATTGTTTTGTGTGTTGGTACGTTCGTAAAATCCGGCTGGTGGATGTTATGAGTTGTTTTTTTAAATTTAATTAAGCGCCTAGCATCAATACCACGGATTGGCCAGTGACATGTATGTCAAGCCGCCCGCCCTAAGTGATTATAGTGGAATTAATTCTTCAAAGACAGGCGATATGTGGTGAGCATGAGAGATAGATGGATGAATAGATAGATAGATAGATAGATAGATAGATAGATAGATAGATAGATAGATAGATAGATAGATATATAGATAGATAAATAGTTAGATAGATAGACAAATAGATAGATAGATAGATAGATAGATAGATAGATAGACAATGAGAACGAGAGAGAGGGGTAAAGGGAAAGAGGGAGAGAGAGCAGAGAGAGAGAGAGAGAGAGAGAGAGAAATCACAATGACAATAACTTAACAGACAAACAAACAAAAAAAAAAAAAAAAACAAAAAAAATTACCCAAACAAACGGACAACCCCCCCCCCTCCAAAAAAAAAACCAAACAAAAAAAACAACCCCAAAACAAAACAAACGAAAAACAAAACAAGAAAAACAAAACACAACAAACAACACCAAGCCCACCTACGTATTTTATGCCTTCTGGCTTTAGAGCAAATTATCAACAGGAGTGAAAAAATACATGTGAAGCTTGAGATTAATTACAATTAATTGTTTTCGTTTAGGGCTCAAGAAATATTTTGAGTCCTAAACATCCCGTCTTAAGTGGTTGATAACTTTATTTATTTATTTATTTATTTTATTTATTATTATTATTCTTTTTAATTTTTTTTTTATTTTTTTTTGGTTTGAGCGCATTTAAATTTCAACAATGAGCCCATAACAATGTGGGTTATCAGACCTGCAAATAGGTAAACGTAGGGTTCACCTCAACATATTACCGTTTTGATTCGTTTAGTCACATGTTTCAATATAAAGTAAATAATAAACTTGTTCTACTTTATTGAAGATGATATCCATACTGACAATTTAAGTGTTTGTAATATCACAAGATACACGAAATATTACAAAATAGCATACTTTCAGCCTCTTGAACTCTATTTGAAATGGGAAACATCTTAACTATTTTTAGCCCGCCCGTGCATGCATATCATGTGTTTTACCTAATAGTAGTCAAGTGATTTTTTCCAGTGGGAGTAGGGTTTTTTTTTTTTTTAACTTGGAAATTGGCCACGATGCAAGAAGTATAATTAATTCAAGTACAAAATTATGGATTAACATAATCATATCTTGCCTCCTTACACAAAAAATGTCCAGTTTTTTTGTGGGTTTTTTTTTTTTTTTTGTTGGGGGGGGGGGGGGGGGGGGTTGTGACAGTGTGGCTCAGCGGAACAGTCTTTGCTTCGTACCCGAAAGGTACCGAGTTCGATCACCCACCGCTGCGCAATGAGGTCTTGAGCAAGTCACCTCGCCCAAGTTCAATTTGCGGCTCTGCACGACGGCTGACGCCTGGGTTATTCCAGTTCCAGTCTTCCCCTATGGAACAAAATAAAGGGAATTTTATTATTATTTTTTAAATTCTAAAATTAAATTTTTTAGTAGAAGTTGAGACCACGAAACTTATATTTGTCAAGCTGCAATACTTACCTATTTATTTGTATGCATTGGAGCAATGGATTCATGGTTTTTTTTATATTTTTTGGGGGAGGTGGGGGGGGGGGGGGAGATGACCATTACACTTGCACCTGGAAGACTCGGGTTCATCCCATTTCCCTATATCTTCTTTTTTAAAAAAATAAATCTTGAGCAGGATTATAAGCCCCTGTTGCTCACTTTGTGGGTGTTGCTCTGAGGCTAACATATGTCCTTTCTCGGTCATTTCTCGAGATTTACCATGAGGATGAATAACGGAAATTTTACGTATTGTATTCAATTTAATTGCCGGTTAGACTTGAAGTCAAGCCTACTGGTTTCACAAATTGGACATTTTTTTCCATGTTTAAGATTTTGTTGTGTTTTTTTTTTTCATTTTTCATTTTGTTTTGTTTTGTTTTTGTTGTTGACAGTACGGCATTCATCATAATAGGTAATTATTTGGAGCAACAAGGCTCATTGTCACAGCCTGTCCTTAGAAAGCTGTAGCATCGCTCGCTTTCTGCAGTGAGAAGAAAATTGCTTGTCATCTTTTAGATAATACATTGATTATTGCATCATATTTAACCATATCTTTGTTATCTCATCTTCCAGAAATCCCCGCAATTCTTAAACAGTGGCATGTTTGCTACCCTTTTGGATAACACACTTATTCTCGCATAAGACTTAATTATGTTATTGTTATCTCCTTTTCCAGAAACCCACGCAATTCGTCAACTATGGCACAGTCTTCAGACAAAGAAAGATCGACTACGTCATCACCACGATGTTTTGTCCCGAATATCATCAGCGAGAGGTCCGTCGGGGAATGTCTTACCAACAACACACGTCAACAGATACACAGAAAGCGCCCCTCCTGCTTACAGACACAAGCCTCGTCAAAGACCTGAATCAGGGGAAATTCCCATTCACACAGCCATCACCAAACGCCCAACCAAACAGCAAAATATCGACAGGTTCAATGCTTTAACCAGAAAGTTGATATTTCGACTTCCAAATGTTTACGATAGGCCTCTTGGGCTGCCGTCATATGCACCTCGAGATATCAGAGAATGGAGGAACGAAGTTACCAAGTGCGTATTAGATAATATTTTACAAAAATGAATATAACAGCTTCAACAAAATAAGAAACACGGAATGTATCGAGCTCAAAACCCTTAATAAGTCAATAACAAATACAACAAAGACCTTAATATGTTCTGTGTTTGGTATTTTGTTCATATTTAAAGCTTTTATAATCATTTTTGTAAATTACTTATTGTTGTAATGGATATGTTTCCAAACCAACTCAAAATATTGTCCATTACAACAGTGTTAAATCAAACGTTTTCTTACTAGATCTGTAAATTTTTATGCACGTCGCCTAGTTCTGATCACTTTTACTTAATACAGTATTTTACGCCCATCTGGCTCATTCCGATGTAATACCTATCTACGAGTAGTTGACAAAGTCATATTTTTTTCTTGCCAAAAGCTCCTGAACCATGCAAATTAGATAGAAAGCATGAAATTTACATTTTATGTTGTAAAGCATGAAAAATCATGCTTCATGCTATAGAACAACTAAATTAGATCAATAAATGGATTATCGGAGATACATAACCTTTAAAAATTAATATCCATCGACGTATATATACATGCAGGTATTCATCTGAACCCGATTATGGGCCTAGTTTAACATTGTTGTAATGGAAAATATTTTGCGTCATTTTTTGAAATTTATTTTACAATGAGCCCATAATGGATTGGGTTATCAGACCTGCAAATAAGTGCACGTGGGTATCCATAAATAATTAATAATGTATTTAAATTGTCAGAACGCAAATTGCATTTTCCGTGTTATTCCCATTGGATGAATAATTAAAGGAAAATAGAGTTTTAAAAACAACAACACAATATAATTAAGATTTGCCAAAATACGTAGTTCCACAGCAGGTGTCAATTGTTTGGGTCTTGGCAACCTCTATGTCAATTTTCGTGCTTTCTACTTGAATTTGCATCTTCGCACCGTACTTAACCTAAGATTTAATCTTACATGTATTTTGTTGACTACTTATCATGCACATGCCATTCAAAATATAAATTTCTGATATGGAACGCGGTGAGTTATGTCAGTTGAAATTGGTGGAAATTTTTTGTGAATAGAAAAAAGGTATAGATGCTTCTGCAAACATAATGTAAATGTTGCTGCTCGAAGCTCGAAGAAATAAATAACAATGTAGAATAGAATGTAAGCTTCAATTTAATATACGAAAACAGATAAATTGGACGTTTCGGGTTTCCACTTTATCAACAAAACAGGATGAATGAAACATTACAGACGATTCGTCTGTAGTGTTTCATTCATCCTGTTTTTAAAAAATATAAAACGGAAACCCGAAACGTCCAATGTATCTGTTTTCGTATATTAAATTGAAGATTACATTCCATTTCACATTGTTATTTATTTCTGCAAACCTAAAACATTTTCTGTTTTATCACCGCAGAGTTGTTCCTAAAAGACCTCCGATCTACACAAGCACTTTATCCGACCCACGTGACTTAGCCTGGATCCTGCCTCCGGAGACGAAAACCACCAATGACAGTCTCTGCATGTTCCAACCCGTCTCGCCGAGACGGAAAGGCAAAGGAAAGGAATACATGGTCAACCCTGAATGGCCATCAGAGGATGTGACTCCAAGAAGCGTTCGAGATCGAGCACATTGCATCTATAATTGGCCTCTTTGATAGTCACAGGATGAGATCCCTCCATCTTTCAACGTTCTTCTGGCATAGATCTTAGATGTAGAGTTTTCGGCTGAATCTGTTTTATGTTGAAATTTTATGTATTTGAGGGGAGGGGGGGGGGGGGGGGGGGGGGGGGGTAGTGGTGACAAATTATTTCTCATCAAGTAATAAACATTAATTTTCTCCTAATAGAAAACGGTTTAATACAATTTTACTGCTTTTTGTTTAGTTATTAATTTCGAAAAATATAATGCGTTATTGACTGTGTACATAAAATCTTAGATAACACGGTGACATAATCCTGGGACAAAAATAAATAATTAAAAAATGCTGTATTTGCAAAGCGTGCCAGCTTATCAATGAGCTAATCTTAATGTGATACATCGCATCAAAAACGGCATTATGTAGGGGAGGTTTAAATGTAAAACATTGAACTATGTGTAGTTTTAAAATGACGTGTCCATATTGTAGGTCTGATATCCGAAATCCGAACCCACTTATGGGCCTAGTTTAATATTGTTGTAATGGACAATATTTTGCGTAATTTTTTTTTTTAGATTTCCATTTCAACAATGAGCCCATAATGAATTGGGTTATCAGACCTGCAAGTAAGTTCACGTCGGGTTAAGCTTATGTATATAAATGGGGACAATGGGTAAAGTTTCTGAAAATGTCAAAAACTAAAATTCCTAATCCTAATCATCGTACTTTTAAAATCACTCTTGGGGCAGCTGGTTCAACCGACGTTTGCTTATTTGAAGGTCTGATAACCCAATTGGTTATGGGTTCATCATTGTAATGAAAATTACTCTGAAACCAACGTAAAATATTGTCCATTACTACAATGTTAAATGAAGCCCGTGATTTCGTTTCGGTAATCAGACCTGCGAATATTATGTGCTTGTCGGTTCAATCCAATTCGATCCAATTCACAACTGTCGCGGGTACAGCATGGAAGGTAAACGCAACATTAAATGTGTGTGGTGTCAGAATATGACTCTCTCTCTCTCTCTCTCTCTCTCTCTCTCTCTCTCTCTCTCTCTCTCTCTCTCTCTCTCTCTCACACACACACACACACACTCTCTCTCTCTCTCTCTCTCTCACACACACACACACACACACTCACACACTCTGTCTCTGTGACTGTGAAAGTTGAAATTATACCCAGATGTGAGACTCATGCTAACAAATTTTTGCTTTTGTTTTATTAAGAAGAAAAGAACATCATAAGAAGCTTAAAAGCAAAACGCAAACCTGCCTACTTTTAATAAAAATTCGTAGAATTACGAAATGTTGGATCCAAATTCAGAACTTTACGAGCATCTTTAAGTCATTAAAACCAATTGAAAATGAAGGTTGACGCCAGATTTCATAATGCTAATGAATTGTTGTTTTTTAAAGTTAACTTAAAGTGACTGCAATTTTTAATTCCTAAAAATTAGAATTTTAAATTTATTTTCAAGTTGACCGGTCTGGAAATGTGATATCTCTGATCATTTGAACGTTAAGTTCGTCATCTGGTCTACCCCGAAATAATACCGTTTTGAGACGACTGGTCACAAATAAGACTAAGTCGACATGACTATTCTAACTGCCTTATCAGTTGCTTGTATTTTTTTTTTTTTGTTTTTGTTTTTTGTTGTTTTTTTTTTTTTTTGGGGGGGGGGGGTAATTTCTTTTTTTCTGATTATTTTATAATAATAAATGTGTGTTTGCATTTTTGATTACAAAAATCCTATAAGTAACAGTTGGTGAAATCCATGTCAGAATTTAAACATTTTTTTTTTTTACGTTTATCAGTCTTAATTCCATATTTTTCATAAAGTGTGAGGGTGGGTGGGGTGGGGTAATCCTGATAGCTCAATAGTCTTCAACAGTCATAACGTCACTTCCTTCCTAATGACGCATGGTAACTTAGTAACACTGGCTCTAAACTATCGGAACAATGGCGGACGCCGTATGAAATATTTCTCCGGCAAGCTTAAACGCGTATCCAGAGGGGAAAAAACCCATCAATTTGATCATGTTTTGACTTTTACACATTCTGATCACAAGGCGTATGAAAAGGGAATGAAAAGTTCTAGCCAGCATGAAGAATAAAAAGTAATGATTTTCTTTGTTTAGAACCAAGATGGCCGCCGTTGCCGGGCGCGTGACATCAGACTACTGAATCCAATTGGTAGAGTGCTCACTTCACATGCAAAGGGACCGAGATCGATCCCGGGTGAAGTCGATTTTTTTTCTAATCCTCTCAATGACTGGGTTAGATCTGATTGAAAATACCTTGCGATAGACTAGCGTTTTATCCAAAGGATAGCAAGCAATTAATATTATTTGTTTCACCTACAACTACTACAACTTCTTCTTCTTCTTCTTCTTCTTCTTCTTCTTCTTCTTCTTCTTCTTCTTCTTCTTCTTCTTCTTCTTCTTCTTCTTCGGCTTCTTCTTCTTAGTTATCTAGAAACCTCAAGCTTGAGGACTGAATTTCCTTTGATTTAAAAATGAACTAGGAAAAAGTACATCGATGAAGGATTGTCAAACGTGTCATTATAGTGAATCCTGGTGCTTGGGGATGTTAATGGATACACAGGGATACCAAAAGAAAAACAGCCTCCTCCCCCCCCCCCCCTCCCAACCCCCCCCCCCAAAAAAAAAAAACAACCCAAAACAAAACAAAGACCCCCCCCTCCCCCCCCCCAAAAAAATAAATAAATAAATAAAAACCCAACCACCCCCCCCCCCCAAAAAAAAAACAAAACAAAAAACAAAACAAAACAAACTTGAGCGCTATATCCACCACATGTGTTCAAAGAGCTTTACAAAGGGTCGCTGACCAACAAGAAACACAAAACATGCAGAATGAGACATGACGCCTGTTGGGCGATATTACAATTTCTTTCCGACAGAGACAACAAGGTACTCATTTTATACCTGAGTACGGTCAGAGAATGTGAGTAAAGAGCCTTTTCCAAAGACTCAACTATGCGCCGAGCGAGGATTGAACCCAGGACCTTCTGATCCGAAAGCGAGTGTCATACCACACGACCACAAAGCCGCACGATAAAAAATGCCAGGGCTGTCAGATTCCGATGCATCAGATTGATAGATCCATCAGATGCATGGATAGATCCATCAGATGGATAAATCTATGATGGTAGACGATTCCATAGTTCGATAGAAGATGAGTGGATGCAATTGTGGTGGCCATTTGATCTTGACGGGGGGACCATCATGTTCTTTAGTATGTCTGGAGATGAGCTTGGTGGTTTCTGAGAAATCGACTTCGATTCATAATGTGTGATAGATCTTATGGAAGGTACATAATTTGACTGGTTTTAGTGGATACTGCTCTATATAAAAACTCTAGTTTGTATGCTCTAGTTTTTTGGGGGGTTTTTTGTGTTTTTTTTTGGAAAGGGGGGGGGGGGGGGGGTTGCGGTGGAGCGAAACTTGTAGGTCATTTCAGCGCCAGTAAAAAGGAGATGGTTGAGGGAACCTTGTAGATCTGAAGTTAAAATAATCGAAGAAAAAAGTCAAATTTTAAGTAGGGAACAGAGGAGTTAATGACAATTCTATCACTGTACCTATTTTGATGTTTCCTAAAATTCCCATCAAGGCACAAGCAAAACTAATGGATCCCGCTATGAAACATACATTCAAATGTTTATAAAGTACCGACAATATATTCAAAATGAAACCCCCCCCCCCCCAAAAAAAAAATCAGAAAAAAAACACACACACACAAAAAAAACAAACCAAAAAAAACAAAACAAAACAACCCCCCCCCCCCCCCCCAAAAAAAAAAAAAAAAAATTAAAAAACAACAACAACAACAACAAAAAAACAAAAAAAAAACAAACAAACAAAAAACAAAAGAACATCAACAACAGTTACTTATAAAAGTACATATTCGAGAGATGATTTACAAGGAAAAAATTTTATCTCTCAAAAATGAAACTATATTATATTATTTGACCGCTTCACTTCTCTCTCAGATAAGGATCTCCGGCAGGACCAGGAAGAAACTGAGTAATCTCAATCCAGATTAAAGACAGAGCAGCGTGGAAAGGGAAAACAGATATTATAGCGGGATAGAAGGCACAGCAAAAGTGACCTCAGTTTTGACTCAAACAATCTTATTATGTTTTTTTTTTAAATAAGAAAATGATGATGAGGAAGAGAAGGACGAGTAATAATTTTCATAGGGAGGAGCAGGAGGAGGAGGAGGAGGAGGAGGAGGAAGAGGAGGAAGAGGAGGAGGATTAGAAGAAAGAGGAGGAGGAGGAGGAGGAAAAGGAAGAGGAAGAGGAGGAGGAGAAAATGATTAAGAAGGAAGGAAGGATGGAAGGAAAACAATGAATAATAAAAATCTAAGATCTAAGGTAAAAAAAAAAAATAACAAAGCAAACAAAAAAACAAAAACAAAACAAAAAAAGACAAAAAAAAAAAAAAACAAAACCAAAAAAACAAAAACAACCCCCCCCCCCAAAAAAAACAAAACAAAACAAAACAAAACAAAAAAAAAAAAACCCCAAAAAACTAAAACTATAATAAAATAAAACAAAAAAACATGAAAAGAAAAGAAAAATAAATATACCCCCCCCCCCCCCCCAAAAAAAAAATAGCAAAAAAACACCTAAAACAAAATCAAAACAAAAACAAAGAGAACCAAAAAAAAAAAAAAAAAAAAAAACACAAACTAAATCTATCAATCATGAAAGTATTTTTTCTTGCCCTCTTTTTCTTTCTTTCTTTTTTTTTTTTTTCGTCGTCATTTTTTCTGTATCTATTCATCTATTTATTTATATTCGTGATTAACATTAAACTTTTTTTTTTTTCCATTGTGGCTATATGATCTTGTTAGGCTATATGACACTCGCCCTCAGACATATAGGTCCAAGGTTATAACCCGTTCTGAGCGGCGCATTGTTGTGTACTTGGAGAAGGCTCTATATTCCCATTCTCTCACCGTACTCAGGAGTGAAATGAGTAACTGACCGTTAAGTAGAGGGCAATGGAGGCTGCCTGAAGCTTGGGATCGTGAAAATACTAACGAAAGAGTGATGATGGAGAGGCTTCGGATCCATCCGAAGCCTCTCCATTATCACTCTGTCGTTCGTATTACCTGACCGTTAACAGCTTTGTCTCTCTATCATAAAAAAAAAATTAAAACAAAAACAAACAAACAAAAAAAAAAAAAAGAAATAAAAAAAAAAAGAAAGAAAGAAAAAGAAGAGAAAAATTGTCTTACCTGTGTCATGTCTCGTCCTACATGTTAAGTGTTGCTATTGGCTAGGGACCCCTTATAAATTGCCGTGAACACGTTTAGTGGCTATTGGGCTATTCTAGATAAAATGCTCATGTTGTTTTTTTTTTTTTTTTCCCCTCCTTTTCTTTTTTAAACTATCATTCATACTAAACTGGTATTAGTCGGTCACGAATATTTTGGCCAATGCCTTCTATAATGATCTATATGTTTTGGTCGACGTGTGACAAATTCTTGATCCATAGCGACGTGTACTTATCTGCAGGTTTGATAGCCCAAGTTGTTAGGGCTCATTGTTGTAATGGAAGTACTCTCAAACCAACGTAAGATATTATCCATTACAACAATTTTAATATTAATTCCAGTCCATATATGCCCTGGAAGAGATCAGACTTGGAAATATGTGCACATCGGTCCATAGCTATAGAGTGATTGAATGCTAAGACTCCATATATCCCTGTGTTCAGTAGAAATCTAGATCCGTGATTTTCAAAGTAAGAGCGCTAAATAATGGTGAAGGGAAATAATATACCCCCCAATAAAAACCAACCAAACAAAAAAGAAACAAAAAAAATGTAAGATAAATATAAAAAAAAGCCCAATAAACCCAGGTTGCTGGTTAGCAGAGTAGGGGGCGCTGGAACGTGAATTGGTGAAAAGGGGGGCGGTGCGCGAAAAGTATGGAAACCACTGGTCTAAGTATCCACGCCGACCGAGTACATAATAACAGGTGCGACCGACATCCACGGCTGAGCACAGCGGACGTGTATCTTGTCACTCCCCGCCTACTAAAATCATATCATTTCTGTAATTAATACTCTTTAAACATGATAGTTGGCTCTATTTTCACTTTTTTTTTTCTTACTCGGCTCCCGTCCGCTCCTGACCGAAATAACTTCGACTGACATGTCAGGCGTCAGACATCCATAATATGACATCTGGCGCAACTTTGCGCATGCGTCGTTCGCACGATTTCATTGACGGGCCTTTGAAGAGGGTCAGACACGAGTGGTCGGTGCGTCTGACTGAGGCACTTTGTATTGGCAGTCGCTGCCAAAATGGCTTCCATCCGGCAGACTGACACTCTGCATAATAAGAGATTTTCGAAAGGAAGGCCTGCAAAGCCAGACAGAGAAAGGAACAAAAAGCGACAAGAAACTTACAGGTGGCGTGATGCTAGAAGGATTTATTTAGCAAATTCTTTTGATCGTTGGAGGAAACTACGATGCTCATTAGACATGAAAGACTCTGTCTTGGCATGGCACTTGATGGAGGCTCACGAAAAAGGTCCTTGTGGTGTGTGTAGCCGGTGAGTACTTTCATTTATCAAGACACGCGTTTTGTACCGTAAGCTATAAAACTTTCCTTTATGTCTTATACTAATCCTATAGTTTTGATGTGAAGTTGTCTTTTAAATGTATTTTTAAAAAGTTAGGCGTCGACGTGTCATCATCATACTCCCACTTTGTGAGACCACAGCCACAGGCGACCACGCCGGGTTGGCAGATGTTTAGTCACTTTGAGGAGGTTGTTCGACTCACAGGTATTTAAATCTAGTCTGATTTAATACAAAAACCGATTTGAAAAGACTGATTTCAAAGGTGATAAATTGTTTCTTCATACTTCATTGTTGTCATGAATTACTGGAACAGATCGGTTAAGTTAACAGTCCCTTTTTTAAATTTTAACTTAAAAACAAAAACAAATTTGGCTATGCTCTAATCTAACTCTTCTCTCATGGTTCATGGCCCATGTTTTTATTACTACTTTTTGCTGTTAGCCTTACAGGTTTTGAGTAAATAAGTGACATAGATTGACACGTGGACTGTTGGGAGACCTGACTCATCCAGTTTCCATTGGCTCATTGACTGAACTGACTGAAATTTGAAATGTAGAGATTTACTTTACATTTGAGTTTGAGAGAGATTCCCATCACGTCAATTAACTTTTATAACTTTTAATAACCAAGGACTACTCTGTCATAGTAGTTCTTGCTTTTTCTCTTAATATATATAATTTTTTGACAAAGGCTTTATTTCTTTATTTAGAATTGAAGCAAATTCTCTTACACATGATGTTTGATGCCAACCAAATTCTCCGTTCATGTATGCACTGTTTTGTTTGTTTTCAAAGTGGTTAATACATAATGCAGTACTCTGGATAAACGCAGTTATCCGGAGTCAGAGTCTAGTCTAATAAGTAGGCAGTTATAATTCAGAGTTGAGTCTCAAGTTTGGTTCCCGGGAGATGAATACTCAATTATTATAATGAGCCTAATTATAATCCTCTTTTTCAATAAATATCTGATAGGAAAATTTTAACAGGCTTGCTAAATTGGTGGTTTTAGTGCCATTTCTTAAAACCTTGTCGTTTTTTTTTTCATCTTCAGTCCTTCCAAATAATTTTTTGGCGATTTAAAAAAAATATGTTGGTTCAATTTATAAGATAGCATAGCTTTACCAAAGGTATCCATGGTGCCGTGATCTAGGGGTAAGAATTTAGTTAGAAAATCAAGAAAGAATAGGTAAAATGTTTAATGTTGAAAATCGGCCCAAAAGTTTTGCTTTTTTGCTTTGATTTCGCCACACATTTTCCGAATTTACTCCATTTTACCAATTGGCAATTGGATTTTAAAACCTGATGTCTGTGACAGAATGCAGCATTAAGCTAGCCAAGCCACCCACTGATAATGAAGAGGGATGATGTGTTTGTGTGTGTTACTCTATAGTTAAGAAGCGACTAAATTGTTTTGTGTTGATGATACTTACTTACTTATACGAACCAGCGACCACCTGAGCTCTAGCCCTTCTGTCTCGTGCCATGACGTTTGTGTTGATGATAAAAGTAATGTACTCAATCTGTTAATGCAACATAAACTGTCTAATGTATATAATTATCAATAAACACATTAAAGAAATTGAAGCAAAAGAAACAAAGAAAAAATATTTTTGTGTTGCTCTGCCAATAAGTTGGAATCTCTTATTATTGGGTAATATTACAACAAAAATAAAAAGAAGAAAAAGTAATACCAAAAAATAAAAATCACCTCCCTAACGATCATAAAGCAATAAATATATATATATTGTAGAAAAGACAATTTTAGTTTGGGGTGCCGAAATCGTGATCTCCCTAGCCACTACAATTAATACCAAATTAAGAATATTCTCTGTTAGGCTTGACTCTGGATAACTCATTTATTGCGACTCGACTCTTAATGAACTTAGTTAAAATTTGTTATATTTGTACAATTTTTTTTAGTATAACAAAGTAAAAAAAGGCAAATGACAACTGTAAAGCTACGAAAATCATTGCTATCGGTGCAAATATTATCTAGCACGGCTTATGATAGCTAGGTGTCAAGAAAGACACCTGACACCTGATGAAACATTAAATATTGCACTATTTGTAAGACATCTAACACATGCTATACTGAAAAATATGAAGTTCTGGCAGTGGAACAAATTCTTTTCAGGATTAATCTAATGAAATCTAATGATTTGAGTAAAAGTGTTTTGGATAGCTTCCTGTCCAATGGTTGAGGTCAATTCTTAATCAGTTTAAAGGCACAGGAACTGACACTGGCATAATTTCAGGATCCACAAGCCTTTGAGTTCACTACTAAATGCATTTTATTTTTATAAATAAATATTTTAAATTTTTAATGAATTTGGTGATTGCTACTATTACTATTCTTATAATTTTTGCGATATGAAGAGAAAAAATATTAAAATAAAAAAAATTATGGGGAGATCTGCCGGTTTATCGAGTTTAAATTAAAGAAATTTAGTAGTGTTTTATTTTCTTTCTTTCTTTCTTTATTTATTTATTTATTTATTTTTCTCTCTTTTCAGGAACTTGAATGGTGATCATAAAGAGACTGACCAAGATGACCAGCATTTTCTTCCACAATTGATTGAAGCTGTGAGAAAAGTGTGTTATTCTAATTTACAGTTTGAAAAATGTATCAGAATTGTTGGGCTGTTGTGTTTGGAATTCGACAATTCAAGAAAGGAAAATATCAATATTGATGAAACAATTTCTTCAGAAGCTGATTGTTTGAAGAGAGATAATTCTCTTATTTCTCAAACCAATAATTGTCCTTCATCGTCTAATAGTATTATCATTGCTAACGCACACTCAAAATCATCATATTCGTTAAATGTTGCAAACGTTGATTGCAAGCTGGAGTTTAAGAAGAATGATTCAGGGGAACGTGAAGTTTGTCTTCATAAACCAAATTCTGTCAGTCAACAGCCAAATTCGGATCATCAGCAGGTGGGAGAAAATGAACAGAGCTCTCACTATGATGAAGCATCTAAGTCCATCTCTGAAATGAATAAATGTAATGATAGTGGTAATCTTATGGAATCCGAGATGGAAGTCTCTCTGGAGATAGATGTTGAAAAAATTGACACTTCCCAAGAACAGGAGGATTTCTGTGGTCAAAGTTCCAATAATCCTGTCGAGCAAAACATCGATGCAGGACATGACTGTGCTATGAAAAATACGTCCTTAACCTTTCCTGCAGAAACTCGCATGTCTAATGGAACAATACCTCAGGGGTCAATTTCATCAGCATTCTGTCAAAAAAGGGAGATTGTGGTTGGACAAAGTCATCCCTCACCGATTCATGGGACCTCAGAATTACCTTTGGATATGTCTGTTGAAAAAATAGAGAGGTATGTCAATGCTTATCCTTAAATATAGAATACTTCCATGCACATGATCAACATTATGTCATAGAATGTCTCCAAAATTTATTCCTGTATTTTTATAATTAGTAAGGTGACCGATATGGATCCTATGTGCGATCAAGATTTTTTTTCAGACCCCTCTGCTCACCCAGCATTAATTAGGTTACTGGATCTGTTATATTTTGGATCTGGCAGATAGAACTTACAATAGACTAGTAATTATATTGCTGTTGACCATTCCATTCTATAGATAGTGGGATAAACTCTGGTTCCTTGGGACTTATGGCTCTGGATTACTTTATATAATTAAATTGAAGAGTGGTTTTCCAAAACTCCGTAACTCCATTTTTTCTCATTTTGAGGATTTGAGGATTATTTCCCCTAAAATTTCTCAATCGGTTTGTTATTTTATTCTCCAGGTACCTTTAATAATAAATGTACTTTGTCCACCAGATTTTTTGTGTAGCTTTGGAATGCTCAGAGCACTAGTACTATTAATAAAGGGGTCGATATATGCATTTTTTAATACATTGTAGGGAACATAATTGTTGTTTGTTCTACTTTGTTGTTCGTCATTAGTGATTAATAGAACTGTTTTCATGCTGTGAAGCAGGTGAGTTCGTTCACTGTGGTGTGTAATTTCTTCTTTTGTCTGAGGGTGTTGGTGGCATTTTATCCAGCCCCAGTCTACAATCGTTCTGTCTGCTTTTTAAGATTTTATTCAACTTGGATTATTGATTATTAACTTCCTTTTACCAGGATCCATTATCAAAACTATCCACTTCAGTGGAGATTTTTATTTTTCCATTTTTCTTTCCTTGAACAAAGTGTAGTAACCCATTCACTATAACTACAATACAGATGTATTAAGGGTTAGAGTTAGATTTCAATCTTTCTTTTCCAGAAGTTGTGTGGAGAAATGACTTGAAATCTTACTTTCTTACCATCTGTCTGATACTGATACTATGTGGCAGAACCAATTGACCTATTAGGACACTGCCAAATTTGTGCAAAATTGTGCTTTCATGTATTAAGTTACTTATACTTACACAATGTATTTAGAGTGCAATTATTTTTATTTTTTATTTATCATTCTATTATACAGATTTTTTACGGGTTAAAATTAGTCAGATTGAGGTTTTTCCTCTAAAGTAGATTTTTCAACAATAATTTTATCGTTGAGGAAATAAGTTTGAACATTATTTTACTTTGAAATTAAATTAATTGTTCAAGTGAACCACACATTAAACATTTTAGGATGACAATCATGAATATAACTATAATCTCGAGGTGGTGTGGTTCATGTTTAAAAGATTTGCATTTTTTTTTTTTTTCATAGAAAAATTGTGAAGATGTTCGCTTGTTGTAAATCTGTGTAAAATACAATTACAATGTGTATTTTAATTCAAGTTCTTTTTTAATATTTCAGTCTACAAAAGGGTGATTTGCAGGGCATTGAGTCTCCTACTCATCATATGGATACAAGTGTCAATGAATTGTCAGTTGACACTTCATATTCAGATCACAAGGTATTTTATCACCGTTATTCCAAATTCCGTTCTCAGCCTTTGTTCTTTTTTTTTTTTTTGGTTAAAGCTTATACTTATTGTTGATAAATAAATCTTACCGATTCCTATTATATCTATCCAGTCATGGGAAAGCCTTCTGATTTTTGGACAGAATCAAAATCACCTTCCAACTTTGAACCTTGCTATGTACTACTCGATTCTATTGTGTTAATCATGGGTCATGAGCGATTACAAGACAATTTCGCCATTTGATGGGGTGGTCTTTCTGATCTGAGATAGATCTTAGCTAGCAGTGTCCTTGAGCTGTTCTGGAATCCAGAGATCATCTGTTATAAGCTTGCAGGCATGCCTATCATCCCACAAAACAGCCCTTAATCCTGTGATACTGCTAACGCAAGATAGTATTCTGCTTTTCTACTGTTTTAATCTTCGTTTCATATAAATATGACTTATTACATTATTATTTTATTATTATTATTTTGTCGGAAAGTTTCATCTCATCTACCAGTTTATTATTGTGTTGATATAATTTACCTCCAGATAGTTTTTAAATGGCCTCTTTTGCTGCATTTTTTTCTGATGATTTAGGTTATTTGCATTTGAACATAATTTATGTCATGAGAAACTGTAGGTTATAATTTTCTCCTTGAATTTCAGTCTAGAGATTATTTAAAGTATGTGAAATTTTATTTTAGGATCCAAAGCTTTGTCAATTGGACATTGATCCTGAATTTTAAGGTTTGTCTAAATATAAAGTAAGGGAAGTAATTTAACTTTTAAAACAGCAATAAAAATCATATATATATATACACCTTGACGAAGAAAGACCAAAAAAAGGAAAGATATGATAACAAAATTATGAATCTTGAATCCCCTTGAATTTATTCTATTTTTTCAGAAAAAAAAAACAGCCAATAATTAAAAAAAAAATAGATATATATTAAATAATCATGATATGTTATGTTACAGATTTTCAAATCTCAAATAAACAGTTATGTCGGGTAGTAGTATCACAAGATGATTTGTAGGAATATTAGTGGTGATATTGATAGTTGCTATTGTTTTCTAGTCTAGTTAAATATTTATGTCCTTAAACACATCTTTCTAGTTATACTACTTATACTTTGGAATGTCACAGGAGTCATTTTAGATAGATGGAAATAAGAGGGAGTATGTTTACTATGTACAACAAAGTTATAACAAAGTTTAGTTTATATAGACTGGATGACTCATTGTGTATATTATCGTATATTAAGTTGATCATGGTCTTCATCTTAATTGCTTTAGTTTTGAGGTTTTCTGAAAACTCTCCCTCCAAAATATTATAATCTTCCTACATTTTTTCCACACAAATATCTTTTTAAAAAACTATTTTGATTTTAGGGTGGTGGAAAGTCAACTATCGCTATATCAGACTTGATTTTAATTGAACATTATTTTACTTATAAGTTAGTCTAAATTATGTAGGTCCACTCACCTCAGAATGTCACCATATTAAGTGTTCCTTGAGTTTTTGAAAAGAGAATGCTGTTGATATGGAAAAAATAACAAAGGTAAAAAAGCATTGAAACAGCATAAAAGTAAACAATTGATTTGCAACTTATGCTAAAAGTGGATTCCTCATTTTTGGTCAAATTTCATCATTTTCTTGTTTCTGATTCCTCAAAGCCGTGTAACAAGGGTAGGCATGTCTGTGCTCGAATAGTCAAGAAATTTCTGATAGTTTTGCAAAATTTACTTGTCACTTAGAAAAACTTTCTATCAGAAAGACGTAGAGTTATCGTAATACAGAGCCATAATCCAACACCATACCACACCACATAAATGTTGCGTCTATCTTCAGAACTGAAACCTGCAACAGTATGGATTGGATTGGATCACACACCCAATCCTGAGGGCCTTTTAAAAATATTTCTCTAATAGCATTTATTCCAACCTACCTCGTGTTGATTTGTGTAAGATTTTGTATACATTTCTGGTAATGTGAAGATTCCTGACCTGTTGGTAGCCACAAAACTGGGAGGTTTGTACACATTGGGCTTTATACTTCCAAGAAGTCCATGAATGCTAAATGAATACAAATTGGCGATCCTCCCATTTTGCTAAAATTGGGATACTCCTCCATCTTGGATGGCATTACTGTCATCATGCGTATATAAATATAAACTTCTAAAACTGGCTGGAACTTATAGACGATCTCAAACTACAACACACCAATCACACCTGGCACCTTTCGTTGTGTCCTACATATTGTTTGATGCTTTTAGGTGCATATATCTCGGCAATCATTTGATTATTCCATTGTCTTTTTATTGTTCCTGATTAGACCTATCTCCACAAGCACTTTTAAAAATGTAGAAAAACAGTCAAGCAATTTTATTTTTTAAAACATTTAATTTACAAATATCTCCAAATTCTTTTACCATTAGAATAAGAAATTCATATTGAATGGGAAATTGAACAAATTTGTTGTAATTTCCATTCATATAGAATTAGAGAGAATTAGTTTGCTTTGGATTCTGTTTATGGAAATGTAATTTGTCCATCAATTAATACCATAACTACTACAATATCATTTTAAGGCATCAATGGACTGGACAATGAGGGATAACTAGATATAAACCTGTATGGCATTTATTATATCACTGTATTACCAGAATGAATAAAATTATGTTTTCTTGTGGAATAACAAAAGTTTTCCTATTATTATCACCGCTTGTTAGTGAAAAAGAGTTGCAAAATTTAAATGGAAAAATCCAGTGTAGGACTGATATACCACCTGAAATTGATATAATAGCACCTTGATGAAGTCAAACTGGATATCATAAATAAAATAAAATTCCCTTTATTCATCCCATAGGGGAAATTTGTCTCTAGGGTCTATTCCAAGGGAGGACTGGAATAACCCAGGTATCAGCTGTAGTGCAGTGCCGCAAATTGAGCTAAGATGGAGGTGGCTTTCTCAAGGCCACACAGCGCAGAGGTGGGGGATCGAACTCGGTACCTTTCTGGTAGGAAGCAAAGACCATACTGCTGAGCCACGCTGCCATCATTGCCATATATATATATTTATTTATTTCAAAGTTCTCAAAAGAATTTTTTTTTCTTCTTTGTTCCCAGGGACTAGAAATGGACCTGTCAATTCCAAAGGGAAAGGATGTGCCACCACTTCAGTCTTTTCATTCCAGTCGAATGAAGGAGGAAGTCTACCCCAGTATTCCTTGGCAAAGACGAGATATGTCCAGGAAGGAGGAATACGAGTTCTTGGAATTAAATCCTTTTTGTGATCTTGCTGAATTTAGCCATAGATATCCCCATGTACATCAACGCACATATTACAGATGGAAGCGAAGAATAAAGGAAGAGTACATAATCTTGGAGCAATGTCCCAAGATGAGTTTTGATGAATTTAGCAGTGTTGTATTACAAGCCAAACCTTCAGTATTCAATTTATGGAAGTCTTTAATTGCTCAGGGGAAGGGATTTTTTGCTCCTTCAGATGCTTCAAAGCGGCTCGAAGCTAAATGTCCATTATCCAAGTCAGTGAATACATTGAGTGAGCAATACGTTTTTCTTCAAAAGAACATATTTTGTACTCAGGAACAGTTTTGTCAAAAGTTTTTAGAAACCTCTCCAGAAGTCTTCAATACTCTTAAGAAAAAAGTTATGCAAGAATTTTGGGTGTTTTGCCATAATAGTAATTTGAATTGGAGAGATTTTTCTAAATTGGTGGATGTCAGTGAAGAAGTTTACAATATATGGCGAGATCATGTCACAAGAGATATGAAATCTGTGGTAGGGGGTATTCCACCAAATGCACAGATGATGCCAACACACTGCCCTCCATTTCAAAACACATCCCATTCCCAGTCACAATTGTTGAATGCTAATATCCCTACTGTTGACTCTGCCCAGCCAGAGGACTCCAGAAATCTTTCTGCCAATTATCTAAATTCTGTACAAAATATGATTTTTCCATGGGCCTCCTACTACGGAGTTCCCAATCCTCTAAATCAGCAACTGCTACCCATGGTTCTATGGCCAAGGATTATGGGTCTTAATGGGGCCAAATCGTCAAATCTAATGGGTTTACCAATGACATCCCCTAGTTCCTGTGGGAGCCAGCCCGAATCTCCTCACCAAGAAACGAGCTTGCCAACACATTTACAACCTCACACTGGCTTGGATCCAAATACTTCAGTGGAAGAGAAATCAAAGGTCTTCGGTCTTTCCCAATGTAGTGAAAACAATGAATACATACCTGAAAGAGTTAATCGTATATCATCCTATGTGCCAAATGAAAGTGACTCTTATGAGTATGGTTTTATTAAAAAACAAAGGGTTAATGAAGAACTGGAGAACTTGAGTTCACATAGTCCTGTCAGCAAGTCGAGGAAACAAAACAAACAAGAATATGTTTACTACTTGAAAAATCCTTCCCTCAGTTTTAAAGATCTCGAGACATTGTTTCCGTCTATATCTCTGCGTACGTTTTACAGATGGCGCAAAGAAATGAATGCTGCTTTGCTTTATATGCGTGAAAATGCTGACCCAATTTATCAACAGTTTAAACTTGTGTTTCCAGATATACCAGAGGATGTGTTTGAGGTGTGGAAAACGAAATCAGGCAAAGAAAATTTTGCTGAGCGAATCTTGTTTACACAAAATGTACAAACTCAGGAGGTTAATGAACCTGTCTCAGGGAATTTAGAAATGGATTCAGAATCTTCTTATTCTCATAAAATTGGTGCACCTTGTATTGCAAGTCAGTACACTGACCAAAACAAAGAAATGTCTATACTTGGAGAAGCCTCTCCATCTAAAAAGCAGTTTAAAACTGGTCATCTTTTTATTCATAAAAATCCAAATGTCGATTTCACAGCATTTTCTAAATTGTTCCCCAACATTTCAGCTCGTAGTTTTTATAGATGGAAGAAAGAATGGAAAGATGCTATTGAACTTCTTCAGTCCAATCCTGACTTAGATTACGAGAGATATAAAAGCATTGATTCATCGGTGAGTGAGGAAATATTTGATGCATGGAAACAGTTTTCATCTGGTGTTGTTAATTCTTTGAAAATGGAGAGTTTCGGCAGTGGCCATGACCCTCTCTTTGGATCGAATAACAACAAGTATTCTGTTGTAAATAATTATTTGACCAGAAAAGAAAATTGTCAGGAATTTGCTTATTTGCAACTGAATTCGCAAGTTGACTTTGATAAATTTAATACGATTTATCCTCACATATCCAAAAGTACATTTGATCAGTGGAAACAGGAAATACATCAAATAATCAAATACATAGAGTCTCAACCTTCTGTTAGTTTTGAAGAAATATCAGCTGTTCTTCCTGATGTAACAGAGGAAGCATTTCTCAAGTGGAAGGAACAAAGAACTCTAGAATCAAAATCCAATGAAGAGAGCATTTCTACTGATGAATCGGATAGTGAGATGAAGAAACATAATTTTGCTGCTCATTATACATCCAATAATGATGAAACAAAGATGCAGATTACAAATGCCCTGTTGCATCTGATGCACCAGCCAAACATTGAATATCAAGACTTCCATCAATTATTTCCTATCATTTCTGCTGAGACATTTGAACAATGGTTACAAAGGATAAAATATTTTATTCAGCAAATTTCCTCGAATCCTAATTTGGAATTTGAGGAATTTAGATCTGTCTGTAATGAAGTTGAGGAGGATGTTTTCAGAAAATGGAAAAGTTTAACACCTGAAGAGATTTGTGCTATTGGGAATCAAACTGTTGGGCCATCACCTTCTGATGAGGGGACAAACAATTTCTCAAGCAGTGGTCATAGGGAAAGGGCTCTGAAATTTTGTCAGGAAAATCCATTTGTTAATTATACTCTGTTCTCAGAGCAGTATTGTAGCATATCAGAAACTGATTTTAAATGTTGGATGTTAAAATTATCAACTCAGATGTCTTTTATTAGAGATAATCCAAACATGTCATTCAAGGATTTCAGTGGGATATATCCTGATGTTGAGAAAGCAGTATTCGATTTGTGGAGAAAAATGTCCAGTACAAATGCAGTGTCTCCTTTCAAGACTGAACTCTCATCAGATGATGCTGTGTTAGGAGAAAAGAGTAATGCCATTTATAATAACATTAGACATTTAGAAAGTGATCGTACTTTTTCAAATTCAAAATTGTTGATACCAGAAGATCACAAACCAGCAAGTCAAGTATATTTGCTTGACGATAAGGTGAAGACAGAAGATCAGGAATCTTCGTTGGAGAAATTGGCTAAACTTGCTGATGGCAATACACCATATTGCTATGGATTGAATTCAAGGGTCTCTACTGATGTGCCCGGTTGCAAAGATGAGACATATCTTAATCCTGCATCGACCAACCTATCTCCCAGTCTTTCACGAGAATGCAGTGGGAATGATCATAACAACATTTCTGATAAAAAGGTATTTGGTAATGATTATGAGCATCAGTTTCACTACACCAGTGGTGCTGTTGATCAGGATTTACTAAGATCTGATGTATTGCCACCATCAAAGAACTCAGAACCATTGTATGTTGAAAGTAAAGATGTTGTGCCCCCTAAAATTCAAGAAAATCAATTATTATCAAATTTGATGGTTATGTCTGCTGATCACCACAAGTTTTCACCTGCTGTTCCAAAACTGGAGAATAATGTTGAGAGGGTGTCTCAGGCTTATCCAAATGCAGACAAGTGGAATTATCCTAATTCACAAGCTGCAAATATGAAAGAAGACGAAGAAATGTTTTCTTCTCAACGACAGAAAAAGATGAGTCGAGCTGAATATCTTTATGTCAAAGATAACCCAGATGTTGATTCACAGGAATTTGCACGTATATTTCCAAGAGTTTCTGCCCGTACATTTTACAGGTGGAAGAAAGAAATTAAAGCACAAAAATTGCAAGTTGCTTAATTGTTGATTATGCATGAACATTTTTATTGTTAATTCTAGTCTAGTAGTAGAGCATTTGATAAGTCATGCCGTTTTAGCATTAAAGTTATGATTGAATCAATTATGCCATCATTTTATATTGGGCTGTTTTTTGGGGTTTTTTTTCTGTTATAATCTCAACAATGGGAATGCTATAGGTTTTCTTTTATGATTGGAAAAAAGAAAAAAATGAACTTCTCTACTTAATTGTTACATCTTTTAATTTCATTACAATTCTGCTCATAATGTTTGTTATATCTTTTGACTTCTTTACAATTCTTATAAAAACATCATCTTTTTTGTTATCCTTTTTTCTATGCAGTTTTAATGGCTGATTTTGTTTGATAGATAAGTTGCCAACTTTATCACTGTATCCCGTCAAGGGTTAGGCTAACTTTTATTATTTGTTCATAAAGGTCAGGAGTAGAATTAATATGCACACCAATCATTACACAAATATATTAGAAATGATAGATAATCCTCTGAAATATGAACTGAAAATGACATTAAGTGTTGAGCGCATTGTCTAATTCCCAATAAATTAAAATTAAGTAGTAAAAAAGTAATGGTCTTAAAAGTTACAACCAGTTGTAACTTTTTTTTTTTCATTTTGTCTAATACTATCGTGGTCATGGAGATGATATAATGTAATCGCTAAGCTGTTTGGATAAAGGGACAAGAACCTGTATAGCTTTATTGATTACAATTTAGATATTTGATTATAATTAGAAATGCCAGGTGTTCTAATAAATTAAGAATCTTTTTTTTTTTTAATTGGGTAATTTTTACAAATCAATTTTAGGTTATGAAATTTCAATTCTCTGCTCATATATATTGATATTTAAAGGTTTACTGACCCCCATTATTTGTTTACTGTTTCACGAAAGTAAAAAAAAAAATTAGTTAGTAATATGTTAAGATAAGAATTCACAAGTTAGAGTGAAAACAAGAAACACATTTCATAGTGCATTTAATTCAGGTTTTTTGGAAAAAGATAATATCAGATGTTCATTTCTTTCTCAATCAAATTGTTTCTAGACAGTTTTGTCTGTATGATAGGAAATGCATCCTTTACGAGGATCTTATTATTATTTTTTTTTCTTCTTCTTTTCAGCGTGAGGGATTATGTTTTCTTTTACTTTTACCTCTTTGCAAATGGAATTTTACACATTTCACTCCATGTTACAGTGTGCCAATATAGCTTTTTATCATTGTTGCTCATTTTTCTTTTATAGAGGCATAATACAATTCAATCAACTTATTAGAAATAGTTAACATTGAATAATAAGCTGAAAAAAAGACCCAAGCTTCAAAGCAATAGTGCTTTAATTGTAATTACATGTAGTACGATATTATTGAAAGCTCTTCATTGATTTTATCTAATGTCAAGATATATCCATTAAGAGAGTCAACATCATTTGTTTTGTTATTTAGACAAAATTAAAATGATGCTATATTATTAACGCCAGCATTTTAGTTTAAGTTACAATTTTAAAGATTTTACTCCATTGAAGCAAATACTCTTAATTATACATGTATTCAAGTCAAAGTTGATTTTCTAAATAGCGTAATTTCACCCCAAATTATTTGTTGATTTTACCGTTTTAATCCTCACCATTATGGAATTTGAAATCGATCTTTTCTAAAGTTATCGGAGTTCGCTATATTGCATTGTAATGTTAATTTTTTAGCAATGCTTTTATCACCGATCGTGTTCTAAATTTTAATATCTTGTAAGAACTCAAATCTAGTGAACCATTTTGTTCTTTTCCTAGTCAGTGTGTATCAGTGTTTGTTTTGTTTTGTTTAAAATTGTTTTGTTCCAAGAATAATTTTTAAGATTCTTTTTATACAGTTTTAATTTTGTGTTTTATGCAATTAATTTGTTGTTGGGTTGTTATTGGGATGCAGAAATGTCATTTCATTTGTACCATAAGCAATATATTGATGGCGCAGACAGACAACATTGTCAACAGTGTAGTATTAGACTATATAGATGGTTGGGAGGTATTGACTTCCCTTGTGGGCCAGAGGAAGGTCACACTATGTCCTCTATTCTCCTTGCTTACATCTTTCTTTCTCTTTCACTTTATTCCTTTCTGGGGGGAGGGGGCGGGGGTCTTTGACCTCCCATGGTGGGCAGGTCACATGCTGTGTCTTATATCAATCACCCTACTGTATCTGTTTTCCAAGTTGCTTTCTGTCTTTGTCTTGGAATGAGATTACTTGGTTTGTCCTGGACCTTGCCGCTGTCCTTTTCTGAGAGGGAAACATTCAAATGTACAGTTTTATTTTGGGAGGTGATTTTTTTTTTTTTTCCCTTGTAAATTATCTCTCTGTTATATTCTGAAAGTTATATTTTTGTTTTGAACATATCTTGTAAACATCTGAGTGTATTCCTCGTAGTGGGATCTTGTACTCTGGTCTGGAAGACACTCTTAGGTAATCTCAAACTAACTGGGTGGGGTTCATGACCTCCCATAGTAGGCAGGGAGGCACTTACTGTTTTCCAACAAGCTTTTTGTCTTTGTCTTGGAATGAGCTTACTTGGTTTTTGTCCTGGCCCTGGCTGGAGACCTGGCTGGTAGGGAAACAGTCAAATACATAGTTGTTCTTTTGGGAGATGATATTTTTTTCCTTGTAAATTATCTCTCTGTAGACTACCTATGATGTTCGCATGGGTGTACGATCCGATAGTGATGTCGTTTCTTCTTCTCTTTACTAGCCTATCCTGCTTCTTTGGTTTGTGATTGTATTTTTGACAGGGGATATTTTTTTTTCTGTAAATCTTCTGCCTGTTTGTTCTTGGTTATTTATAATTTAGCTTATATCTTTAGGTTATGATTTTGATTTACATTTGTACTATTTTTGTTAGATTGCTTGTTTTTTTGTTTCAGCGGTCTCTCATATAACCTCATTTGTGTTGGAAGAGACCTAAAACAATAAACAAACAAAAAAAATTATCTCTCTGTTGTGTATTATTATGTTTGTTATTTTGAATTTATAATGTACGCATTTGGGTGTATTCCTCTTTGTTGGATGTGTGCTTGTATCCACATGAGACTTATAGGTGATCTCAAACTAAGTACATTGGTGATATGCTCTTGGTTTCTACATCCGATCCCTATTACTATTTGTTCCCAATTCCCCTTTGTCTTACCTTTTCTTGGATGCTTTGTCATTCTAGAACTTTTTACTATCCCATTTTCTTCCTTTTTACTGGCACTATTATAACCTAAATGTGTTGCAAGCGCAACCCTTAAAAACAAAAACAAACAAACCAACATGCTTTCTGTCTTTGTCTTGGAATGAGATTTTTTTGGTTTTGTCCTGGTCCTGGCCGGAAACCCTGGCTGAGAGGGAAACAGTCAAATGTATAGTTAGTATTGGGAGATGATATTTACTGGGGCTGATATGACTTCAACTGTATCACTAGCGCCATAATACCTTTAGAAACGAAAAAAAAGAAATCTTTCTTTCTTTCATTCAAAGCTCTTAACTAAACTCTTAGTCATTCAATGCCATTTTGATTTCATATCAGGGTGAGCTCTTCCATCCGAGATGCAGTGTTTTAATGAAGGATGGAGGTGCTTCAATTTTGATAATTGTCCATGTATGTCCTAAGTGATTTCGACTTTTGGTTTCATACAATATCTTTGTGCAATACTGAGGGATAGAACATTCCCTAAAATCTTTGTTCATTGTTTTTTTGTTTTAATAGCAAATTTTATTGTTTCAATTTGTATTGCTCATCATTGATTTTATTGGGGGTTTTTTTCTCTCTTTTTCTCTGTGGTTATGGACCATGAACATGTGTTGTCAAAATTTAGCAATATGGACCCGTGTTGATTTATAAACATCTTAATAAATGGGGTGCCATTGATTTAATGATTATGGAATTAAAATGTTTGTGTTGCTATGAAAAAAAATTATTGTTCCGTCTGATACTGATACAGAATTTTTTTGGTTGGTGTTCTGCTTTGTGATGGTCAGCATATGATATCAGCATACAATTCAATTTTTTAAATGATCAATTATGATTATGAGGATTAAAAAAAACAACTTTTATTTGAAATACCCTTTGAACTTAATCATACGTTTTGAGAATTACCTTAGCCTAACCTTAGGATTTGTAAAAATTGGTTAACAAATTTATTAGTCAAGGCTCCTTTTTTTTACCTGAACTTAACGTTCTTCCTTTTTTACTTTTTTTTTTCCCTTCTCCCACTACCCTCTCTATAATTTACAAATCAAATAATTTTTTTATTTTTTTTTTGGTCTCCTTTTGGAAAACAATATATGGTGTCGCATTATAGATTCAATTAAAATTAAATATGATTGGGGGGGGGGGGGGGGGGGATATTTTTTGATTTTCCCAAATGTATGTTTCCAGTTACAATTGTCAGATAAAATGCAATTCAATTTCTACTTTGTGCCAAAACTTGAATGTTTGAGGTTTGCTTTGTATTTAGGAATATTGCCTCCCGTTACATTGTAATTTGCCATTATTATTATTATTATTAAGGGAATGCTTTTGTTACTAATTGGGTAATTAGTACGCATGTTCAACACATTGAACGTTATTATGAGGACAAGACAACTTAACATGGAAACAATGTTTGAAAGAGCTTTGATTTCTAATTGTGAATAACACACAGTACATAGAAATATGAGCGTCCCATAGCGGGCAGGGAGGTACATACTGTGTCTTCTATCCCCTTATATCTTCTGTCTTTGTCTTGGAATGAGATTACTTGTTTTTTTCCTGGCCCTCGTCGGAGTCCTGGCTGAGAGGGAAGCAGTCAAATGCATAGTTATTGTTTTGGGAGATGATATTTTTTTCCTTGTAAATCATCTCTCTGTTATGTATTATTATATTTGTTATTTTTAACGTATAATGTAAGCATTTGAGTGTATTCCTATTTGTTGGATTTTGTGCTTGTGTCCGGATGAGACTTATAGGTGATCTCAAACTAAGTACATTGGTGGTATGCTCTTGGAATCTACATCTGATCCCTATTTGTTCCCATTCCCCTTTGTCTTACTTTCTCTTGGGTGCCTGGGTGGGGATCCTGACCTCCCATAGTGGGCAGGGAGGTACATGCTGTGTCTTCTATCCCCTTATATCTGTTTTCCAACATGCTTTGTCTTGGCATGAGATTACTTAGATTTGTCCTGGCCCTGGCCGGAGTCCTAGCTGGGAGGGAAACAGTCAAATGCATATTGTTTTGGGAGATGATATTTTTTTCCTTGTAAATCATCTCTCTGTAATGTATTTTTTGTTATTTTTAATGTATAATGTAGGCATTTGAGTGTATTCCTCTTTGTTGGATTTTGTGCTTGTGTCTGGATGAGACTTATAGGTGATCTCAAACTAAGTACATTGGTGGTATGCTCTTGGAATCTACATCTGATCCCTATTTGTTCCCATTCCCCTTTGTCTTACTTTCTCTTGGGTGCTTTAATCGTAATTCTAGAACTTTTTACTATCCCATTTTTTTCCTTTGTACTGGCGCTGATATAACCTAAATGTGTTGCAAGCGCTGTAAAACCCTTAAAAACAGAAAACACGAATATGAGCGTTAGTTACTGATCAAGAGACTCGAACAGGGAGCGAACACATTTAGTCAATAGGAATTGACACTTTTTCAAAACTAGATGCAGTGAGGTTTGAAATGTTGATTGATGAGTATAATATTCAATAAAATTTTGTTACATGACATGTAAATGTTACAAAATAAAGCATTTGATGTAGAATCTTTTCAATATGCAAAATTTTTGAAGTTATTTATTTTGTGAGACTAAAAGATTGTATTATGATGAAACACAAAACTCACAATATGGAAATTACAGTGGTTGTTAGTGTAGTGTTAGATTTGATTTAAGATATTTGTTAAGTGAGAGATGATGTTGAATAATTTTGAGCATAAATTTAATTTAGATCAAGGGGTCTGCTTGGTGTTACTTCTGTACGAATCCTGTTATTTATTATCAGTTTCGCTCACATTCTCACCAGGTGCTATAAATCCTATAAATTAATACAAGCACCAGAAAATTATAGAAAACAAAAGAAAATTTTAAATATGGTCAGGGACGACAACTTTAATAATCTCAGTCATTATCAGGTTAAACTATAAAAGAACAAATGAGCAGACTTCAATCAAGTGATTTTATATGTTTGATAGCTCAAAGTGACAATATGGTCAAAGTGGTAAAATATGTACATTAAGTGAATGAAACCAAACCAGAACCTTTCTGATTTTGACGATACTTATGTTTCTTTAAATTTAAAAGACATTCTGAACTTTTTAGAGTGAATAATGAGTATGATTATTTTTACTTGCTTGATGTCCAAGTCTTCCATGATACCATTTTAAATAATATACACTGATTGTTTTTATTTGCTATTCCCTGCCAATTGTTAAACGCTGACTGTTGAAATTTTTATTTAATGTAATTTAATGCTTGTTATCATTATCATGCAAGACAGTGAAGAAAACTTCGCAAAGTATTACTTTCATACTTGGTGCAATTTGTTTTACAAGTCTGATAAACAGAAAGAAATGTTATGCTTATTAAAGCATTGTTGTAAAAGAGAATAATTTGCGTTGATTTGAAAGTTTCTTCATTACAACTGCAAAAGTGAGAGCAATACAATTTAAAATGGGGTTATCATCAGACGTGTAAATCAATACATGCAGCGTTTATACATTGAACACATTTCATTTTGTTTAAATTTTTGTTGTCTTTTTTATACTTTCACGAACTTACTGCTGCTAAAATATTTCAGTATTCATAGACTTAATTCGAATTAATGACAGCATCGTTGTTTTAAATCCTAATGGGTGGGGTTTCTGACCTCCCATAGTGGGCAGGGAGGTACTTACTGTGTCTTCTAGTTTTGGGAGATGATTTTTAAAAAAATGTAAATCAAATTATAGTGGGATCCTTTGTTTATTATGCCTGGATGGTATTGTCAAAATAATCACATTGGAAAGATTGCTCACGGAATCTTCTTTTTCCTAATAGAACCAGTCTCCTTTGTCTGAATTTTTTCAGTGCTTCTAATCAGAGCTATAACCTTTCCTTCATTATATTCCTTTTTACAGGCATTGAAAAGACATATAAGTGTCGCAGGCACTGTAAAACTCTTAAAAAGAATTGAAACGTAAAATGCATTTTGGAAACATTTTGGCAGTCTCAGTTTGCAACTTTCGTCCTGGGTGGGGTTCCTGACCTCCCATAGTGGGCAGGGGGGTACATACAGTGTCTTCTATCCCCTTATATCTGTTTTCCAACATGCTTTCTGTCTTTGTCTTGGAATGAGATTACTTGGTTTTGTCCTGGCCCTGCCGGAGTGCTAGCTGAGAGGGAAACAGTCAAATGCATTGTTATTGTTTTGGGAGATGATTTTTTTTTTCCTTGTAAATCATCTCTCTGATATGTATTATTATATTTGTTATTTGGAAGCATTTGAGTGTATTCCTCTTTGTTGGATTTTGTGCATGTGTCCGGATGAGACTGTAGGTGATCTCAAACTAAGTACATTGGTGGTGTGGTCTTGGAATCTACATCTGATCCGCGGGTGGTTGGATGGGAGCATCACCCTTGAATCATATACCTATGATGTTCGCATGGGTGTATGATCCGATAGTGATGTCGTTTCTTCTTCTCTTTACTAGCCTATCCTGCTTCTTTGGTTTGTGATTGTATTTTTGACAGGGGATATTTTTTTTCCTGTAAATCCTCTGCCTGTTTGTTCTTGGTTATTTATAATTTAGCTTATGATATCTTTAGGTTATGATTTTGATTGACATTTGTACTATTTTTGTTGGATTGCTTGTTTTTTTGTTTCAGCGGTCTCTCATATAACCTCAATTGTGTTGGAAGAGACCTAAAGCAACAAACAAACAAAAAAAATACATCTGATCCCTATTTGTTCCCAGTTCCTCTTTGTCTTACTTTCTCTTGGGTGCGTTAATTGTAATTCTATAACTTTTTACTATCCAATTTTCTTCCTTTTTACTGGCGCTGATATAACCTAAATGTGTTGCAAGCGCCGTAAAACCCTTAAAAACAAAAACAAACAAACAACTTTCGTCGATCTTTTTGAACTTCTTTCCTGGGTGGGGATCCTGACCTCCCATAGTGGACAGGGAGGTACTTGCTATGTCTTCTATCACCCTGTGTCTGTTTTCCAATTGCTTTCTGTTTTTGTCTTGGAATGAGATTAATTGGTTTTGACCTGACTCTGGCCAGAGTCCTTGGTGGGAGGGAAACGGTCAAATGTATAGTTATAGTTTTGGGAGATGATATTTTTTTCCTTGTTAATCATCTCTCTTGTTATGTCATATTATTTTTTATTTTTAACATATGATTTGTAAACATTTTGAGTATATTCCTCTTAGTGGGACCTTTGCTGGTGTCTGGTTGAGACTTTTAGGTGATCTCAAACTAAGTACACTGATATTGTGCTCTTGGAATCTAAATCTATTCCCTATTTGAACCGATTCCCCTTTGTCTTACTTTTTTATTTAAGCCCTTTTAATTGTACATCAAGAATGTCTTTACTATCCAATTTTCTTCTTTTTTTTTACTGGCGCTGATATGACCTAAATGTGTTGCAAGCGTCGTAAAACCCTTAAAAACAAAAAAATAAACAACTTCTTTTCTTGCCTTCCTTTTTTTTCTTCTTCTTTTGTACTTGACAGCTATATCTAAATCTTTTGACTATTCGGCCATCTTCTTTTTTACTGGCGCTGAAGTGACCCTAAGTCTAAATGTTGGGTGGGGTTCCTACCTCCCATAGTGAGCAGGGAGGTACTTATTGTGTCTTCTATCCCCCTATATCTGTTTTCCAGCTTGCATTCTGTCTTTGTCTTGGAATGAGATTGCTTGGTTTTGTCGGGGTCCTGGCTGGGAGGGAAACAGTCGAATGCATAGTTATTGTTTTGGGAGATGATATTTTTTTCCTTGTAAATCATCTCTCTGTTATGTATTATTATATTTGTTCTAATTTATAATGTAAGCATTTGAGTGTATTCCTCTTCGTGGGGGCCGTGCTTGTGTCCGGATGAGACTTATTGGTGATCTCAAACTAAGAACATTGATGGTGTGCTCTTAGAATCTACATCTGATCCCTATTTTTCCCAGTTCCCCTTTGTCTTACTTTTTCTTGGATGCTTTAATTGTAATTCTGGAACTTTTTACTGTCCCATTTTCTTCCTTTTTACTGGCGCTGATATAACCTAAATGTGTTGCAAGCGCCGTAAAACCCTTAAAAATAAAAAAAATAAAAATAAATAAGTCTAAATGTCGCAAGATTTGTAAAGTTATATTTTAAGCCAAACAGAAAAGAAACAAACTATACAAAGCAATGAAAATTATGTATTTAAATCACGCTCAACACACCTTCACGCCGACCCACAAACATATATTATATTATTTATAAACAAACTAGAATGAAATCCATCACATTATCTGAAGCACTGAATTATTAATATATATTATTTAGATTGTCGTTGTATAGCTTGGTCACATCACATCTCCACTTTGCATTTATTTTCCCACTCAATGAATGTTTCATCAGCGTTGTAGATCATTTCTTATCCTCCAGGTGGGTGCTGTATTTGGGCATTGTGATAAAATGGCCCGTCATGTTTTGCCTGATGCCGTTGCAAAAACGGACAGTTTGGTGATGTAACTTTGAGACTGTTCTGCTACGTCTCGATCCAACTGTTTGCAGGTGGACCATTGTTATCTATTTAATGTTCTGAAGCTTGGACGCAGTAGGGCATTTGTAATTTCCTTTCCTTTGGGTGTTTTTTTTTTATTATGCCAATCATCCCTCCTTGCCATTTTAGTGAAGCAGCGGGGCTTTAGTCATTTCTTTTCCTCCATTTAAGGTCTAAAGCATCAGTTTTGTGTAAAGTAAAAAGGTTTTATTGATTCGAGTCGTGCTGTTTTCGGAGCAGTCTATATCAGCTTTTTAAGAGGGCTATTGATATTGATGGTGTTGAATAATTGTTGGTGTTTTTGGGCTGCCGCTTCTGGACGTAGGTATTTAGGTAAGCATTGGTGCAAGATGTCCGGCTTAACCAGGGTTTCAGGCTTTTTGAAATGGATTTTATTCCTTTCCGGCATCTTCCCTACCTCCCATAGTGGGCAGGGAGGTACTTTGTCTTTTATCCCCCTATGTCTGTTTTCCAACTTGCTTTCTCTCTTTGTCTTGGAATGAGACTATTTGGTTTTGTCCTGGTCCTAGCTGGGAGGGAAACAGTCAAATGTATAGTTAGTTTTGGGAGATTATATTTTCTCCTTGTAAATCATCTCTCTGTTGTGCACTGTATTATGTTTTCTCTATATTACATTTGGTTTGTTGAGTGTATTCCTCTTAGTGGGGACCTGTGCTTGTGTCTGGATGAGACTTTTAGGTGATTTCAAACTAAGTACTTTGATAGTGTGCTCTTGGAATCTACACCTGTTTCTTATTTGAACCAATTCCCCTTTGTCTTACCTTTTCTTGGGTGCTTTAATTGTAATTCTAAAACTTTTTACTCATCCATTTTGCTACCTTTTTACTGGCGCTGATATGACCTTAATGTGCTGCAAGCGCCGTAATACCCCTAAAAACAAACTTTCCGGCATCTGGGTCAACCAAACATAATACAGTTTTCGAGTTCAGGCTTTTTGAATTTGTTGGAAATCGATATCATGCTGTTTTTGGCTGGGTGGGGATCCTGACCTCCCATAGCGGGCAGGGAGGTACATACTGTGTCTTCTATCCCCTTGTATCTGTTTTCCAACATGCTTTCTGTCTTTGTCTCGGAATGAGATTACTTGGTTTTGTCCTGGCACTGGCCGGAATCCTAGCTGGGAGGGAAACAGTCAAATGCATAGTTATTGTTTTGGGAGATGATATTTTTTTCCTTGTAAATCATCTCTCTGTTATGTATTATTATTTTTATTTTGAATGTATAATGTAAGCATTTGAGTGTGTTCCTCTATGTTGGATTTTGTGCTTGTTTCTGGATGAGACTTGTAGGTGATTTCAAACAAAGTACATTGGTGGTGTGCTCTTGGAATCTACATCTGATCCCTATTTGTTCCCAGTTCCCCTTTGTCTTACTTTTTCTTGGGTGCTTTAATTGTAATTCTAGAACTTTTGACTATCCCATTTTCTTCCTTTTTACAGGCGCTGATATAACCTAAATGTGTTGCAAGCGCCGTAAAACCCTTAAAAACAAAACAAACAAACAGCTGTTTTTGGCCTAACCTAATTGCACCCATGGATATGTTTTATTGCTGGGTGGGGTTCCTGACCTCCCATAATGGGCAGGGAGGTACTTGCTGCGTCTTCTATTCCCCCTATATCTGTTTTCTAACTTGCTTTCTGTTTTTGTCTTGGAATGAGATTACTTGGTTTTGTCTAGGCCCACACTGGATACCCTAGCTGGGAGGGAAACAGTCAAATGTATAGTTAGAGTTTTGGGAGATGATATTTGTTGTCTTGTATATCATCTCTCTGTTATGCAAGGTATTATGTTTTGTTTACATATTATATATGATGTGTAAACATTTGAGTGTGTTCCTCTTAGTGGGGACGTGTGCTTGTGTATGGGTGAGACTTTTCGGTGATCTCAAACTAAATACTTTGATAGCGTGCTCTTGGAATCTACATTTGTTTCCTATTTGAACCAATTCCCCTTAGTCTTACCTTTTCTTGGTAGCTTTGATTATAATTCTAGAACTTTGTACTATCACGTTTTCTTTCTTCCTTACTGGCCCTGATATGACCTAAATTTGCTGCAAACAAAACAAAAACAAACGATAAATCGAGAGTTGTTCATATATATATGGTGGTCACTGCTATTATCATTTATTATAGATGATTTAGGACAGTTATTATAGACTTTAAATCTTCCGCCTAAAATAGTTATATTGTCGCATTTATGCATTTTATTATTGTCAATTCTCCGATTTATTGATTTTAATTTTTAACATCGATGTATGTACCTTGATAATCTCATAATTTGCAACCTTTTACGTTTAATTTTTTTTAAAATTCATGTTGAATGAAGACAATGTTTACATATATTAATGTAGAATTTAATGTAAATCTAGTGGTAAGTCATTGTTGTCGCTGTTGCTCCAAAGTGACGCCTAGGTCTTTCTCTTTTGTTGAATTTTACTTGTCATTTTGATGGCAGGATACCTATGCAAATAAAACTTTAAGTTCTCGAATTGCCAAGATTTGTTTGTGTCAGATGTTTATTAACTTGTTTTGTAAATTAAATTTGTGCGGCTATGGTCTTGTGCTATGACACTCGCCTTCGGATCGGAAAGCCCTGGGTTCGACTCTCGCTCTGGGCCGTGTATAGTTGAGTCCATAGAAAAGGCTCTCTGGGTGGGGTTCCTGACCTCCCATAGTGGGCAGGGGGGTACATACTGTCTATCCCCTTATATATGTTTTCCAGCATGCTTTCTGTCTTTGTCTTGGAATGAGATTACTTGGTTTTGTCCTGGACCTGGTCGGAGTCCTGGCTGGGAGGGAAACAGTCGAATGCATAGTTAATTTTTTGAGAGATGATTTTTTTTCCTTGTAAATCATCTCTCTGTTATGTATTATTATATTTGTTATTTTCAATGTAGAATGTAAGCATTTGAGTGTATTCCTCTTTGTTGGATTTTGTGCGTGTGTCCGGATGAGACTTATAGGTGATCTCAAACTAAGTACATTGGTGGTATGCTCTTGGCATCTACATTTGATCCCTATTAGTTCCCCTGTGTCTTATTTTTCTTGGGTGCTTTAATTGTAATTCTAGAACTTTTTACTATCCCATTTTCTTCCTTTTTACTGGCGCTGATATAACCTAAATGTGTTGCAAGCGCCGTAAAACCCTTAAAACACAAACAAAAAAAGGCTCTGACCTCCCGTAGTGGGCAGGATGTTACTTGCCTTTTCTTCTATCCCCCTGTATCTGTTTTCCAACTGCTTTCTGTCTTTGTCTTGGAATGAGGTTACTTAGTTTTGTCCTGACCCTGACTGGAGTCCTTGGACGGGAGGGAAATAGTTCATGTATCGTTATAGTTTTGGGTGATAATTATTTCCTTGTAAATCATCTCTCTGTTATGTACTGTTATTTTTTCATTTTTAACATGATTTATAAACACAAGTGTGTTCCGCTTATTGGGGACATGTGCTTGTGTCAGAATGAGACATTTAGGTGATCTCAAACTAAGTACATTGATAGTATGCTCTTGGAATCTACATATGTTCCCTATTTAAACTAATTACACTTTGTCTTACTTTTTCTTGGGTGCTTTAATTGTAATTCTAGAACTTTTTACTATCCTCATTTCTTCCTTTTTACTGGCGCTGAAATGACCTAAATGTGTTGCTAGAGCCGTGAAAGAGACAAACATCACCTTATTTAGGTGTAAAATGAGCATCTGGCTGTTAACAGCATTGTCTCTGTCTGGGAAAAAAAATTGTATGGCTTACAGGCGTTATGTCTTGCCCTACATGTTAAGTGTTGCTGTTGGCTCGGAACCCTTTGAAAAGCGCTTTGAGCACGTTCAATGGAGAGTGCGCAACATAAATGCTCAATTTTTTTTTCTTGTTAAAAAAAAAAAAAAATTAATTGTAGTATCAGGATAGGGCTGTTTGACTTTGACATCTTATGGTGTTCGGTTTTGGGGGGGGGGGGGGGGGGGGGGGGTCTCTCTTGCAACCACCACTGGATTGGGCCCTGCCCTCCCATAGCAGACTTTTCCCCTATATCTATTTGCAAACTTGATTTTTGTCTTTGTCTTGGAATGAGATTCCTTTTTTTTTAATTTTGTTTTTGTTCATGGAATCCTTTGGTAAGACTAGGAGGGGAACGTTTAAATGTATAGTTAAGTTTTGGGAGATTATGATCTTATTATATTATTATATTTTTTTTCTTCTGAAAATCGTAAAACGTAAACAAAAATGGTCTCAATAGATGATAAAATCCTTGCCAAAAATTTACAAAGCTTTAAAATATTGCTAAATTAATTGTTTAAAATTCACGAAATTTCGTCAAAGTCATAAGAAATCCTCTGAATATGAAATAAAATTCGTCCTATATAGAATTAACACTTAAAACAGCCGTAAAATGCAATAATTTTAAGAGCTCTGTGAAAAGCAGCCTTCCAGCGCTGAACACATTACACAACAGTGAGCTATTTTATCTTATTACAACGGTCGACGATGAACATCGAAAATGACAACTAATTATTGTTATAACTTCACCTCAACACCTACGTACAATACGACACACAATTAATAATACATCGAATTTAGAAATAGTGAACATTTTGAGATCTTTTGAATTATTCAAGGCATACAGAAAAATAACAAAAAGAGGAAATAAAGGTGGAAGGAAACAAAAACCAAAACCAGGAGAAGCCAAAGAAAACATCAAAAACAACTCAGTCAAATTAAAATACAATAATTTAAATTCTACTAATAACAATGACGGAAGGCAATGGAAATCCGCCGTCACTAACAAACTTTCCCAGGATTTCAGCTGTCCCGAACACGTTGAACGTTTCAAACTGGTGCGAAATAAAACAATCACATTGGCCACGTGGAGTATACGTACATTAAACCATTTAGGAAAATTTGAAAACGTTATTCAAGAAATGAAAAAGTTCCAAATTAACATCCTTGGAATCTCAGAAACGAAGTGGAAAGGAGAAGGACTAGTTAAAGAAGATGATTTTGTATTATATTATGCAGGTGGAAAACATCATGAAAAAGGAGTTGGAATTCTTTTAGACAAATCAACATTGGTTAATATTATTCAAATATACGCCCAACATCAGACAGTGACGAAAACACAATTGAGACATTCTATCAAGATATGGAACAAGCATTAAAAGAATGTAAATCTGATGAAATTCGTTTAATAATTGGTGATTTCAATGCAAATGTTGGGAACGAGAGAGTTGAAAATATCGTTGGCCCTCACGGACTAGGTACCAAAAATGATAGAGGGGAAAGACTTGTCGACTGGTGCAGATTGGAAAAGCTTACTATTGTCAATACATGGTTTAAAAACCACGATAGAAAGAAGTGGACATGGATAAGCCCAGGTGGTCCAACATCGATTCAGAAATATCGTACGCAACGCAACAACTATTCCAAGCGCAGATTGCAATAGTGACCACAGACCTGTCAAGGCCACGCTAAAAATAAAACTTAAACAAATAAAGAAAAAGAAAGTGGAACCAAAACTGCAATTAGATCTATTGAGAATTAACCATCAAATAAAAAAAATGATTACAAAGAATGCGTGAAAGAAAAAAGTGAAAACTTGACCGTAGATATAAACAAAGATGAGTACTGGAATCAAGTATCGAACTGCATCACAGAATCTGCAAGAGAAACTATTCCATCTGTGAAAAAACACGAACCAAAACATAAGTGGATGGATGACAAGATCTTGAAACTGATGAATGAAAGACGAAAACTAGAACGCAACAGTAATGAATATAAAGAAGCTAATAAGATTATAAAACGTGAGTGTAAGAGAGCAAAGGAAGATCATATTGAACATGAATGTCACATAATTGAAAGACTAAAACAATCTAACACCAAACAATTCTACCAGTCAATACAAGATCTAAGTGGAAAACGACCATACGTGGCAAAAAAAAAATGCGTTAAAGACGCAAACGGTAATATACTTATCGACAACAACGAAATTTTGGAACGTTGGGCAGTATACATAAAAAAATCTATACGCGGATGACAAAAGAGGGACGAGCTTGGATAAAGAAATCTCTACTGTGAACACGGGTCCCCAGATTATGCGAGAAGAAGTAGAAGCTGCTTGCAAAGAGATGAAAAAGGGGAAAGCGGTAGCCAAGATAGCTTCTCAATAGAATTGATTGACGCCCTCGGCGATCTGGGAATAGACATTCTGACAAAAGTCTTTAATGTCTTATATGAAAAGGGTGAATTGCCTATTGTCTTAAGAAAATCGGTATTCATTACGATACCCAAAAAACAAGGAACTCTTGACTGTGATCAACACAGAACAATCAGCATTATGAGCCAGGCCACAAAAATTACTATACGAAATTACTATAAGAATACTTATGAAAAGAATGAGGAACAAGTTCTCTCCAGAGATAAGTGACGAGCAGTTTGGTTTTGTTAAAGAAAAGGGTACGGTAAATGCAATCTTTACTTTGAAAACATTAATGCAACGGTCAATCGAAAAACAAAAATCACTTTATCTATGCTTCATTGATTATTCCAAAGCTTTCGATTCAGTACAGCACGATACGCTATTCAAAATCTTAGAAAAGATTCGTATAGACAGTAAAGACCTTCGACTTGTGAAAAACTTATATTGGAATCAAATAGCGTGTGCCAAACTGGATAATGAAACATCGGACTTCTTTAACATCGAGAAGGGAGTAAGACAAGGTTGCGTCTTATCACCGGACCTTTTTAACATATATAGTGAAATAATATTCAAAGAAATTGAAGATATGAAAGGCGTCGTCGTTGAAGGGCAGAATATGAATAGCATAATTTACGCAGACAATGGTACTCTGATGGCCTACTCTCCAATACATGTGCAGAAAATGTTAGATATAGTGGTGTGCAAAAGTGAAGAGATGGGCCTGAAACTAAATATTTAAAAAACCGAATGCATGGTGGTCTCCAAGAATGATAACAACACGACCTTCCACTTGTCAAGCAAAGGAGAGACCATCAAACAAGTAAAGAAATTTAAATATTTAGGCACTATCATCACCCATGACGCACGTGACATAGAGGATATAAAACAAAGAATAGCAATAGCAAAAAACGTGTTCCATAAAATGCGACCAGTTGTGTCAAACAACAACCTAAACTTGAAGACCAGAATGAAAGCAGTAGAAACATATGTTATAAGTACCCTTTTATACGGTTGTGAAACGTGGACGCTTGACAAAGAATGTATGAGGAGGTTAGAAGCATTTGAGATGTGGGTGTATAGAAGAATGTTGAGGCTATCGTGGACAGACAGGTGTGCGAACGAGGAAGTGTTGAGAAGGTGAAAAAGGGAAGAAAACTGATCGATAACATCAGAAAGAGGCAGTTTCTGGGACATGTGTGGAGAAGAGACGGAATAGAAAAGTTGGCAACATCTGGGATAATCGAAGGAAAGAGAGCTAGAGGAAGACAAAAAATGACTTATCTAAATAACCTAAGAATGGCCAAATGTGACTTAAAAAGCAACACAGATTTCATGCGAACCGCAGAGGAGAGTGATTCGTGGAGACAGCTGACCGGCAACGTGCTCAAGAGCACAAGCCACGATGGATGATGATGATATTATTATATTAGGTGATATGACCTAAATGTATTGCAAGCGCCGTAAAACCCTTAAAATCAAACCAACAAAACTTTGGAATTATGCTGAAACGGTCAGGTATCAATCATATCCTAAGTATATTGTTTAAAAAAGTTTTAAAAGGGCAATATAAATTAGGAGGGGAACTAACCAAAAGTTTTTTTGTTGTTTTTTTTTTGTGTGCGGAAAAATATAAATACAGAGTTATCTCTCTTAATAAGGTGGTTGAAAATGGCCGCCCGTCAGCATAAAACCGTAACTTTTACCATTTGACTAGGTGAAAGGAGAAGAGGTTAAAAAAATAAACAACCCAAAACAAAATTCTTCTTACATTGCAAAAACCTCGAACTTTAAAATAATATTTCATATCTTTTTGGTCCTAAATTCACTTTTTTGGGGTTCAACCCATCCCGACATAATACCGTTTAGAGATGGTGAGGTCACACATTATGTTAGGAAATTATATTTTTTGTTAAAGTTTAAGACAAAACTCTCTCTCTCTCTCTCTCTCTCTCTCTCTCTCTCTCTCTCTTTCTCTCTCTCTCTCTCTCTCTGTGTGTGTGTGTGTGTGTGTCTGTGTGTGTGTGTCTCTCTATCTCTCTCCCTGGGTGGAGATCCTGACCTCCTATAGTGGGCAGGGAGGTACATGCTGTGTCTTCTATCCCCCCATACCCGTTTTCCAATTGTTTCCTGTCGTTGTCTTAGAATGAGATTACTTAGTTTTGTCCTGACCCTGGCCGGAGTTCCTTGGCTGGAAGGGAAACAGTTGAATGTATAGTTATAGTTTTGGGAGATGATATTTTTTCTTTGTAAATCATCTCTCTGTTATGCATTGTATTATGTTTAGTTTACATATTATATTACATATATGATTTGTAAACATGTGAGTGTATTCCTCTTAGTTGGGACCTGTGCTTGTGTCTGGATGAGACTTTTAGGTGATCTCAAACTAAGTACTTTGACGGTGTGCTCTTGGAATCTACATCTGTTCCCTATTTGAACCCGTTCCCCTTTGTCTCGCCTTTTCTTTTGTGCTTTAATTGTAATTCTAGAGCTTTTCACTATCCCATTTTCTTCCTTTTTACTGGCGCTGATATGACCTTGACGTGTTGCAAACGCCGTAAAACCCTTAATAATTAAAAACAATAAAAACATTTATCTCTCTCTCCCTCTCTCTCTCTCTCTCTCTCTCTCTCTCTCTCTCTCTCTCTCTCTACTCCTGGGTGGGGCTCTGACTTCCCATAGTGGGCAGGGAGGCACTTGCTTTCTTCTATCCCTCTATATCTGTTTTCCAACATGCATTCTGTTTTTGTCTTGTAATGAGATTACTTGGTTTTGTCCTGGCCCTGGCTGGATACCCTGGTTGGGAGGGAAACAGTCAAATGTATAGATAAAGTTTTGGGAGATGACATTTTTGTATTGTAAATCATCTCTCCGTTATGCACTGCATTATTTTTAATGTTTCATATTTATGATTTGTAAACATTTGAGTGTGTTCCTCTTGTGGGGACCTGTGCTTGAATCAGGATGAGACATTAAGGTGACCTCAAATTAATTACATGATGGTGTGCTCTTGGAATTTTCATATGTTTCCTATTTGAACCAGTTCCCCTGTGACATACATTTTTCTTGGGTGCTTTAATGATAATTCTAGAAATTTTGACTATCCCACTTTCTTCCCTTTTACTGGCACTTAAGTCCTGTGTTGCAAGCGCCGTAAAACCCTTAAAAACAAACAAAAAATCTCTCAACTCAATTAACACATTTGTTTCTAATCCAATATTAAAATTGAGTTTTAAGTATCAGCAGTTAGTTACATCCCGACATATTACCGTTTTGAGATGAATGACCACACATGTGACCCGCCGTCACAAAACAGTATTGCGTCGAGATGAATCAGACCCTGAAAAGTGGATTTTGAATTAGAATGATATGAATTACCGAGCTTTGGCTCTTTTGTAATATTCTATTTGTTACCATGGAGAAAAGAAATGACCCAACTTTTCATGGCAATGAATAAAAATTCCAGAAACCCTGGCCTCATGCGCCTCCTGGCGATGAGAGATTGAAGGTCAAAGCAAGGATGATACATTTACCTTTACAAAAGCGAAATGAACAATCTAGTATAAGTTATGTAACAAGTTTATTTAATAAGGGTATCACGTTAAAATGTCATAATACTAATATAATACACTATAATAATAATAATGCAACCGGCAAGCAATTGAAAAATAAATCAATATGAAAAAAATTGATGATAGAAAATTAATCAACCAACCAAACAAAAACAAAACAATCTTTTTTTTTGGAACGAGTTTGGTTGCCGAAACAAAATTGGGAATTAGGCAATCCGTTATTAAACGCAATACAAGTTCATTCATTGAACAGACTAGATATAATATTGTATGTGATATTTAAATAATGCTCTATTATCAAGGTTTTGCTTGCGAATAGCTGCAAACTGAACACTCTTGATACAGTCCCTATAAACTGCCTGAAAATAAACGAATAATTATTTTTTAGAGAAATTAATGTAAAAAAAAATTACCAATGTGTTGTGAATTTATGTTAATTTATGATTTTAGTATAGACGCCTTTTATCTAACGCAGCGCACCGAACAAACCCTTGCATCGTTTTTGAGCGGCTGACTTTCAAATCGTAATAAGTCCCATTTTCATAATTGGAAGAAAACCGCAGTTTTTATGTCATTTATTTAGTGACTTAAAGAGGAAAATACTTGTCTTGTGTGCCTCATAGAACAAAACCCCGAGTGTTTTGAAACTCCAAATTTTTTCTGGTGATTCTATGGAGTCCAAACGATGGCTTGAGATTGACTCATTTTCTATCAGGATGTGACTTAGGACGTTTTGAAAGTCAACTTCTCTTTTTTCCCTCGCGAAAACCCCCCAGCTCAAACCAAATTAACAAAAGAAGTCTACTCTATTAATATTAAAATCAATGTTTTGAGTTTATGGTACAGAAAATTTAAAGTTTAGAGCAATAATGTTGTATTATACACTGTATTATCAATTTTTTCCCTCATGGCATAAAAAATAATAAATGTCGTGCAATGGTTGCAAAAATATTAAATAATATGCTTATTTAGGTGAGGAATTAGTTTTAAAATGATCGACGGGTGGAGGGGGGGGGGGGGCAAAAATACCAGGACAACAGTGACGCACACGCACCCACACGGACACACAAAAATGGAATAGATTATCAGTTATATTAAAGCACCATGAACTTGGTGGAGGTGGTGGTTGGTATTTGAGATTTTGTCATGATTGTAAAAATTCAAAAATCATGGTGATTATGATGACGACGACAATGTTAATGAACATTATGCTGTTAGTAATATAATGGTGGTGATGGTGGTGGTGATGATGATGATGATGATGATGATGATGATGATGATGATGATGATGATGATGATGACGATGATGGTAAAAATGCTGCTAAAGGTGCTGCGCATAACACGATTGCAATCATTGTGATGATGTGCATGATGATAAATTGTGGGGCGTTGCTGTTGATGTTAATAATGATGGCGATGATATTGATGATGATGATGATGATGATGATGATGATGATGATGATGATGATGATGATGATGATGATTTTGATGGTGACATCGGCGAAGACGGTTGCAACGTTAGTTTAAAATGAAAGTAATTAAAGTTGAATGAAATAATCACGATACACACGCGCATCTCATGACATGTTAAATTATACCAAACATTTCTATAACGATATACAGTATTAAAAAAATATCCCCCAACCAAATGCAAGATTCATTTAAATTGAATATAATTGATTCCAAACACGCTTACACTTTACGCCCATTCCTTCACTCTACTCTACTCTCTCTCTCTCTCTCTCTCTCTCTCTCTCTCTCTCTCTCTCTCTCTCTTTCCCTCTCTCTTATGAATTGATGTATTATGTGATATACTCAATGAATTTATGTTTATAAAAATGCATCACGGACACATGCAAATACAATCCGTAATCGTAATCAAATATTTTAAATGTTTGTTTAGTCTACGGAGATCGGATTATCCACAATTAACTATGTATTTTCATTTCAAAAATTGTAGAAAAGACAAACAAACAAGCAAACACACATAAAGTGCTGACATTAACACCATCGGTGCATCTTTTCTGAAAATGAAAATAAAGTGTAACTTCATTGAAGTTAGATGACGTCACAGGAAGTCAATACGCTTGTCATTTTGCCTGAGAACAAACGAAGGAATACATACTATTAATATCACATGGAGGCATTCTTTGTGACATAACACACCATATAGAAATTGTCCGATAAGGTGAGCGCATTAAACAAAACAAAACAAAACTAGTGAATACAATAACACGTCACAAAAGAATCACCAATCTAATATGAATGGTCATGTGACATTTACGTGTAAGTGATACGGTTTACAGCGTTTATGGTGCGACAAGCATCTTATTTCAGAATTTTGAGAAGGTGGTTTGTGGTTATGATGAGACGTAGCGTGTATCGTTGTTTTTTACGGGACAAGAAATGAGTTGTGAAATGGAGGATGGGGGGGGGGGGGGGGGGGGGGGGGGGGGGGTGGTATAGTGCCTTTCGAGTATCTCAAAATGATACTCTTCTTGATCCAAAGAAGCGGAGACCCAAAAGATACATTATTCAAAACGTGCATCACATTGAAAGAAAAAAAAAAGGATGAGAGTTGGCTTGACAAACCTCAATTTGCCGGTCCATTATTTTAAGTATTCACTACAGAGTAGCGTGCACATACAACATAAACACAATATGAACAAAAAACAAAATTTCACCTAGCATCTTTAGACTTTAGATTATTCTAAAGCTTGTAAATGTGAAAATGGAAGGAGTTTGGATTAAAAAAACCCCAAACAATGGGTATTTCAGGTTCAATCCCCTCTTCAGCAATCCATTAAATAAACAAACAAACAAAAGCATAGAGAATCCGAAAATGTGCTATATAAATGCTATAAATCAAGTTTAAGTAATATGACGGTATTTCACCTTAGAAAATCATCACAACAAATCATTTTCGTTTTCTTTTACGTTAATTTGAATCCAACCTCAATTTGATTTGCATTTTTCATAGCTGAATAAGGATTTGAGAACGGAACTCATTTTTTTGTATAGGCCTATGAACTCTCTTATGTACATAATCATTTACCCTGGGATGTACAAAAATACCTTTATTTCAATTGGGCTTGAAAACGGTTTTTCTTTATTTTCTTTTTGAGCCCGAAACATTTAGTGTTTGGTATTTTGTTCTTTTCCTTGGCTGTTATATTCAGTTTTGCTCATTAGGTACTTTTAGTAGGGGAGAGTGAGTTTTTTTCTTTAAATTGAAAAAAAAAACAAAAACACCCAAAACCAACAACTTTATTTTCCTAATTCTGATCATTGTTGCATACTCTCACTTTTGTTCATTTAGTACAAGACCATAATAGTGGGTCACAAATCGGAAACAATTAAAGAAGCAATTTCAAATGACAGTCTCAGCAGTTCACCAATTCAAATTATGGCCGCCATATGGTGACGTGACCGTGTAAAATTCCATTTCTATCTATTTCCGTTAAAATTTGTTGTTAGGGAAAAACAAAACAAACCACAAATAATAATAATAATAATAATAATAATAATAATAATAATAATAATAATAATAATAATAATAATAATAATAATAATAATAATAATAATAATAATAGGAATGACGTTATGGAAAGGAAAAACAAATAAATAATCAAACGAACGATAGAGAACAAGAAATAAAGTTCTATATACTATTGTGATATTCATAATGTGTAAAAGACGATTTTTTCATGGTTTTCAGTATTGTGGCATTTGAAATAAATATAGGGGAACGAAGAAAAATTCAGTGTAATCAAATATAAACAGGTAAAGGATTGTTAAAGAAATTAGGATAGATCTCAAACGAAAAACTCATATTGTGTGCGAAGTAATGAACAAAAATGAATATATAACAGCTTCGAAAAAGAACAAAATATCAAATACGGAACGCTTCGCGCTCAAAATCCATCGTCAGTCGATGAAAACATTAATTCATTACTTAAAATCCCGATACACCACAGAGAAATAGTTGTTATTTGCAGGTCTGTGCCACTGTTTTTATAGATTTTTTATTGGCTGAAGGCGGAATTTGAACCTAAAACGTTCCGTGTTTGATATTTTGTTGTTTTCCGAAGCGATTATATTCAATTTTGGTCAATTCGATTCATACTGCGCAGCCCCTAGCAGCTTTGTATAATATTTTGTGTGCGATAGGTTTGATTTCATATTACGCTAAAATTACTGGCAGTCAAAAGGTGATCATAGCAATATTTAATATATTATTACAGCCAAATTCGAGTCTTTCAGCTTGTGAGCATTTATCACATAATTTAACACAGAGATGCATTGAGTTAATGTACACCACTGTGACTTTTAAAATCATCCGTCAACACAATTCTAAATAGTGCACAGAATCTGAAAGGCCGACTATATCGGCTGGCCTTAATGTATTCAAGAAGGCTATGAGGCTTTTTACCTATGAGTGAAAAAGTCAAAAAGTGACATATTTTTTAGAGACCAATTTACGACATGCTATCTTCCCTAATAATATAACTTTACCCAAGAATGAAAAGTCAGAGAGTGGCATATTTTTAACGGTTTATTTATAACATGCTATTTTTGATATTGCCGCATAACTTTACCGTAAGAATGAAAAGTAAGAAAGTGATATATAAACTGATTTATACCATACTATTTTTCCTTTTGTCACAATATCACTTTACCAAAGAATGAAAAGCTAGAAAGTGACATATTCTTAAAGTCTGATTTATGACATGATACTATTTGTCCTATTATCATAACGATTCATTTGACCACCATAAAACATAATATGTAAACGTGAATGAAGATATAATAATAATAAATTAATATTATACATAGTTACTTTGAATCACAGATCAGCAATGATGACGTCATACAGACATTAATAATGATAATAATAATAATAAACAAAACAAACACCGACAAGACAGAAAGAGATTCATTAATTCATATTTCTCCTTAAGTGATTTATGACACAATGCAAAACGTGCAATATTCGTGATTCATTTCCTAAATTAGATTAAAAACAAAAGATTAACAAAACAGATAAATTAACCCTTTAACGGTGACATTGATTTCCTTCAAATCACAATTCTTTCTCCTTATCGTGTATCTTGTTCTGGCTGACCGAACTGTTTTGACTATGAAAGCAGCTTCGAGCAAAGAAACAATGGAGCCAGCGCTCAGAAATAAAAGTCATGGCGGAATTGTTTGCTTATCAGAGAAAGCGGAGCTCGATGGAGAGCAGTGGCGACTCTTAGAAGAAAAAAAATGGCGAAGATGTGGGGTAAGAGGAAAAAAAAAAAAACTTCACTGGAAAAGTTGTATCTAATGTCTGCAGAGTAATTTTATCACGAGAACCTAAGGAATCGCGTTCTCTCTCTCTCTCTCTCTCTCTCTCTCTCTCTCTCTCTCTCTCTCTCTCTCTCTCTCTCCCCCCCCCCGCCCCCCCCAACATTTTCGCAAGGTGTCATAACGGAAGAATATGGAAAGCTATAACTATCAACGTTCATTCCATTTGTATTTTGTTTTATACTTCTTAGTCTAAACCGTTAATCAGAATGGGATGCTGATAGTGCATTCAAACTGAACCTTAACACTAACAGTATTATTTACAGTACAACTTTCAGGAGAATCTCAAAAGTACCAACACTCAGAATAGCATAACTAGAGAATGTAACACAATCATACATACTACCAGTATTATAGAATGACACACTCAAATCATTCATTTAAATCCAAGGTACGTCGAAAGCATTTCCAATTACTTTCTTTAAAAAAGTCTTTCTGTGTAAGTATGTCACGTGACCCACAACTGCAATATGGTATTTTATGCCAGGTTAGACCAGGGGCTGGAAAAGTGAATCGATTGAATATGAAATACTACGTGAACATATTTGAAGGTCTGAAAACCGTGCGCGATTATGGGTTTGATTTATTAATATTGTTGTACTGGACACTATTTTGTTTTGGTTTGAGAGTATCTATCTCCATTACAGCAGCCAGTGGGCACATAACAATTTGGGTTATCAAACCTGCAAATAAAAACACGTTGATTGAATACTTTACATCGGTATGCTCAGGTAAAGCTAGTTTGAATTCAATAATTTAAATGTATTTGTTGTTCGATCCCGCTAATTAATGATTATTTGATTTTAACTCATATTTGTGACCCGTCGCTCTAAAGCGGTATTATGTCGGCACGGTTAAGATTGTGACAATTGAATTTATGGTTAGGAATATGAGGACTGTGCAGATTTTTAAGGAACTAAAGATAATGTCATATCTCTCTTTGGGCTAAGATTATTAAGAGGAAAGAAAATAGATTCTTAAGATACTAAATAGAATGTTATATCTCTGTTTGGGCTAAAATTTATTGTTTTATTCAGAGGAAAGAAATTAGATTCTTAAAGAACTAAAAAGTAACATGAAATATATCTGTTTATGCAAACATTTATTGTTGTATTAAGAGGAAAGAAAATAGATTTTTTAGGAGCTATAATGTAAAATTGCATATCTCCCTTAGGGCTAAAATTTATTGTTTTATTATATTATTAAGGAGATAAATAGAATATCATATCTCTGCTTGGACTAAAGTCTATTGTTTTACTAAGAGGAAAGGAAATATATTCTTAAGGAGCTAAAAAGTTTATTGTCATATCTTTGATTAGTTTTTAATATAAATTCACTTTTCGCCACCCGACATAATACGGTATAGAGACGATGGATCACATTTAACTCACTGATAAATGGTGCATTGTTTGGAAAGTAAAGCAGTTGATTAGATTCAATGATTCGAGTGACATAACAAAAAGTACGAACAATCCATTGCAAAACCCATTTAAAAATGATATAGGCGAGGAAGAAATATCTAGAGAGTACCATCAGTGTGTTAAAAAAAAAAAAGAATATTAATGACTTTCCATCATTATGAGAGTGTTCATGAAATAGGTAATACACTCGAGCACTAGTTCCTCGAACACACGGTTTCCTGGAACACACGGTTTCTTGTAACACACAGTTTCCAGGAACACATGGTTTCTTGTAACACACGGTTTCCTGGAACACACGGTTTCTTGTAACACACGGTTTCCAGGAACCCACGGTTTCTTGTAACACACGGTTTCCTGGAATACCCAGTTTCCTCGAAATCATTCGAATGTCCCATCTGTTTTCTTTTTATTGTTTGTAATGCTTTAATTCGAACTACGGTTTTCTTGAACCTTTTGGCACGTCCCAAAGACGAGTTCGAGGAAATCGTAATCGGGTGTACATACAATGTTATGAGTATTTGTATAATTTACACATTGTGCTTGATGTGAAATGAAAAATACAAGCCAGTAGGTTTAATTTACTGGTTATTCTACAACCACCCTTGCGTTTAATCAATATTGGTATACTATCCACCTATTTTGGTGTTAAATCATAAATAATCTTTTCCGTTCTAGCCAGAAAACAACAAGAAGAAACCATTTTTTATTCTACATTTGACCCGCTGATTCAAAGTGGCATTATGCCGGGATAAGTAAGATACTGCAAATTTAACGTATAGAAACTAACACGAAATTTGGGATAAATTTCTATTCGTTTTGATGAAGTATGAATACAACGTCCTACATGCAAAATAGTTTTTTTTAAAAATAGTATTTTAAAACACTATTTAAATTCTAAAAAAACAAAAGTAAATTTAATTTATTTTACGGGGTCCCGATTCATCCCGACATAATACCATATTGGGAATGTGAGCCACAAATATTGACAGGTTAAGATGGCTTTTGATTTTTTAAAAATTCAAACCTGAGACTTTTTTTCAGAAGCTAAAAGAGATCTCGGGTTAAAGCTTTTTGACAAGTTGGATTCCATCTTAATCTATTCATATAAAACGAAATAGGATTCAATAGTCTGATGTCACGTCCGCCCAGCAACCAGCAGCTTGGTTCTAAACAAAGAAAATCGGTACTTTTTATTCTTCATGCTGGCTAGAACTTTTTCGCATGTCATGTGATCAGACTGTATAAAAGTCAAAACATGACCAGATTTATAATGTTTTTCTCCTCTGGATACACTATTATGCTCTTCGGAGAAAGTATTTCATAAGGGCGTCCGTCATTGTTTCGATAGTTTAGAACCAATTACTAAGTTACTATGCGTTATTACGAGGGAAGTGACGTTACGACTGTTGAACACTATTTCTTACAAAAAGGAATAGACGTATTTTGTCATAGTTCGGTACCTAGACGATACAAAATTTCGTGACCAGGGCATAGCATTAGTTAACTTATAGTCTGACATCAGGAATATTATATTGACGTCATCTTTAGGTTAGTTTAGGCGTAGCCATCGTCAACTTATAGCCTGACACTGACCAAAAAATGACGTCAAAATGCCTGTCTTTGGCCACAAAAGAAAACAAATCGTGAGTTGTATTCAATAGTTCAACCAATGAAATACCTTGTTTCCTTGACAACTCACTATGCCAATATGCCAGTCTTTTTGGGTTTCATTGTCAGGCTATAACTTAACGATGGCTACCGCTGACACTGAAGCCCAAAAAGACTTTCATTTTGACGTCATTATTTTTTTTTTCACCTCCCGGTGAGTTGTCGTTAGTAGTGCTCATGGAAATAAGTGATCCCATTGGTTGAATTTGAACTATTGAATACAACTCACGATTTGTTTTCTTTTGTGGCCAAAGACTGGCATTTTGACGTCATTTTTTGGTCAGTGTCAGGCTGTAAGTTAACGATGCTTATTTTTTTTGGTCATTGTCAGGCTATAAGTTTACAAATGCTACAGCCAGAGTCTGTATTGGCCACTTGTTATCATGAATGGAAAGAGACAATTCAAGTTAATTAACGGAATTTTTTCAAAACTGCAGTAACATTTAGCAACTCAACCAATCCAACGTTTCGGTCACGTGATCTGCTATTATAACATTATGGGATATGAGCGGCGTTGATCCACGTTAATAAAAGTGTATTAAATCGATTTTAATGAGACCATTAAAATGTCCCTGTCACTTTAAACATTGTCAGAGAAGGGAGGTAAACACACTGCGAGGGCTATCTAACTGTAAGCGTATATGCCATAAGAATTAATATAACTCACATCCTTGTCAAATGGTTCGTTGTATACAAAAGCGATAATATAGATACATCATCGTACGTCGTATTCGTTTATTTTTTGTAACACACCGCCTCAAATCGGTATTCTGTGGGGATGATGAAACTTGTGCTGGAAAGTGAATTTAATCCTGAACTTTTCTGCAAATTTCACATTTTTGTTCTTTGTACTTTTAGGAAAGTATCATTTACATCGAGTTTTTGTTCTTTGTACTGTTAAGAACGTATCATTTACATCACATTTGTGTTCTTTGTACTTTTCAGAATTTATCATTTATATTATCTTTTTGTTCTTTGTACTATTAAGAATTTATCACTTACATCAAATTTTTGTTCTTTGTAATTTTAAGAAGTTATCATTTACAATCCATTTTTGTTCTTTGCAATTATAAGAATTTATCATAGACAGCACATTTTCGATCATTGCACTTTTAAGAATTTATCAAAGACAGGATATTTTTGTTCTTTGTACTTTAAAGAATTTATCATAGACAACACGCTTCTTTTTGAGTTTTGCTTGGTACTGTTAAGAATTTAGCAAAGACATCATATTAATATTCTTTGCAATTTAAATAATTTATCAGGGATTATATCACACTTTTGTTATTTGCAATTTTAAGAATTTACACTCTACATTCGCAATAAAAAAATTCTGCTAAATCTCATATTTTAGACTATAAATTCAATTTCCAGCATTAAAATGAGCCGACATGATGCCTCTTAGAGGCAATGGGTTACATTTTACGACGGGTATAAAATTGAAGTTGGAGAAAGAGATCTATCATCGACACACAATATGGGAGGCGCCATCAGAAAATGGTCCACAGGTAGCATTTTATGGAAAATATGTTACAAATACGATGTCAAAGAGTAGAAAATATTGTATTTATGTTTTTATTCTTCTTTTTTTTTTTGCTGGCTGAAGATGGGGCTTGAGCCCGAAACGTTCCGGTTTGGTATTTTGTTCTATTTTGAAGTTGTAGTTTCATTTTTGTTGATTACTTTTTACAGTTCACAGCTTCTTGAAGCTTGGTATCACTTTGACTCTACATTTTGCCAATTATTTCTATAAAAATGTTTAAATTGACAGAGTTATCATAACTGTTATGACAAACATATTATGTACTCAATCTGTAGAAAAGTGGCTTTGAGTAAAAACGGCTACAAAGTATATCAAACGTCACTTATCTAAATGTTTAAAAATATACTCTTGGAAATTTTAAAAAATTCAAATGTGTAAAATGCAAAATTTACATAATTTTGTGAAAGTATGCAGAAATGAACTTAGATCTAGATATATCATATTCTTGGAAAATCACAATTTTTATCTGAAAGTCCTAATTCTTTTTTTTTTATTAAAAAAATTCTACCTCTCCCTATAAATAGTAACGTGTTATGATATCAAGTTTACACAGATTATCAAGCTTTAAGTTTAACTAAGATAAGATTTTTAAAATAAAGAAAAGAATGTAGGAATAGATTGAGGGGTAGAATAAAAGATTTCTTACACTCTTGCGTTTTGGAATTCGAACTGTGTTCCAAACCATGTTCGGAATTCCACAAAGCAAGAGTGTAAGAATCGAATATTAATAACCATATTAACCTTTAAAAGTACCTCTAGCGACGTGTGGGCCATTATCCACGAGCGTCTCACATAATATCATTTGAATCATCGGTTCCATTATTAATCACAATATCTACGATAACATTCAAAGTTGACTACTATGAACAAAGAAACAAGTGAAATACATTTCTACTAATTATACTACAGTGTTCAAGACGGTAGTTTGAAGAAAAAAATGTCAAAGAGATGGTGAAATTGATGGAAGTATCGCTTGGTTGGTAATTTCAGTAAAAGAAAATAGTATAGCTTTTGTCCTTTTGATAAACCGAACATAATTTTTAAAAGTAACAATTTCAAATGTTTTCACATACATAAAATAAATATAATTCTCTTCATTCATCCCCAGGGAGATATTGTCTTTAGGGTACATTCAAAGGAAATAATGGGATAACTCAGGCGTCAGCCGCAGTGCAGCACCGCAAAGTGAGCTAGTGCGAAGTGACTTCTGCGGCCCATGGCCTCACCAAACACCATGGAATCAAATCCCGTGCCTTCTTGGTAACAGTCGCTGCTGAGCAATGCTTCCCCATTATGTTATTACGATTCTGAAACCGTTTCACAATGCTTAATTTTAGAATAATTTTTCAAATAAATAGAGACCTAAGTGTAAAAATTACATGGCTTTGCTATTTTCGATCATGTAACGGTGAACGAAAACAAAGATCTGAAAAAAGTGTGTATGAAACAGTCCAGACAAAACATAGTGAGAAAAATACATGAAAAAAACAACAACAAAAACCATCCCACCCAAAAAAACCAGCCTACCTCGACTTGGGGGGGGGGGGGGGGGGGGCGGGGACGAGAACGTGTGTTTTGTAAAAATGTGACCCATGGCATCAAAACGGCACTACGTTGAGATGATGTCGATAGTCAAAATTGAATTTATAGCCCAAAATATCAGACTTAGGTCGAGTTTATGTTTTATTGATGAGAATGATTACAGCATTTTAGAACACTAAAAAAAAAACCCCACAAAATTTAATTTCTAACAATCAGTTTTGACTTTAATTTGACTTTTTTGTCTTTAAAGAATCTCTATCATTACGACATAATACCGTTTTGAAACGTTGGATCACAAATAACATATACACCACTCGTATTACTACATCGTAATCATTGTATTCAAAATCATAACGCTTAACAGGGAAGAAATTAGAACTACTTTCTCTGATTTCATACTAAGTATTAATAATGCTATTAAGAGTCACTAGGAGACCTTAGAAGAAAAAAAAAATCTATAAAAAGAATTACAATTACCATTAACCAGTTAACTCCTGTAGTCTGGAAAAACACGTATTTAAAAATTTGGCCAGAAAACTCGTCCTTCAAATATCGATTGATTTAAATGACCCTCATCTTGGAAAAAAAAAACCCCTCAAATCCGAAACTTGGCAAAGTTCCAAGTTTGAGAGGGTTTTTTTCATCCAAGATGAGGATCATTTAAATCGATCGATATTTAAATGACGAGTTTTCTGGCCAAATTTTTAAATACGTGTTTTTTACCAGAGTCAGGTAGTTCCCTTATGAAACGCTCACATTGACCAAGGATATGTTATATTTCATGATTGAATGAGCCTCAATAAATTGTATAATGCTGTGAATATTTTCATAGAAAGGCACCTCTCAGGAGAAAAAAAATGATAATAACATTATGGATATACGCTCGACATGATACATATTATTTGATAAGGACAAAATGACAATACATGACATAGTATTTAAATCACCCTGCCAAACACAAGAAATGCAGTTGTTATGATAAGGTATTAGGATAAAACGAACATAAATTAAATGTATGACATCAAAATGAGATATTAAAAAAATCGTCAATCACAATATGTTTATGATTTTTTATTTGTTTGAAATAGTAGTAACTAGATAAATCTAGGACATGATAACGGTAAAGTCGCTCAATCACAAGATGTTTATATTTTTCCTTTGTTTGAAATGGCAAATTAATGAGTCTAGTACAAGGTAACGGTATTTCTCGGAAACGGGAAGGAATGACTATCACCAGTCACATGATATAAATCTGTGTGTATCTGAGGAAAAGGGCCAATCGTTGCAAACATTCGTGTGAGTTTTTTGTTGTTGTGTTTACTTTCTCTGATTAAAAAAACAAACAAACGAAGAAAAAGAAACTATTATTGTTGCCTGGGATTGGTGCTTTTAAAGTTTATTTTAAAATCTTAATTGAACAACTTAGAAATTATCCAGAGTTTAGGTGTTAGGCGATGTGCACTAATATGCAGGTCTGATAATTCAATTCCTTATGTTGTTATGGAAAACTAAAAAAAAAAAAAACTGACGCAAAATATTGTCCATTACAACAATGTTTGTCCATTACAACAATGTTAAACTAGGCCCAAAAGTGAATTCGGATGTCAGACCTGCATATGTGTACATATCGGTGTTAAGGAATTGCCACACATAATCAACATGTAAATAAAGAGTCATAATTTTGAATTTGATATTATTTTACCGTCTATTCCTGAAAATTAGAATGCTGCCAATTTTGGTTCTTTTCTTCAGACATCAAACACTAAATATGTTGTATGGTTTTGTGATTTTCTGCTGTACTCTAAAAATAAAACAAATTTGAAAAATTTATTTTAGCCTCGAACGTTTACTTTAAATATTGATGAATTGAAATAACACCTAACTTGTCAAAACGGTCAAAAAGTTTCAAACTAGAGCCTTCTTAAATGAGGAAGAGGAGGAGGAGGGGGAGGAGGAGGGGGGGGGAGACTAAAAACGACAAATTTTGTAAAAATTTAACCAACATCTGTTTTGGTTGTTAAAGTAATATGTTTTTTTTATCTTCATAGAAATGGGAGAGAAACGTTTAATTCTAACTTTTAGCTCTAAAAATTGTTATTCTTAACCTTAAAGTGAGCTAAAATTATATCTAAAAATTGTCAAATAGTCTCAAACAAGAAGCCGATTTATGTCATTATTCGATCAATACCTGGTGTAAACGTTTTCTTTTTTTTGTATTTTTTTTTTGGCCAAGATTTTTATTTTTAAAAAGTGTTGTTTTTTTTCTCCTTTGTACAACAGCTTTGTCTTCGATCGATGGATGAATTAATAAATAAATGGGTCTGTACAGATCGTCCGTCTCTTCATGATGTCAACGACGAGGCAGCACCATGGACGATAACGCTCGTTCGATGATGACGACACAGCGATCACATGAGCTCAAACTGGAGTTTGTCAATGGTAATATTATCATTGTTATTATTATAATAAGGAAATGAACATGGATGGAAGCGTCGAGGTCACTCATTGGTGTCAAAGAACGGTGTCGAATAAGGTCATACCTTTGGAAATGTTTTCATCCTGAAATCAGACAGAAATAAAAATATGAAATAAATTGTGACACATATGACCGTAGCCATAGTTAACTTATAGCCTGATTCTGACCAAAAAATGACGTCAAAAGACAAGTCTTTGGTCACATAAGAAAACAAAACGTGAGTTGTATTCAGTAGTTCAACCAATAGAATCACTTGTTTCCTTGAGATTTACTAACAACTCACTAGACGCTGCACAAAACTAAAAATTGACGTCAAACTATAAGTCCTAGAGGGTTCTAGTGTCAGGCTATAAGTTAACGATAGCTACGATATGACTCAGATTAAAGATTAATTCTACATTGCTGTACTCAGGAAAAACTGTATTAAAATTTTTGGCCAGAAAACTCGCCCCTGAAATATCGATCGACTTAACTGATCCTCATCTTGACCTCATGCAATGTCTCATGCTTGAGAGTTTTTGCCAAGATGAGGGTTATTTAAATCGATCAATATTTCAAGGACAAGTGTTCGGGCCAAATCTTTAAAAAGATACATGTTTTTTCCAGAGACAGTACGGTAGTTCACTCGATTTGCGATTTTGTAGTCTTGTGGTATGACCATTGTCCTTTGACCGGTATGTCCCAGGTTCAAGTCCAGCTGCAAGCGTCGCAAAAATTAGTCTTTGTAAAAAGCTCTTTACTCAAATTATCCTATTGTACTCAGTTGTATAAAATGAGTACCAGGCCGATAAACAGCAATGACTTTGTCGGCAAAATTGTAACAACAGCTAACAGGTGTCATGTCTCATCCTATATGTTAAGTGTTGTTGTTGGCTCGGGACCCCTTGTAAAACGCTTTGATCAGTGGATATTGCCCTTTATATATATATATATATATATATATATATATATATATATTATATATATATATATATATATACATATATATATATATATATATATATATATATATATATTAAGTATGGACACTCACATTTTTCTGTCAATACAATCGAGCACTCTCGTACCTACAAGTACCCACCAACACTCACACACACACGCACACACACACACACACACACACACACACACACTCATATATATATATATATATATATATATATATATATCTATTATGTATATATATATATATATATATATATATATATATATATATATATATATATATATATATAACCATATTAACAATGTCAGGGACGTCCATGTATTCTACGTACCGCTCTACAAGTATCCATAAACTCTTCTACTGAGATCACCCCGTCTCTGTTGGCGTCCATTTTCTAAAAAAAGAGAAAAAAGAAACATAGAATACAATGATGAATAATTGTATAAAATACAAGAAAAACAAACAGCAAAAAAGAAACCAAAGCAAAAAAAAAACAACAAAAAAAAAAAACAAAAAAAAAAACAACAACAACAAAAACCCCGTCAACTTAATAAAAATAACGACAAGAACAACAAAATATAAATTGAAAAAACAAAAAACGAAATCACAATTAAATACCACACGATACGCTAGAAACGGTGAATTTTACTTTAACTCGTACCATAAATTCTCAAATGCTATGTTTACCGACTTGACCTTGAAAACCCACATACGATAGGAACCTCTAAATATTATAGTCTGATTGGTGTAATTTAGTGAGAACTAATCATAAAACTGGCTGGCTAAAAACAATCACAAAGAACTGAATGACGTCAAATTCGTTCCTTTCCTTCAATTGGTGGTCGTCGTCTTGTATTTTGACGTTAGTTGTTTGGTCAATTCCGACTATAACCGTAGCCATCGTTAAGTTATAGCCTGAAACTGAAACCCAAAAAGACTGGCATTTTGACGTCATTATATGATATTTGCACCGCCTAGTGATTTGTCGTTAGTATTGTTCATGTGAAAATGGAAAGGCTACGTAAGGGAACGTTTTGTTCCCATACGAAGCCTTTCCATTTTCACTCTTTCGTTAGTATTTTACGATCATCGGCTTCAGGCAGCCCTTACCGTTTTCTATTGTTCATGTTTACTGCTAAATAAAAAAAAAGGTAACTCAAATATCGTCCTACATGTTAAGTGTTACTTTGGTTTTGGGACCCCTCGTAAAGCGCCTTGACCACGCAGAGTGGACTTTGCCCCTTATAAATCTAATGTTTTACATGTGTCTTTTATATTAGTAAAGTTTGTGCGGCTATGTGGCCTTGTGCTATGACACTCTCTTACGGATCGGAAGGTCCTGGGTTCAAGCCCCTTGGAAAAGGCTCTCTACTCACATTCTCTCACCCTACTCAGATGTAAAATGAGTACCTGGCCGTTAACAGCGCTGTCTCTGTCCGCAAAATTGAAATATCGCCTAACATGCGTCATGTCCCATCATACATGTTAAATGTTGCTGTTGGCCAGGGACCCCTTATAAAACTCTTTGAGTACGTTTCGTGGGTATTGCGCTCTATACAATCTCCATTATAAAACGCTTTGAGCTCGTTAACTCTCTCCTTACCGGCCAGTTTCAGAATTTTCCCTAAAACTTCACATCCACCCAACACAAAAATATATTTTTCTTACTCCAACAGACGATTAACAAGTATATTCTATGCATAATATTGTTCAGCAAAATGAGCTCTACAATACATTGTCAAGTTATTATGGCTATATTAAACACATTTTCCTCAAAGTTTATTAGAAACAAGAATAATCAGATGAGAAAGTTGTTGGTTGCATCCTAACGAATGTGACGATTTTCCTGTAGTTGGTAAGGAGAGGTTTAAGTGGATATTGCGCTATACAAATGCTTGAATTTACTGAAGCACAGACCTTGAAGACCCGTTCTACATGCTCCCTAGCAGTGCTCTCATCGATACAAGGCTCCGTGTATCTCCCCATCATCTCATATATAGCAGTGACAATATCTAACATCTCATCTTTGGTGATAATTCCATCCCCGTTGACATCATAGAGGCTGAACGCCCATTGAAGACGCTCTTGGAATGTGCCTCTTGATAACACCGACAGCCCCATCACAAACTCCTGGAATAAGGCAAATTATTGGGACAAAGTGCAAAGAGGGTGGTCAGTACAACGTCATATTTGATGACTTATCACTTATGCATTTATCATTCACATAACTATCATAACTATTCTTTATTCATTCACTTTTATCATTATTAACAGTATAAAATTCCGCTTTCCTCCTCTTCCTCTTCCTTCTCCGTCTATTCTTCTTCTTCTTCTTCTTCTTCTTCTTCTTCTTCTTCTTCTTCTTCTTCTTTTTCTTCTTCTTCTTCTTCTTCTTCTTCTTCTTCTTCTTCTTCTTCTTCTTCTTCTTCTTCTTCTTCTTCTTCTTCTTCTTCTTCTTCTTCTTCTTCTTCCTCTTCTTTTTCTTTCTCTTTCTTATTCTTCCACTTCCAGCGCTTCTATACCTATCACTCCCACCTCCCCGATCACCACCACCACCACCGCCACTACTACTACAATTCTACTACTACTACTACTACTACTACTACTACTACTACTACTACTACTACTACTACTACTACTACTACTACTACTACTACTACTACTACTACTACTACTTCAACTACTACTACTACTTCAACTACTACTACTACTTCAACTACTACTACTACTACTACCACAACTGATTAAGATCACCTCCACTATAATTGAGAATGGGGAGTGATTTAATGTTTAAATTATTCCCCACCCCCCACTTTCTCAGTTTTGATATCTCAACAATAATCATAAAGAGGGAGGGGGTATGAGGTTTTACCGAGGGATGGACTCTGGAATAATGTTCCCCACTGCTGTCGATATGTCAATCAATATTCGCTTAATTGCTTACTCATCACCATGGCACTTCGCTATGATCTTCGCGAATTCAAAGTGAGGCAGGTTCCCGTCACACCCATCGTGTAATGTGAGATAAAGAACTGAACAAGTGTATATGAAAGGTGCCAGACAAAGCAAGAAGGAAAAATACAAGAAAAAAAAAAACATCCCAAAAAAATCAGTCGACCTTGTCGACATTGTGTAATGTGACCTTGAGCGTATAACAATATCCAAAAAAGCCGCTGTTTTGAAGGCGATCCAATGTTGTTTTTTTTTATCGTTCATAAGACCGTTTTCTTGTTTAGAATGATAAAGGAGAAGCGGAAATTTAAAACAGAAAGATAAATGAATAATAATCCATTGATTCGTTCCCAAAGGAAAATCATACTTCTAACCAAGGCAAGACTAGAATAGCTTGGCATTAGCCGCAGGGCAGGGCTGCAAATTGAGATTTAGAGTTTTGGGTTGTGGATAGCTCATACGGTGAAGTCACGATCTCTCCGGCCAGGTGCAGTTGTCGTACCAGTGAGGTCGCGGTTCGAGCCCCCATCGCCGTTGCGAAGTTTTTATTCTCTGTTGTCTTCTGGTACTTTCCTACTCACTTCAATTCTTGTTATTAAAAAAATAATAATAACTTTATGAATCATTTACCTCAAAACTGATCGATCCATTATGATCATGATCAAAAGTATTGAACACATAGTGGGCGTAAGCAGTTGCATCTGAAAAAAAAGAGAGGAAAAAATAGACGTGAAAAACACTAAACATTAATATTATAATATTTTAAAATTTGAAGAATATAGAACACGTGACAAATAGGTGCAAAACGATTTAAAATGGCGCTAAAAAATGTCCCCGGAAAGATGAAAATGAAACTTAGTACGAAAGTCAAAACGTATAGTAAAACAAAGGGAATAAAATGACTCTAATGAAAGATACAAAACAAAGTAAACGATGTTTTGGCCTATCTCTCTCTCTCTCTCTCTCTCTCTCTCTCTCTCTCTCTCTCTCTCTCTCTGTGTGTGTGAGTGTGTGTGTGTGTGTGTGTTTGTGTGCAAGGGAAGGAGAGAGAGAGAGAGAGAGAGAGAGAGAGAGAGAGAGAGAGAGAGAGAGAGAGAGAGAGGCAGACAGGCACATACATATTTACCTCTAATGTTTTAACTATAATGCCAATGTAACATAACATATTTCCTTTTCTTGTTTACCAAAGGCCGAAACGTCGTTTTACTTGTTTTGTATCTTTTCTAAGAGCCATTTTTACCCCCTTTATTTTACTATACATTTTCTTGACTCATTTCGGCACCTCTAGATTTTGAAAGTCACCTTCTTACATCATATAGTCTTTTAC
>NC_088361.1:85741629-85751629 GCF_034508935.2 Berghia stephanieae | reverse complement strand
TGTGTTTAAGATAATTGTCATATAATATGATTTCTTCTGGCATTAAAAATGTCAGGCAGTGAAGTGTGTGGTCGTGTGAGGAAAGAAATAAAATATTCCAAGAAACGTCTATATAATTCGGCTCCAGAATGAGGCAATTGTTTATTTTTGTGATGAATAGAATTGTCTTCGGACATGCTTTCATCTGGCATTGAGTAAGAAAGGCATGGAGGCATGCGATCGGGCGAGGTATGTGTGTGTAGGGAGGAGGGGGTACAAGGAGGGGGGGGGGGGAGGAGGGTTTATGAACGAGGACAATACTGCCTTATTCTGAACCCCCCCCCCCCCCCCGCCAATAAAAAAAATCCCAAAAAACCCCAAAAAACAAACAAAACAAATAAACAAAAAAAGAAAAACACACACAAAAAACCCCCTAAAAAACAAAACAAAACAGAACACGGATTTAAAATCTTGGCCAGAAAACTATCGTCATTCAATTATCGATCGGTCAAAATGGCTCTCATCATGTAAAAAATTCTCACACTTAGGAATTTAATAAAGGCCCACCTTTGATAGCTTTTACAAGATGAGGGTCATTTTAATCGATCGATATTTGAAGGGCGACTTTTCTGGCCAAAATTTTAAATAAAGGTTTTTTTCTCTCCAGTGTACGGCTGAATAGAGAAGAGCCAATGACAATATTAACACAATATAAGACAACAAGGCTAAAGTCTTAATTTAGGATGTTATTCCTTAATGCCTTTGGTATGAAAAAAGTGATTTATCAGTAATATTATCAAGGATTCATTAAACCAATTTCGACGAGTAACTTGCATTTAGATGTGTTAAACTCAAGAAGCCACTATTGAATACTATAATAACCATATATTTTCAAGTCATCTATAAATAATTTACAAGTAGTATCAACAACAACCGGAAGATTATTTATATATTGTATTAAAAGCAATGGACTCAATAAACTCACTTGTGGAACACCCATGATAAAATCCTTATAGTCAGACATTTTCCCATTTATCATCAGTCTTTGAATTGTATTTTAAAGAACATCTTTTATCCATTCATAAAACCTCAAAGTAATTCCATATGATTTTAGTCTAAAGAAAAATATTTCACAAGGAACCGAATCAAAAGCCTTGAGGAAATCAAGGTAATCAACATTAACACATTTCCCGTTATCAAGGAACATTGTTAAGTCTTTTATAACCTGTAACAATTGCTTAATGTAAGACTTTCTTTCTCTAAATACTTTGTAAATATTCAGAAATTCAGTAATAAGATCCTTTAAAATTGACCCATTACCTTGCATAGAATGCATGCCAGACTAATGGGCCTAACATTTTCAGACTTCCCCATTCCAAGCAATAAACGATCGAAACTTTGCCATTACGCTATACCTTTTCTATAATATTATAGGAACCAAACAACTCTCGTTTTCGTTGGACAAAAACAAACACGCACGCACGCGCACCCACACTTACACATATAATGTACAAATACACAAATGTTGAAGTACGTATATATTTAAGGTCTTTCGTGTGAAAAAAAAAATTATAAGTTCACTCTTTTCATCTCGCATTGTCTTGTCCAAGTTGAGGAAACAAAAGGAAAAGTACTTCTTCTGAGCAAACATTTAGGTACCTCGAGCGTCAAATAGGCGTATATTGCCATTTAGGGCAAATAGGCGTATATTGCCATTTAGGATAAGAAATTGCTCGATGAGAAGATACTTTCCACCAGAACCAAACTCAGATACTGTCGAATAAAAAGTGAATAGGTGATTGGGAGGAATTCTGGTCTTTCTCAAATTTAAATCCTGGCATTTCGCGTGATAGTCTGAGTATACCATCGAGCGCCCCCCCCCCCCCCCCAAAAAAAAAAAAAAAAAGGGGGGGGGGAAGAGATGAAAAAAAAACAACAACAAAAAATACGAAAAAAAAAAAAGAAAAAAAGACGTCATCATTTTCTCATTAAAGACTTTCCTGGTAATGTCTCCTTTTGCAAAGCAAAGATTTCTTAATTATGTTCTTTACGCGAAGAAGATAAAGAGAAAACATTTTCGATTCGTGCTCCGGAACCGATTGAACCTTGGCTGTTATTGATGGCGGTACACGTCCTCGGAGACTAGCTTCGTTCGTCTTCGTGTTTACCGTGCTGACCGCAACATCGATTGGAACAGATCAAATTACATTGGGTGGGCGATCACCCCGATTCTTGTTGGTGGTGTTGGCAAATACACAGAGACACTGTACAGGCCAGATAGCTCACATTATTATGTCAAATAGGGATTAGCATTTGTATGTACAAAGGACAGACAAGAACACGAGAAAATGCCAAATTGAAAATATCGTAATCAATTGTCCTATGACTTGGTACCGCAGAATTTTTTTTTAGAGAAAATAAAACAGATTTTACGCTTTGTACATTGGAAATCGTACATTTTATTCTATGTAAAAAAAAATTGAGCTTTTATATAGCGTAATATCCACTAAACGTGTTCAAAGCGCTTTACAAGGGGTCCCTGGCAAACAGCAACAATTCACACGTAGGACGGGACATGACGCCTGTTAGGCGATATTACAATTTTTTCGGACAGAGACAACGCTATTAACGACCAGGTACTCACATTTTACACCTGAGCACCGTGAGATAATGAGAGTAAAGAGCCTTTTCCAAGGTTTCAACTATGCGCCAAGCGAGGCTCGAACCCAAAACCTTCTGATCCGATAGCGAGTGTCATACCACTAGACCACATAGCCGCATGTAGATTCTATAACCTTCTTCTTACCAACTATATAGAAAACTCGTAATATTTGTAAAGATGCAATCAACATTTTCCACGTTCAGATCTGTTTTGAATACAGAACAAAATTTGAAAAAAAAATTATTTTGAAAATCATTTAAAAGAACTTACTATTCTATTATATAACTTAATTTGCTGCAAAAAACTATGTATCGTATGCACTTAATGCTTTTGAGTGAAAAAATAAAATAAATCAATAATTGTGTTGGGTAGGTGCGGCTATGTGGTCTAATGGTATGACACTCGCTTTCAGGTCGGAAGGTCCTGGGTTGGAGCCTCGCTCGGCGCATAGTTGAGTCCTTGAAAAAGGCTCTTTACTCACATTCTCTCACCGTATTCAGGTGTAAAATGAGTATCTGGCCATTAACAGCATTGTCTATGTTGGAACAAAAATTGTAATATCGCCTAACAGGCGTCATGTCTCGTTTTGCAAGTTACGTGTTGCTGTTGGTCAGTACACGTTTAGTGGATATTGCGCTAAATAAAAGCTCACGTTCTTTTGATTTTTTTAGGTATGACATTCCGTGAACAATCCAGAAAATGGTCGGAAATGAGAGAGTAAAACTAAACATGGTAAAGCTAAACATGGATGATCTCTCCAGCTTTCAAAACTATCTCAAGCTTAACATATCTTGAAGTCTCGGGTTAGAATTTTATTGGAAAGTTGAGGCTCATTTCATTCAATCTTTATATGATCATCATCATCACCATCATCATCATCATCATCATCATCATCATCATCATCATCATCATCATCATCATCATCATCATCATCATTATCAACATCATTAGCATCACTGATATCATAATAATTCATATTCCCAACTTAACATCGGTCAACAAAAAGTGGTAAGAAATAGCCACGGGTGGAAAATCACAATAATAACATAAACATTATTTATACATGGAGGTCCATTTAGCCTGGCCTAATGGCATATTGGGACATTGCTACTGAAAGCTACAAAACACACTATTTTCATTTTAGCCAGAACACATTCAGTTCTATTATCGACGAATTGGGATCATCATCAGGTAATCCTAAATTCTTAAACTTAAAATATTCAAAGAAGCCTTGGGTTTAAGACTATTTGTTTAGTTTAACGTCAATTTAATGGATAGATATAATTTTAAATGACAGTTTTGTGGCCAAATTTTTTTTTTTAAAATTAAGAGTTTTTTTCCAGAGTACGTCAGAAAAGTCTAATGGGTCAGAGAAGCAATGCCTCCTGCTTGGTAATCGATGTATGTGTTTGATGTAATGAATCGGTTTCAATATACCGAATGTTATCTCTTTCTATCAAGTGCTTTGTTGTTGTGTAGATTGAAGGAAGATTTTTTTAGAAAACAATAGGTCTTGGTTAGGCTATTTTATGTGTAAGGTATTTAGATGAATGGTATTGGATGGAGAATTTTGGACTACTATATATATTGTTGATGGTTGTTGATGGTTGTTGATGATGGTGATGATGATGGTGGTGGTGGTTATGGTGATGATGATGATGACGATGATGATGATGATGATGATGATGATGATGATGATGATGATGATGCTGACGATGATTACGATGATGATGATGATGGTGGTGGTGGTGATGATGATGATGATGATGATAATGCTGATGATGATTATTATGATGATGATGATGGTGGTGGTGGTGGTGGAGGAGAAGAAAAAGACGAAGAAGAAGAAGAAGAAGAAGAAGAAGAAGAAGAAGAAGAAGAAGAAGAAGAAGAAGAAGAAGAAGAAGAAGAAGAAGAAGAAGAAGAAGAAGAAGAAGAAGAAGAAGAAGTCGCTGACGCCTTTGAGAATTATGACAAAATTATATGAAGTAAAATAAGCTTAAGAAGAGAGCGTGACGTAACTAATCCTATTACCAGAGAAAAAGGTAGAAAATGTCTCATGTCTGAGACAAACTTTGAAGATTGTCCAGCTATCGTATCGGGACAATGACCACGGTCAATGACATCATAAGGAATGTCCTTGTCACGTCACCTTTAAAAACAACAAAAACTTGAGCTTTTATTTAGCGCAATATCCACTAAATGTGCTCAAAGCGCTTTACAAGAAGATCTTGGTTAGGCTTTTTGGCGCAGTACTTTTATGTGTAAGGTACAAATGTCAGATCTAAGTATACCCAGCTATCCACTTATAGCTGGTTGAACAAACCGGAGATTAAGAATATATACAGAACAAACAAACACAAACAAAAACATTTTATTAAAAATAACGAAAAAAAAAAGAAATCAAAACAAAACAAAAACAGAACCCCCCCCCCCCCCCCAAAAAAAAAAAACAAAACAAAAAACAAAAAAAAAAAAACAAAAAAATAAAAAAAAAACAAAAAAAAAAAACAAAACAACTATACAACTTCAAGACCAAATATCGACTTAAGTTATTCACGTTTGGCTGTTAATACGTAAATTATCTCACTTTCTACGTAGATATCATATTGCATTTCAATATAAACCAATAAACAAATACCCCCCCCCCCCCCCCCCAAAAAAAAAAAAAAAAAAAAAAAAAAAAAAAAAAAAAAAAAAAAAAAAAAAAAAAAACAAACCCACAAAACCAAAAAAAAACCCCAAAACAACCCAAAAAAAACAAAACAAAAAAAAAAACAAAAAAAAAAAAAACAAAACAAAAAAAAAAAACATGAAAAAAGAAAGAAAACAAACATATTAAAATCAATACCAAACAAACAACATTTTAGCGTATAGGCGAGATTTTAAATATTGATAGGCAATATTGACTGATATATGAGCATTCATGCATTGCAATATTCCATAAATGTGCTCAAAACACTTAAAAAGGGGTCACGCCAAGCCAACAGCAACACTTAATAAGTAGGACGAGACAAGACTCCAGAAAGGTGCTTTCATCACCCCCCCCCCCCCCCCCCCCCCCCCTGAAATTTATAAACTACCTATGATGTATTGCCGCAGATGAGGTATTCTAAAGATTCATTGAGTGTTTCAGCCACGTGGTCTAGCGGTATGACATTCGCCTACAGATCGGAATCTCCAGGGTTCGAGACCGGTTTTGAGCGGCGTATAGTTGAGTCCTTGGAAAAGACTCTTTTCTCACATTATTTCACTGTACTCAGATCTAAAATTATTACCTGGCCGTTAACAGCGTTGTCTCTGTCGTAAAAAATTGCAATAATGTCGTCAAACTGGCGTCAATAAAATATGTCGTCCTACAACATGTTCAGTATTGTTGTTGGCAAGGATCCCCTTGTAAAGCGCTTTGAGCACGATCGGTGGATATTGCACTATATAAAAGCTCAAGTTTTAGACTGCTCTTAGAATGGTCTGCATTGGTGGCTTAAAAAAACAATCAAAGGTAGGCCTTTTCACAGACAGTGGGAAAATAAATGACGACTGAGTTGAAATCGTGAATGGGGCTTTTGGTACTCCACTGAACGGTACCTTGTTATAGATAGTATGCAGATGACGTCACTCAGGCCTTTGTTATTGTTTTTGCCATCTGCGTTTGTGAGTTGTTCTCACTAAACTGTATTAACCAGACTATAAAAGTTCATGGTTACACATAGTGTGTGTGTTGGTCCGTTATACTTCCGGATGGCAATGTTGTGAACTCCTTGGCCAAGCGCATTCTATCTATAGAAGCTGAAGGCACTGGATTTCAGATATCTATCTGGGACTTCCACAAGATTTTGGATAGCTTCTTGAAAATAATTAGATAATTTTCTGGAGTGAGGAGCTCCAACCCCCCCCCCCCTCCCCCCGTGATTATTTACATATTTATTGTTTAATTGATCAATTTAATTAGAGTATTTATATAGAGCAATAAACACTTGCAGTAATATCATTTGGTCGAATCATATCTCCACTTTCAAACACTCAATGAAAGTCATCAGCCTCGCGTGGAGCTTGAACCCGGAATTAATTTTTGTTTGTTGGCAATTGCATAAAAATAAAGCTTTAGGTTGATTAGTATGACGCATGAACTCTGTGACCTTTGACCTAATTAAACAAGGATATACATATAGAATCTTTCAAAACTCTGTTTCATTTGATCAAGTTAGAGTAAACTCGAACTTCGGCGTTTTAATGCTATTTCTATGATGTATATTTTACAGGAACAAAATATTTGCACTTGTGACGGTTGCTAAGGGTGTCAATTTAGTAAACTTAATTTTTGTTTGAGGTTGCTTGTATCAGGGTGTAAAACGAGTGCTTTCAATTAACTCTCTCCTTACCGGTTCTTTTCAGAATTATTCCCGAAATGTCACGTCTACTTTCTCAACATAAAAATTGATTATTTATTTATGTCCCTTTTACGTGTGACACATTTTTCATTGTATTTTTATTATATATATATATATATATATATATATATATATATAATATATATATATGTATATTTGCATATATGCATAGACCTGTCGTTAATATTATTTGTATGTTATGATTTCATGTTTCTTTTTATTCTCGAGATTGTATATAAGCGCAATTTATTACTATTATTTATCACTCAAACTCAATAGTAAAAAGTAAGTACTATACATACAATTAATCAGTTAGATTAGCTTTACAAAACAACATAAAGTTCTTATAGCTATAATAAAGATTTTTTTTCAAATTTTGTGATTTAAAAAATCTGAATATTCATTGTGTATCGCAGCAAATGTAACGATTTTCCTGTAGTTGGCAATGAGAGGGTTAATTAATCCTGCTTCTGTTCGGCTATGTGGTCTAGTGGTATGAAACCCGCCTTCGAATCGGAAGGTCCGAGGCTCGAGGCCACTCTGATCGACGCATGGTTGAGTCCTTGGAAAAGGATTTTTACTCAAATTCTCTCATCGTATTCAGTGTAAAAATGAGTACTTGGCCGTTAATAGCGTTGTCTCTGTCGGAAAAAAATGTAATTTATATATATATAAAAAATATTGTAATATCGCCAAGCAGGCGTCATGACTCGTTCTACGTGTTACGTGTTGCTGTTGACCAAAGACCCTTTACAAAGCGCTTTGAGCACGTTTCGCGGATATTGCTCTATATAAAAGCTCAAGACAGTAAGGAAGTGATTGGATCAGTTGGCGAAGCGTCCACGATACGTCTAATTGGATTTTGCTCAACGGATCAAGCAAGCCCCTGTCTTTCAACGGTGACATAAGTTTGTTTTTTTAAAAACATTTTAGAGAAAATTCTAATTTGTGTCATTACATGACATAATCAGTGGGAAGGTGAAAATTTAGGATTTGCATTCTTTGCTTTTTCTGAAAGAATATGCTCCCCAGAGCATTTTAATCTTTATTTGGAGTAAATCAGGTGATTTTTCATGAATTTATGGTTAGACGTTTGGAAAAGGTATTCAGCAACTTTTCTCAAATTTCATAACTTTTCAACTTGACTAGCTGTAAAAAATATTTAGAAATGAAATTAAGCTTTGATATTTCCAGAAGATGTACAAAAAAAGGGTTGATTTAATCACTTAAGACAAGAATTTGATAAAAAATTACCTTCGAACTAAACTAGGCAATATCTCAGTTCAAACCTTTTCACCATCCGACTGATTATGTCATTCACTGTAAAATTCACTTCAAATACTGATAAATTAGGCAGACCCTGATCTTTTCAAAAAAATTCCAAACATGAGATTTAAAAAGAAACAAAAAAACTTTCATTTTAAAAATGATTCTTGAGAAGTTTAGCAGGGGCTTTTTATTCATCACTGGACTATAGGAGGTAAAATTAATATTTTTGGCCTAAATGAAATAAGACGTTTTGTGAAAGTTAGGCAGATTACTGCTTAAAGACATTTTGTGAAAGTAAGGGAGATAACTGTTTAATGATATTATTGTAATTTTCAAGTTCCTTTTAAAGGAATTTCATTTTTCTTCTTTTCTTGTTCTTTTTTTCTTTTCTTTTTTTTTTTGGTCTGTTTTTGCTTTAAGGGGGGTAATGGTTGAGTAGATGAGGTAATGCAGTGTATCAGGATCTGCTCCGTGTTCAAGCTGCATTTTCGGTACTAGTTTCCAATCTAATTGGTGGTTCCTTGCTGGTTCCTCCGTGACCAAGCTATGGACATGGATGCCTTTTTAACAATAATTTTAAAGTATGAGTCTCGAGTTCTTCAATCAACATACAGTGCATACACTTTTGAAATTATTATCAGATGTCGTATATTTTATTAAAACTAGCCGAATAAACATATCCGTGGTTTTATTTTTGACTCGAAAATTTAAAATAAAGTATAGATAGAATGCGCTTGGCCAAGGTGTTCACAACATTGCCATCCGGAAGTATAACGGACCAACACACAAACTCTGTGTAACCATGAACTTTTATAGTCTGGTTAATACAGTTTAGTGAGAACAACTCACAAACGCGGATGGCAAAAACAATAACAAAGGCCTGAGTGACGTCATCTTCGAACTATCTATATTTTGCCCTTGAAATCAACCGATGAATGTGATCCGAAGACCCATAAGCCACATAAAGTACTTGCCTATCACCCGGAGCCAAAACCCCACAGATCCTGAGCATCATTCACAAATTGAACACAGATGATTGGAAAAAATGCACTGTTGTCAAGCATTGCGATGCTATTCCTTTTTCATTGTTTCAAAATAAGGTGAGAAATACTCACTTATTGGGCAATATGTTTGTGTGTTTGGCACCTACCAAGGGGAGCTCAGGCCTTTTCGTTGATGGGAAATAAATAGCCAAGGGGACGGAACGGGGTAAATTGTAGGAAGCATTCTGATTGGTTAATGCTTACTTACGGGCGAACCATCAATTGGATTCAGTAGACTGATGTCACGCCGCCCGGCAACGGCGGCCATCTTGGTTCTAAACAAAGAAAATCATTACTTTTTATTCTTCATGCTGGCTAGAACTTTTTATATGCCTTGTGATCAGAATGTGTAAAAGTCAAAACATGATCAAATTTATGTTATTTTTCCTCTGGATACGCTTTTATGTTCGCCGGGGAAATATTTCATACGGGCGTCCGCCATTGTTCCGATAGTTTAGAGCTAGTGTTACTAAATTACCATGCGTCATTAGGAAGGAAGTGACGTTACGACTGTTGAAGAGTATTAGCCTACTTAGAAATAGGAGGCTATAATAATAATAATAATAATAATAATAATAATAATAATAATAATAATAATAATAATAATAATAATAATAATAATAATAATAATAATAATATTAATAATAATAATAATG
>NC_088361.1:85731629-85736629 GCF_034508935.2 Berghia stephanieae | reverse complement strand
AGATAGCTCTTGAACATATGAAAACAACAAGGGAAAGTAAAGCGAAACAAAACAAAACAAACCAACAAAGAAGGAGAAGGGCATTGCGTACGAATACTAAAACAAACATGTTCATTTTCTAACACGAATGACGGTTTGACTAGAGACAATGTCTTGTATACCGTCCTGCCAACTATTTTCTTTTTAAATTTGTGATCTAAACGTGATCTTTTATATAACGAAATATCCACTAAACGTGCTGAAAGCGCTTTACAAGGGGTCCTTCACAAACAGCAAATTGTAACATGTAGACCGAGACATGATGCCTGTTAGGCGATATTACAATATTTTATTTCGACAGAGACAACACTGTTGACGGCCAGGTAATGATTTTACACTTGAGTGCGGTGAGAAAATGTGAGTAAAGAGTCTTTTCCAAGGACTCAACTATGCGCCGAGCGAGGCTCGCAACCAGGACCTTTTGATCTGAAAGCAAGTGTCATACTACCAAAGAAAGAGTGAAAATGGAGAGGCTTCGTATGGGAAGCCTCTCCATTTTCACTCTTTCGTTGGTATTTTACGATCACCGGCTTCAAGCAGCCCCTATCGTTTTCTACTTTTATCATACTACTAGACCACATAGCCGCACAAATTTGTAATTCTTATGAGAGAAAAATTGCGGTTCCTATAGTTAACTTTAAAAATCAACAATTTACCCCCACGAGGATTAAATAACACTTCAAAGGCCTTAAAACGACGTGTACAAATATCCAATTCTGACATCCGAACCCACTTATGGGCCTAGTTTAATATTGTTGTAATGGACAATATTTAGCGTCATTTTTTTGAGATTGCAATTACAACAATGAGCTCATAAGGAATTAGGTTATCAGACCTGCAAATATAAGTGCACGTCGCCTTAAAACTATGTTGTAGTCTGGCATCAACTTTCATTTTCAATAAGTTGTAATTACTTCGAGACGTTCATGAAATCATGAAATTGGAGGGAAAATATTTCGGAATTCTACGAAGTATCCGGCTATGTAAATGTTGCTGCTCGAAGCTCGAAGAATTAAATAACAATGTGAAATTGAATGTAAGCTTCAATCTAATAAACGAAAACAGATAAAATGGATGTTTCGGGTTTCCCTTTTATCAACAAAACAGGACGAATGAAAAACACTACAGATGAATGAGGTAATGTAGTAGTGGCGTTGTTGAGATGAATTCATCTTCGATTAATTTCACATTGTTATTTACGAATTATTCGTAACAGTTGGCAGGTCTGTGTTTAAGTAATGATGACACAGCGAGAGTGCATAGGATCCGAGTGTCTTGTTATGAGTTTGAGATGAGTACAAGCGCTATCGTTGCCGACGATGAATAAGAATGTTTGTGAGTGATGAGTGAGCTAAGTAATCAATGTAGAATCTTTGTCATTGGGAGAAACGAAGTTTTATTGTTGTTTTGACCTAATTTCTAATATTTTCTTTTCTTAATTTGGCTTTGAAGTTTGTTTTCACCTAAACCTTCTCGTATTTTATTTTTATCTTACAACTTTTGTCTTTATTATTGTTCTTGCTGAGGTTGTATTCGCTGATGTTGTTTAGGCTGCTATTATTGGTAGTGGCCGTTCTTATTTTGTCATCTTCTCGTTATTATTATTATTATTATTATTATTATCATTATTATTATTATTATTATTATTATTATTATTATTATTATTATTATTATTATTATTATTATTATTATTATTATTATTATTATTATTATGATCACGATTATGATCATCATCATCATCATCATCATCATCATCATCATCATCATCATCATCATCATCATCATCATCATCATCATCATCATCGTCATTATTATTATTATTATTATTATTATTATTATTATTATTATTATCATGTCCAATATTATATTTGTTGTTGTTGTTGTTGTTGTTGTTGCTCCTCCTCCACCTCATCCTCTTTCTACTTCCTTATTGGAAGAATCTCATTGAGAACAAGTTAGAAATTTCAATAATGAGAGTTCAAGAACCTTTTTATGATATCCCTCCAATACTCTTACTTTTTAAATTATGTGTGAAAAGATCTGTTTGTCTTTATGATATCTGCCCGATTTTCTCCTAAAGAGGGATTTGACGATTCGAGCTTAATCCATTAATTGCCAGAAATTCTCAAAAGACACATATCTAATGATATTGCCAGAAAACTAGTCCTTCAAATATCGATCGATTTCAATAACACTCCATCTTGGCAAAGACTCTCAACCCTGCGACCTCGCGAGGTTGTTTTTTTTTTTTTTTAAAGGAGGACGATTTTTCTGGCCAAATTTTTTAATACATGTCTTTCAAGAGCACGCAGTTAACTGGTGAATGTTTATTTATTCAAGCTATCTATACTTGTCAAAATCTCTAATCGAAATCTTTTAGTAAATCCGAAGGTTAGTGTATTTTTATAAATAATTTTGAATGTTTACTACTTTTATAACCAATACTGGGTGTTATCATGTATGGCTAAAAAGTAAAATCGAAATTTGTCTATAACCAAATCTTGTAAAATACACAATTAGATAAACAGACTCACCACATGCCAGTTTACATTTTGATCGCATCTAAGTTCAAGCTCAAGTTTAAAGTTCATTTTAGGCAGTTTTCCAATAATATATAAATTATTTTTAATCAATATTTGTCAAACTAGGGCTTTGCAATTTTATATAAACCGATAATTAAGAATTATATTTATCAATAATTTTATCAATTATAGGCTCCAATAAACCCGCCTATATCGAAGACTCCCAGAGAGTAAATTGCGTAGAAACCTCTTAGAGGGCTTATGACACAATTCCTTGCACATTATCCTTCCAAATCCTCTCAAATCCTCTCAGACTACTCAACAATGTTATAGTGTTGTGTCCCATTATTCTGGTGTCTTGATTTCCAGAGGGCGACAACACACAATACAAATGACATGAAATTCTGTCCCTTGTGAGTTTAGTCTTATCTTTTGACAATCTGAGTGAGACCGTAGCCATCGTTAACATAATATAGCCTGACACTGGAACCCACTAGGACTTATAGTTTGACGTCATTTCTTAGGTTTGTGCAAAGTCTAGTGAGTTGTTAGTAGAGCTCAAGGAAGCAAATGATCCCATTGGTTGAACTATTGAATACCACTCAAGATTTGTTTTCTTTTGCGGCCAAAGACTTGTCTTTTGACGTCATTATTCGGTCAGTGTCAGGCTATAAGTTAACGATGGCTACGATGAGACCCATCGTCTTAAGATTGTTTTATGTGTTGGACGGGATGAACCTGGTAGCAAAACGCAATTCTATCTTATAAAAGACCGGAATTGTGAGATATTTTATTTTTGTTGTTGTCAATTTTAGAAATTACATCTTTTGTTTCCAGTTAAAATAAGCACACGTTTTCAAATGTTTATCTCACGCCAGTGCCTGCGCCCTAATTTATCACTTTGGTATTTTCTACACAAAAAAATATTTTAAAATGGAGATAGGTTTAGGTACTCTACTGTAATCGTCCTTGTTCTCTCATGTTCAATATTTGTGTTGTGTGATGTAAGCAAGGGTTTATGGCAAAACAAACGCCGCGTAGCCTTGTGTAGAATATAGGCATAAAATCGTCCCAACTATCCAGTAACCTGTAGTTTACTGGTAGCACGTCTGACCGGTAATCGTGTCGTCTGAGGTTCGATCCCCAGTCGAGGAAGACCAATTTTTGGGGATTTTTTATCTTTTTCTTTCTTGCTTTGTCTGGCACTGTTTCATACACATGTTTTCAGTAAAAATAAAGTTACTATTATAGAATTCCACCAATACCGAGGTACAATAAACACCGCGCATTTTAAAGTCATTTGTCAATTACTTAATTAATTAGTAGCTGGATTAAATTTAGAGATGGCGGAAAGTAAGTTGTTATTGTGAATTTAAGATCTGGAAAAGTGCCGAGCAAATATTTTATATATATACACACACACACTCTTTTCCATACATAGTTTTTCAGATGCTATTCTTACACCAGTGGCTGCTCCCTAATTTTTCTCTTTAATATCATCAATTAAACAGGTTAGTAAATATCAAACTGCAGACAGCTTTAAAATAACCCAAAAACGAATCGGAAAGTAAGCTGATCCAAAATAGTTCACGTATACAGGAAAAGTTTTAGACGTAAATCCCTCTTCGTCAAAAAACAAAAAAACAAAATGAAAACCTCCATAAAACAAACAAAAACAAACAAACAACCCCCCCCCCCCCAAAAAAAAAAAAGAAAACAAAAAAAAAACAAAAAAAAAAACTTGAGCTTTTATATAGAGCAATATCAACTAAACGTACTCAAAGCGCTTTACGTGGGGTCCCTGACCAACAGCAACACTTAACATGTAGGACGGGACATGACGCCTGTATATAGTCGATGTTACATTTTTTTTCGGACAGAGAAAACGCTGTTAACGGCCAGGTACTCATTTTACACATGAGAACGGTGAGAGAATGTGAGTAAGTGTCTTTTCCAAGGACTCAACTATGTCAAACCACAAGACCACACAACCGCACAAAGCGGTGATAATTAAAATTGACTGCTAATGCAGCTCTTTGGATAGGATGCCAGTCCATTTCAAAGTGCATTCCGTCACACCTAAAAGACTGAACATTAATAGGTAACTCAGTTTAATCCAAATCTGTCGAAAAGTGTTTCTCTATTGTCTTTCGTTCTATTCAAGGGTAGAAATAAACTGTAGTTGAAGGAGTTAATTCTATACAATACATAAGTCCGGTTAGAACTTAAATTGATACAGCATTGGAGATGAGTGAATCTTAAGTTTTCCCCTGTATCTAAGCGATTGCAATAGTCTTCAACAGTCGTGATGTCACTTCCCTCGTAATGACGCATAGTAACTTAGTAACTGGTTCTAAACTATCGGAACAATGGCGGACGCCCATATGAAATCGTTTAAATACTTCTCCTACGAGCATAAAAGTGTATCCAGAGGAGGAA
>NC_088361.1:85711629-85724129 GCF_034508935.2 Berghia stephanieae | reverse complement strand
AAAAAGAGAGACAAAACTAAAAAGCAAACAAAAAGTACCAAACCGAAAAAAATTCTTTAACAAACAACAAGACTCAAACCGCCTCCAATTTCATTTTAAAAAACCCCCAAAAAATAACATAAACAAAAAAAAACAAAAACAAAAAAAAAACAACACCCCCCCCCCCCCCAAAATAAAAAAACAAACAAAAACAAACAAAAAACAAACCAAACAAATTAAACACAACAAACCGAAAAACAAAAACTAAAGAAGGAGACCAACCCCCCCCCCCCCTTCCAAAAAAAACAAAAAACAAAAACAAAAAAAATGAATAAATAAACAACTAAAAACAAAACAAAAAAAAAAAAAACAACAAAAAACAACAAAAGAGAAAGAAAATAATAACCAAACCAAAACAGACCTAACTATATAAAATATGCAAACGAAAGGACCGTAACAACCTCAGATGTAATAAGGATTCTTATCTACACTCCTCTTTCTGACAAGTTGGGGGTGGCTGGGAACACTTTACGGTGCTGGTGAAAGCACTTTGCGCCCCATCTAAAGAGCAACAAGTATTTACTGCCAGAAATACCAGGATAAAAAAAAAAATCTCGGATCTGAGGAACCGCTTAACAATTAATATTTAGCAATATGTTTAAAGGTTTATTGGGGGTGGGGGGGGGGGGAGTGAACTGTTAAGGCACTGCATTGTGACCCGAAAGGTACTGGGTTAGAGACCTGCTTCAGTAACTTTCACTTTATTCCTTGGGGAAGTTTTTGCTCACTTTGGACAACATGGTTTGATGGATTATCTATATTCCTGCATGGAATGCCTCGGCATCTCACGTTCATTCTCCTTCTTCAAGTACTAAGTGTCTTTGCCTGACATCGGTGATCATGGTACGCCATTCATCTCTCTGATCAGATAACCTTAAAAAACTAATAATTCTCTTCTCTTTCTTTGTCACCCAGCTGTTCAAACTATTCAAATAATATGTTTTTATAGGTCTACCTTTACTCTTTTACCTTCTATCTTTCCTGTGCAAGAGCAAGATGTTCAATACATTTATGTCGATTTAGGTGCCCTAAAAATTTCATGTCCATTAGTTGAAGGAAAAAAAGTATCTAATCAATAGTTGAGAATTTATTACCCAATCTGGATTGGTTGCAACGGATGATAATAATAAATAAACAAAATGAACAAATAATAAACTAAACAAATACAAGACACTTAAAAAATATAGGGGAAAATATGAATAGAGAAAGAATCATTTTTTAATTGTTTTTTTTTTTAATACAATGAAAAGGATTCTTTCTGGCACCTAGTCCAAGCACAGTCTACCGGATATTGGAATTGAGAATCAACAGTATCGGCGGACCAAGCCAGATAATTCACGAGACAGGAAGAAGTATAATATCGATTGTCTCCCTTGAACGTTTATCATTTTTGTCAGACAAGGCTACAACCGGTAGCAGCAGCAGCAGCAGCAGACGACATAGCAACAGATATAAATATAATAATATTATTATAGTGGTGCAGAATAATAGTCGTTTGTCGGTATTTGTAAACTGCCGTACTTTGAAAATTGACATATTTAAAAATTTGGCCAGAAAACTAGTTCTTCAATAAATCTCGATCGATTTAAATGACCCTCATCTTGGTAAAAACTCTCAAACCTGAGAGTAAGTGTCCCCGGTTTGAGAGTATTTTTGGCCAAGATGAGGGTCATTTAAAGCGATCGATATTTGAAGGGCGAGTTTTCTGGCCAAATTTTTAAATACGTATCTTTCCAGATACGACAGTTAATTGGTTAACTGTTATGCAGACTTTATGTCATTATTCTGCCGCACTCTAAAAAAAAAAAAAGAAAGACGTTCTAAAAATTTTGGCCACAAAATTCGTGCTTCATAATATATCGATCGTTTAAAAAGACCCTCGTCTTTGCAACAATTATCAACGAATTCTTAAACCTGGGACTTCGGGAAGTCCCAGATTCGAGAGTTCTTGATAAGGTGAGGTTCATTTTAATCGATCAATATTTGGTGGACGAGTTTTGTGGCCAAAATTAAAAAAAAGTGTTTTTTATTTTAAGATTACGAAAATATTATTATTGTTCCACTTGGGTTGGTGCATAGTGATGGTATGAAATGGAAACAAATGCTCGTGTGTTTAATGGAAATAATATTATAATAAAGTTGGCATCGATATTGATAAATAGTAAAAATTATAACAATAGGCGGGCTCGGAATAAAAACAATGAATCGCCGTCATTGTTGCCTGGTAAAAAAAAAGAAAAACAGTAGTAGGTGATAAATATGTTGTTACCAACGTTCAAATTAATATTAAACGACGCGTCAATATGGTATGGCATTATGGATCTCGTAAATACAATGAACTCAATAGAAACGTCGGTCATGATGTTGTGTACTAGCGTACGTAAGACCCGTTAAATACATTATGTTCTATCTACTCGACACAGGTGGATACAAGTTCCTCTGAACAGCATGTAACGAATTCTGTAAGAAAGCTAGATAAAAAAAAATAAATAAAAACAAACACAAAAAAAAAACAAACAACAAAAAAAGACCCCCCCCCCCCCCTCAACAAAAAAACCCAACAAACAATTACCATCATAACCCCCCCCCCCCCCCCCCAAAAAAAAAAAAAAAAAACAAAAAAAAAAAAACAAAACAAAACAAACAAAACAAACAAATAAAAACCCCAGCAAAACCAAACCCTAAATACAAATAGACAAAAAAACAAACAAAAAACCCCCCAAAACCCCCAAAACAAAACAAATATAAAACCAATCCAAAAAAAAAAACAAAACAAAAAACATACACAGAAAAACAACAAAATCGATCTTGGTCCCTTCGCGTGCGAAGTGAGTGCTCTACCAACTGAGCTATCGGGACCCCCAATTTAAAATAATATTCGACCGTTAAGTGATTTTTATTGTGTGTGGAGGGGGGAGAGAGAGAGAGAGAGAGAGAGAGAGAGAGAGAGAGAGAGAGAGAGAGAGAGAGAGAGAGAGAGAGAGAGAGAGAGGGGGGGGCGATAGCTCAGTTGGTAGAAGACTCGCTTCACACACAAAGGGACTAAGGTCGATCCCGGGTGCAGTTGCGACCCCCCCCCCCTCCCCACCATGGGCTCCATGGGTATAATGGCTCTGAAGGACTACTTGAGACAATTTTTAGATTCTGGCTCACACATACCTAATACCGTATCGAGGCGGCGGGTTACAGTTTAAGTCTATAGAAGGTACAAAATTGACGTCACTCAGCTCGTTTTATTGTTTTTAGACAACCTTTTGTTGGTGATTGGTTCTCACAAAATGATATTGATCAGACGACAAACGATAAAGGTTACACACATTTTAGTGTGTTGGTATGTTACATCCGGCTGGTGGATGTTGTGAGTATCATAGCTAAACGTGTATCATCAATACACTTGAATAGGCAGAAACTACGTGTACTTATTTCATAGGGAAAAAAGGAATATTATGATTGAGTGATAAAACAGATGTTTTGTATTGTTCCCATATTATTCTTACCAAGTGGGGTAAATTTACAAGGGAAAGGTGTCAACAAGAAAATAATGCCTAATCTGCCGTACTCTGGAAAAAAACCCATATTTAAAAATTTGGTCAGAAAACTCGTCCTTCAAATATTGATCGATTTAAATGACCCTCATCTTGGCAAAAAAAAAAAAAACTATTAAACCTGGGACTTCGCGAAGTCCCAGGTTTGAGAGTTTTTGCCAAGATGAGGGTCTTTTAAATCGATCGATATTTGAAGGACGAGTTTTCTGGATAAATTTTAAAATATGTTTTTTTTCTTCCAGAGTACGGCGAGAATGAGTGGCTGCTGAATTGAATGATACTTTAAATAAACCACCGCGCGAGACAGATGGAAATGTTAGCGAGGGAAGGGAGGTAACACAGTAAAAAAAAAACCCAAAAAAACCCCCAAAAACACAAAACAAATCCAAAGAAACGTAAATGAATTAAGATGTGGGAAACAGGGCTGGATGGAATCGGTCCAAAAAAGCGTGGGGTTTTGTACGTGGCTAAATCATTGGCATTGTTTTCGTTATTTACGAAACAGGAGAAGGAAAGGGAAAAAAACAACAAAAACAACAACAACAAAAAAAAAAAAAAACAAAAAAAAAAACAACAAAAAACAAAAAAAAAAAAAAAAACCCCAACAAAATTTAAAAGATTACAACAGGAAAATATACAATTAAGGAGAGAGGAGAATAGGTAGGAAAGAGAAAAAGTTGTCTGTGTTTAATATAGGGTCGAATGAGATCAAAGGGAATTAACCGTGTTAAATCGCGAGGAAGAGAAGAGTTGTCTGTCTTTATTTGGATTGCAATGAAATCAAAGGGTTTTCAAACATGGAATGAATGACGCCGGCGTGATTCTGTCTTTAACCGAAAAGGAAGCACCATTGATATAATTGCCATCTTCTTTCTTTGTCAACGAATGGGGGGTGCGTGGTCTCCATTTAGAAAAAAACAAGATATTATTGCTGTTGTGCTATCATCATCATCATCATCATCATCATCATCATCATCATCATCATCATCATCATCAATTTAATTCTCATTATTATTATTATTATTAATATTATTATTATTATTATTATTATTATTATTATTATTATTATTATTATTATTATTATTATTATTATTATTATTATTATTATTATTATTATTATTATTATCATTATTATCATTATTATCATTATTATCATCATCATCATTATTATTATTATTATATTATATTATTATTATTATTATTATTATTATTATTATTATTATTATTATTATTATTATTATTATTATTATTATTATTATTATTATCTTCATTATTGTAAATATTGGTGATATTACCGCTGTTGTATTTTTTGTGATTATTAATTAATTTTATTAACATTTTTTTTTTTGGTTCCAAATACTACATTTTTTCTCACTTCCATGAATGTTGTCATCAAGTTGTGTTATCAGTGGCGAAAGCCTAAGAATAAATAAACTTCGTGTCAAAAGATCGCTAGTTGAGTGATAAGTTTTTACTAAAATTAAATCGATCAATCTGATTATAAACATGTAAGGTTGCACATAATTGTCTGTTTCGATACGACTGATATGGTAGGCATGAAGAACTGGTGATAGTTTATTTAACCTTTCATTGGTGACCACGTAATACGCTTCAACAGTCGTAACGTCACTTCCCTCGTAATGACGCATGGTAACTTAGTAACTGGCTCTAAACAATCGGAACGATGGCGAACGCCCTTATGAAATCTTTCTCCGACGAGCATAAAAGCGTATCCAGAGGAAAAAAATTATAAAACTGATCATGTTTTGACTTTTACAAATTCTGATCACAAGACATATGAAAAGTTCTAGCCAGCATGAAGAATAAAAGTACCGATTTTCTTTGTTTAGAACCACGATGGCCGCCGTTGCTGGGCGACGTGACATCAGACTATTGAATCCAATTTGATACAAAGACCGACGCATAAGTAACGGACTTGTATTCTCAGCGCTGATGAGAACTAAAGGTTATAGAGAAGTGTCAGATAAAGACAGAGAATTTAAAAAAAAAACACACGGTGTCAGAGAGCGAAACCCAGGATCTAATTGATACGGCTGAAGAAGGGAGCGAGAGAGAGAGAGAGAGAGAGAGAGAAAGAGATAAAGAGAAAGAGAGAGAGAGAGTGAGAGAGAGTGAGAGAGAGATAAAGAGAAAGAGATAGAGAGAAAGAAAGAGAGAGAGAGAGAGAGAGAGAGAGAGAGATAGATAGATAGATAAATAGATAGATAGAGAGAAAGAAAGAGAGAGAGAGAAAGAAAGAAAGAAAGAGAGAAAGAAATAGAGATAGAGAGAGAGAGAGAGAGAGAGAGAGAGAGAGAGAGAGAGAGAGAGAGAGAGAGAGAGAGAGAGAGAGAATTTAAAAAATACCCATTAACATTTATCTTTATCAGAAAGAATTATTCGCAATGATAAATAACTATTATTTTTTCATTTTAATTGGCGGCAACCCGCAGGCAAAGGGTTAACTCACTCAACCCTGTCACCGACTATATCCGTAGTTTACCCGGGTTACTTTTACCCCATGCCTATTTATTACATTTTTCTGAGACAAATTATAGGCGTAGTATCAAAGCTAATGTTTTTAGTTTATGCATGTTAATGATAGTTGAATAAAACTATCTATGTGCATGCTCATTTTTAATACATTTTTTTCCAATTTGGAAAAGTAGCAAAAAGATCTAGCATTGAGTGAGTTAAGAGGCACAGAAAGGGGGACACGACTGTTCATGAACCACTGTTATCTAATATCAACCGATTGTTATTATTTCATCATATTATCATTGTTTTCTGAAAACAACTATCGATCAGCAAAGTTGTTCTTTTTATTTTTAAGTATTAGTGGAGGTCGACTCAATTCTGGGTAATTGTCTCCGCGGGTGGAGAGGGTTGTTGAATATGGCAGCCATTGTTAATGTTTAGTGTTTAGGCTCAACTCACTTTATAGACAACTCCCCCCCCCCCCCCCCCAACCAGATTAATCAGATAACAACGTGTATCGCAATACAGGCATAAGACAAGTAACAACAACGATTTAAATGAATTAAAAACTATGGTGTCCCTGACCAAAATACTTGTAGTAGTAGTAGTACTAGTAGCGTGTGGCTACACCTCCAAATTCATTTCGTAAACCCAGCTTCGGAAGTCTTCCTCCCCCCCCCCCCCCCTAAGAACTGTTTGAACCTGCTAGTTTAGTTTAAAAGGACAACAAATACTAAAATAAAAAACAACAGAAAATTATATAAAACCGTAGTTCTAGTCAATTAGATTATCATTATAAGCAGCCGAGGCTTTACATTCAGTTGACTAAATCGATTGCTGCCTTAGCTACTTTAAGGGGATGATATATTGAAGGTGATGAAATTTGGTCCTAAAGAGTCTGCTCGGGGAACGAGACTTTGCATTCAGTTGACCGAGAAACGAAAGGTCCGTCCGCCCATCCAGTGAAGTAAGTAATTGCTGCATTAGCTACCATATGAGAATGATGTAACGAATGAGATGGAAATTGGTCCCAAAGAGTCTGCTCGGGGAATAATTACAACCCGGGTAAGAGTACTGAAAATTGACCCTTCCGAAAGAATGAACTTGTTCCTGAACAATATAATGTATCCCGAGGTCCCAGGTTTGAGAGTTTTGGCCAAGATAATGGTCAATTGAACCGATCGATATTTGAAGGATGAGCTTTCTGGCCAATTTAAAAAAAAATCACGTCGTCCATGAGTACGGCAGTTACCTGGTTAACGTGACCCTCATCTAGGCAAACATGACACTGCTTTTATCTGTAGATCTTTAATTTGAGTCATGCTTCATGACGCACAATATTGAGTCCTTGGAGAAGGCTTTTTATTCTCATTCCCTCGCCGTACTCAGGTAAAACTAATACCTGATTAGCAATTTCAAATGAAATGTGTTACAGCGCCATCCAGGCGACATGTCTCATCTTTATTTTAAGCGTTATTATTGGCTTGGGATCCATTCCAAAGCTCTTTGAGCACATTAAGGGGATATTGCGCAATATATAAGCTCTCTTTTTCATTAATTGGTTACACCTGTGTTTTGGAAACAAACCTAATATTATTGGTAATATGAAACTGCATGTTTTATTATAAGTTGGTCCTACACTTGATGGAAGGGTCTGTTGTGATTACCCATGTGAGGATGCATTATGTAAATACGTCTAGTTGAGCTTTATATAGCGCAATATCCACTAAAATGTGCTCAAAGCGCTTTACAAGGGCTCCCTGACCAACAGCAACATTTAACATATAGGACGGGACATGACGCCTGTTATGCGATATTACAATTTTTCGGACAAAGACAACTCTGTTAACGGCCACGTACTCATTTTACACCTGAGTAAGGTGAGAGAATGTGAGTAGCGAGCCTTTTCCAAGGACTCAACTATGCGCCGAGCGGGATTCTCGAACCCAGGACCTTCCGATCCGAAAGCGAGTGTCATACCACTAGACCAAATAGCCGCACAAATACGTCTAGTTATCCCTTAACACGTTAACTGTCGTATTCTAGAAAAACACGTAGATATTTATAAATTTGGCCCAAAAAAACAAAACAAACAAACCTCGTCCTTCAAATATGGATCGATTTAAATGACCCAATTACTGCCAAATGACCCAATTACTGCCAAATGACCCAATTACTGCCAAGTGGGTAGACAAGTCAGAAACAACTCTTACTTTTCACGGATTCGAACCGATTCATTTCTTATCAATCGGGCACTCTATCAATTGAACTACTGCGACGCTCCCACCTCGCCACAATTTCAAAAAACAAAACAAAACAAACAAAAAAAAGACAACGATCTATTAACCATTAACTTGTCGTACTCTGGAAAAACACGGTTTAAAAATTTTGAGCAGAAAACTCGTCCTTCAAATGATATCGATCGATTTAAATGACCCTCATCTGGGCAAAAAAAAACCCCTCTCAAATCTGGGACTTTGCAAAGTCATAGGTTTGAGAACGCGTGTTTTGCTAAAATGAGAGTCATTTAAATCGATTGACATTTGAAGGAGCAGTTTTTGTTGGCCAAATTCTTATATACATGTTTATCAAGAGTGTATCGGTTAACTAGTTAACTCACTCAATCTTAGAGATTTTCGCTACTTTCAAAATTGGAAAAAAATGTCTTAAAAATTAGCATGTGCATAGATAGTTTTATTCAACTACCATTAACATGTAAAAACTAAAAACATTAGCTTTGATACTACGCCTATAATTTGTCTCAGAAAAATGTAATAAATAGGCATGGGGTAAAAGTAACCCGGGTAAAATACGGATATAGTCGGTGTTAGGGTTGAGTGAGTTAAACTGGAGGGAGTAGGATAATTTATAAAATGGTTATAATGAAAATAGAGGACTCGTTTGCGCGTGGAGGAATGCAATCAGGGATAAAGACACCCATCGGCGATAAATGAATATTAATTATTCAATAACCAATCCCGTTACGATTTACGAAATTTATCCATAATGGATAAGATTAAGAGAAAAATGAAGTTAGTAAGGTCCTGGGTTCGAGCCTCGCTCGGCGCATAGTTGAGTCCTTGGAAAAGACTCTTTATTCACATTCTCTCACCGTACTCAGGTGTAAAATGAGTACCTGGCCGTCAACAGCGTTGTCTCTGTCGGAAAAAAAATTGTAATATCGCCTAACAGGCGTCATGTTATGTCTCGTTCTACATGTCACGTGTTGCTGTTGGTGAGGGACCATTTGTATAGCGCTCTGAGCACATTTAGCTATATAAAAGCTCTATTTAGTAGAGAAGTACCGGAGATGATAGAAAATAATAACTTTTGCTCCGACGGGGAGTTGAAACTACGAGTATATCCGACTGTTACTGCTATCCCTGCCTTAGAAAATGAGAGTTTCGAGTAAAATGACTTCATTTCAATGCAAATTTAAGATTTTGAGTGGTTTTTGTTGCTGTTGTAGTTGTAGTAGTTGTTGATGTTGTTGTTGATGATGATCATGATGATGATGATGATGATGGTTTTGTTGTTGTTATGTTATTGTTGATAATGATGATGATTATGTTATTGGTGGTGTTATTGGTGTGGCTATTGACGTTGTTGATGTTGTTGATGTTGCTGTTGTTGTTTTTAAGGTGCAGCGAAAAAATCTTAATAGATAGACAGATTTTATTTCTAAATCCTTGTTATCCAATACAACACATAGTCAAAGGTAATACAATCCATACACTGAATGACACAATAAACGTTGTCGATATTTTAGGACAGAAATATCAAGAGAATAAGTTCCGTATTATCACTTTTAAATAAATGAAATAAAGAAAAAATAAGAAGGAAAGGAAGGGAGAGGCGAAACCATAAAAGTTAGTTCGATTGCTGACGTTGGGGATTTTCACATTCACATCGTTGAAATTTGAGTTAAACCAAAGCGTTTCGCTCCAGAAGCCTTAGAAATATTCACAGAACGTCACTCGTGATTCATTCAATCCTTCAAAGTTATCGAGGCTTCATGTTTAGTTTAACAAGAAATGAAGTGAGTAGGAAAGGGACAGAAGACAACAGAGAATAAAAACTTCGCGGCGGCGATGGGGGTTCGAACCCGCAAACTTACTGGTGCGGTTGCGGGTTCGAGCTCCCATCGCCGCTGCGAAGATTTTATTCTCCGTTGTCTTCTTGCACTTTCCTACTCACTTCATTTCTTGTTAATATCAACATGAGTGCCTGCTCCACTCACTTTTCATGTTTAGTTTCAAATTTAGAAAGCTGGACGCAAATAGAGTGTTGCTCTATCTAATATCCTGGTGTTTAAACCAAAATCATTTAGCGAGAGGACCTACCAAATTTCTCTGTCATGATCTGTAGGTCTGGAATTTAGTATTGTATTTATGTTTTTATTGTTTTCTGTTGTTGACTGAAGAAGGGTTGTGGGCCCGAAACGTTCCGTGTTTGGTATTTTGTTCTTTTTTTGAAGCTGTTATATTCATTTTTGTTTATTAAAGAATTTAGTGGTACTGTTGGCTTGACGACACACATCGTTTGAGTACATTAAGTGGACATCGGATTTTTCATTTGGTTGTTTCTGAAAAAAAAATTCAAACTTTTTTACAATATATCTCTGCTAAATGATAAACACAAAACAAAACAAAACTTTATTAAAGTATCTGACAAAAAATAAACAAAATGCAACGACAGTAGAAACAACAACAATAACAATCAAAGTGTAGGAATCCAATTTTGCGTTTCAAAGCCAGGGTTGCCACATTTTGTTTTTGAACAACATGCCAAACAAGAAGTAGAAACGTGCCAAATGCTCTTTGAAAATGGCTATATGTTTTTAGGCATTACATTTTCAGTTAAGAGAATCTACCACCTAAATTGCTAAATCTTTGTAAATATAACTTGAGCTTTTATATCGCGCAATATCCACTAAACGTGCTCAAAGTGCTTTACAAGGAGTCCCTAACCAACAGCAACACGCAACATGTAGAACGAGAGACATGACGCTGTTAGGCGATATCATATTTTTTTTCCCGACAGAGACAACGCTGTTAACTCAGGTACTCATTTTACATCTGAGTACAGTGAGAGAAAGTGAGTAAAGAGCCTTTTCCAAAGACTCAACTATGCGCGACAAAGCTCGAACCCAGGACCTTTCGATCCGAAAGCGAGTGTCATACCACTAGACCACAAAGCCGCACTAAATCGCAGTAAACAATCGTGAAATCACATATCTTAAACGAAAAATGAACCACATAGCATGTCCAATGACATTTCAGTACAAACTTGAAAACAAATAATCTTGGTAACCATGGGAACGCCTGTAAACAAGCGCCACCTGGGATCTCTTTATGTACATTTTAAATCCCTGGGGCTATTTTAGTTATCAGAATATCTTCACCAATATTTGTCTTTAGGACAAGAACGATGAGTGTTTTAAGCAAATGGAGCCATCTTTTTTAAAAATTCGTTTACAGAAAAAAAAATATGAACAGAAATAGTTTGTATTAATATCATAAACCAAAATCATATATTTTTTAAAACCAAAAAATAAAAAAAATCATTATTTTTGGTTCAACTAATGTAAATTTTGCTTCTATTTCACGAATTTAAATGTTCTGAAGACAAGCACTGACAGGTTGAAGCTTTTATCTTGAAAATGACTGAGCCTTAGGGATTTACATGTTATATGTTTCAAGAAATGAGGAAAAAATGGATTTCAAAACATAACTTTCTTCTTTTTCCCTATCTGCACGTGTTTTAAAAATATATCTTTTAAAACATTTTTGCAAGAGTTTTATGATCTGAAGTGATTGGAAAATGAGGAGAATTGCTTAAAGATAGTATTTAGGATAAAAACGAAATATGCTAAAAGTATCAATCCCCAAAACTCTCTCTTTACCAACCATAGGAAAATCGTCACATTCGTTACGATGCAACCGACAATTTTGTCATTCTGATTTCTCTTGTACATCACAACATTTAAAGAAATGCTTTGATGACAGCTAGAGCACATTTTGATGAACAACATTCTGTATAGAATGCTTTTGTTACTTTTTTGTTTGAGTAAGAAACGCCTATTTTTGTTTCGGGTGGGTGGGTGAGAAGTTTCGGGGGAAAATTCTTATAATGGCTGGGAAGGAAAAAGTTAAAATGCGCATTATGTGTTAGATAAATCTTTACTTTCTTATCAAAGGGCTATAAAAAGTTCACCTCGTCCTGCCAGTTTAAGGATTCACTTTAATAAGTATACATAGTGTCTTATAAAGCATTTTTCATTCAAATGAGTACATTAAGTTGTATAATATATAATAGAGAAAAATAAATGAGAAAATGCCGAACACAATTTTTCCATTCCATTTTCCATTTTCTTTCTATTTAAAGCCAAGTTTTTGAAAATTGACATTTAAAACACCAGACTGGCAACCCAGTTCA
>NC_088361.1:85699129-85706629 GCF_034508935.2 Berghia stephanieae | reverse complement strand
TCATTGGTATAAAGCTAGGCTGATCTAATTAGCTAGTATTTATTGGTGACTGGGATCGAACCCAGGACCTTCATGTCCGAAGGCAATTGTCATAGCACTCGATCGTATAATTGCGTTTTGTCGGTATAAAGCACAGACTACTAGGAGTCCTGTGTTATATATGGTATAAAGCGAGGCTGCTCTGTTCAATTAGCTAGACGTGTGAGTTGGGATCGAACCCAGGACCTTCCGATCCGAAGGCAATTGTCATATCACCCGACCGTATAATTGAGTTTTGTCGGTATAAAGCGAGGCTGCTCTGTTCAATTAGCTATTCGTGTGAGTTGGGATCGAACCCAGGACCTTCCGATCCGAAGGCAATTGTCATAACACTAGACCGTATAATTGCGTTTTGTCGGTGTAAAGCGAGGCTGCTCTGTTCAATTAGCTATTATTTATTGGTGAGTTGGGATCGATCCAGGCTTTCCGTTGACTCGATCAAGGGTATTAGCGTGTCACTCAACGCAGTCCTTTGAAGTATCGCGTAGCATTTCATGAAAGGGGTTTTAATTGCCCGTTGACATAATATATACTAAAAAGTCACATCTCCTCTAATTGGCTCCAGTCAGTTCCAATAATATCTTCTGCTGACAAATCGATTTTAAAGCTGACGAAAAAATCACACTCGCTGTCAAACGGATACCACATAATATAAATAATTTTTAATTTCACAATAGTATCATTAGGAAAATATTTTCTTTTATAAAAAAAAATAATTTTGACGCCATTGAGATGTTATGTAAGATAACACCATTTTGCTTTCAATTAGATAATGATAATAATATGCGACGTGCCCATATTTGCAGGTCTGTTAACACATATGGGCTACTTACTACTTGTTGTAATGGAGATACTTTCAAACCAACGGAAAATATTGCCCATTACAATAATATTCAATCAAACCAAATATTTGAGTTCGGTTATCAGACCTCAAAATATATACACGTAAGTATTACAGAAAAGAAATGATATGTTGTCCCGTGCTTCACTGCTTTGAAAAGTCAATGCTCCCCACGCCACTTGACTTTAAAACATTGAGCATTTACGAGATAGAGCAATATCGACTAAACATGCTCAAAGCGCTTTGCATCTTCTGCACCGTAGTGAACCATTCTGCCAGACTTTGCTTTGTGTTCAACATATTTTGTCGCTGCCCACCAGGTGATTTTTTTTTCTTTCCAACTTTCCCCTTGTTATCAACTTTTTCAAACCTTTCTTCCAGCTTACGGCAGATAAATATAGCATTAACATCAGAATGTACAATATTTTGGGTCTATATTCTTCTATGTCCACCATCCTATTTTTTTTTCTTTTACGAATGATACGTGTCATCATTTTAAATCACATTTGTAGATCAAGGATTCGAACTTAGGTTAATAGCATGATTTGATAATTGGGTAGTCCGTTAGTTCTTGCGGAAATTATTTTGCGTCCCATCCAAAGGGATGTAAGCAATTACTTCTATCTGTATAAAACTACAGAAACCGGGATAAACCCCCAGTTCCACGGGGGCTCCTTACGGCTCTGAAATACTTTTACCATAATCTTCTAAGGCTATGCTTCTGTCCAATGCAAGCCTTCCAGAGTGCGTGCCCAACCACGATCTCCATCCATTTTTATCTCCCTCTAAACTCTGTCTTATTATTCTGCACACGTCTCCATTTGTAATCATATTAGTCCATCTGATCCCAGTTGAAACACAGACACTCACACACATACACACACGCACACATATACACGCAAATACACACGCATTCGCACAATATAAATGTATTAACCATAAAACTTCCAAACAGCTTCGTTCCTATAACATCCATTTTTACATCAGATCCCCCAATAAACAAAAGTTATGACATGCTAGAAATAGCGATGATCTAGCTATCTAGATCATTTGCATTGCAAAACGAGAAAAATAAATAAATCTGAAAATTGGGTTATCTATCTAAATAAAATAGATTACAATCTAGCTTCTCTCTTATGTTTATAGTATAAATATATTTCTATACCAGCAAGGCGCCTGCTGTGGTAAGTTTGATGGTTCAGTCTTTGATCTTTTGTTTGAATACCGGGGTTAAACAAAGTCATACGCCTGCGTTTTTGTCTGTGAAAAAGACAATAATGATTACTTGTTTTCCTTTGGATAGGATATAACCTAGGTGCACATTTTATTAGCAGGTCTGATTACCGATCGCAATTCTGGGCTTGATTCAACACTGTTGTTATCGACAATATTATTTTGCTTTGGTTTGCTTGAGATTATTTCCGTTCCAACAATGAGCCCAAAACAATAAGTACACGTCGGATACAAATCTTTAACAACGTAATTTCTGCCAGACCTATCATACCAAACCTCTCTTGGAGGACAGAGGGATTGGAGAAGAAAAACAACAACCTTAATTGTAAAGTACTGCCGCACCATGATTTTAAAAAAAAATTAAACTAAAAAACAAAACAAAAGAAAAACCAATAAAAAAATCCCCAACAAAAAATAGCAACAAAAAAACAACAAAAAAAAAACAAAAAAAACAAACAACAAACAATAAAAAAAAACAACAACAAGACAAAAACAAAACAAAACAAAAACAAGAACAAAAACAAAACACATTTACTAAAATTGTGGCTCGAGTTCTAAGCATGAGATGAGAGTTTTAAAAAATGTGTTGTATTTTTTAGAACACGGATAAGTATATGTGCTTTGAGAATTGGTTTAATGTAGTCGCCAAAATAGTCAGGATTTCGTATCCTAAAAGAACAAATTTATGATTATATATATATATATATATATATATATATATATATATATATATATATATATATAGATAGATAGATAGATAGATAGATATATTATAATGTTCTACCACGAACAAACCATCGAGACATCATTTTTGTAGTGGCCCTCCAGGTGAAAGTTATGTCTGAAATTGTTCACAGATGAATATTTAGAATAATCACTCAATCTAGAGAAGGTTATTCTCGCTCTATTAGGGCTGCTACTCTCTTTTTGCCCGTGATTCCATAAATCATCAAGATACCCATACCCAAAAACTATCAAAGCCACTTGATTGGTCGTCTTTTTTATGCCGATCACAGTTCGAAGTTCAAACTAAATTGTCAGTGTCCGTTATATATCATTTCAAAATGCATGTTTCGATTTTACACAGCAACTTACTTTTAAATAAGCGCTAGAGAATTTTACCAAATTTAAAAAACAAAACAAAACAAAACAAAAAAAAAAAAAAACAACAACAACAAAAAAAACAACTAAACAACAACAACAACAAAAAACAACAAAACAACCCCCCCCCCCCCCAAAAAAAAAAAAAAAAAAAAAAAAAAAAAAAAACCTCTAAAAAAACAAAAACGAACATAAAACAGCACACGCGTTTTTTTAAATTTGGCCAGAAAATTTATCCTTCAAATATCGATCGATAAAAATGATCCTCATCTTGTCAAAAACTCTAAACATTGGGACATTCCAGGAAGTCCCAGGTTTGAGACTTTTTAACGAGATGAGAATCGTTTTGTAATCCATTGATAATTGAAGGACACGTTTTATGGCCAAACTTTTATTTTAAAAACCTGTTGATTTTTTTTTGTCAGAGTGTGGCAGAATTGTTACTGGATACTGCTTAACCAAAGTCTGTAAAATATTTTGACGTTCTGTGCTTACTTAACATTTGCTTGGAGGTAAACATTGCCATCTAACTGCACTCGCTGTTACGGGTTACAACTGTTTAATGTTGAATCGTATGACTTTAATCAAGAAAAGTGATTGAAACAGGCACTTATCTTGATAATAAAAAGAAATGAAGTGAGTAGAAAAGTGCCTGGCGGAGTTGTCGTAACAGTAGAGTTCTTGGGTTCGAACTCCCGTTCCCGCAAAGTTTTTATTCTCAATTGTCTTTTGACACTTTTTAATTCACTTCATTTCTTGTTATTTTTTTTTAACTTTAATCAAGAACGGTGAGAATCACGCTCTCACAAACTCTTTTTTTCATTTTTCATTTCGGCTTGTAAAATTTCACTTAAAATGTCATTATTGTTGCTTTTACATGTCAAAATATTTCAAATCTGATGAAACTTTATTGATTTTTACATTTTAGACCTTTTGACAAACGGAAGGTGGTAGATGTACATAGTCTATATTTGAAATGTTAAAAAATAACTTTCTGACAGAAATAAACAAAATAGTGTTTTGTCGAGATTTAGTGAGTCAAGTTGATGTAAAGAGGTTGATAGTCTCAGTTAACCAGTGAACTGCCGTGCTCTGGGAAAACAGACATTTAAACATTTGGACAGAAAACATATTATCCTTCAAATATCGATCGATTTAAATGAACCTCATCATGGCAAAACCTTCTCAAACCTGGGACCTCGCGAGGTTCTTCCCGACATAATACCGTATTGAGACAGAAGGCCACAAATATCATTAACATATGGAGTATAAACAAATATATACTATTGATGCTGTATGTTTAACTAAAGCACTTATTACATCTGCCTGTCGAATATAGATAGTGTGCGCTTGGCAAAGAAGCTCTCATAACATTGCCATCCGGAAGTATAACGGACCAACACACAAAACTCTGTGTAATCTTGGTCGTTTATAGTCTGGTTAATGGAGTTTAATGAGTATTACTCATAACCGCTGATGGCAAAAAAAAATCACATAGACCTGAGTGACGTCCTCTTCATTCTATCTATAACGTACCAACACGCACAACTAAGTATAACCTTAAGCGTTTATAATCTGATCTAAATAAGTTAGTGAGAACTTATCATTAAAATGGCTGTCTAAAAAGAATAACAAATAGCCGAGTGACGCCATATTATCTATAACCCAAACCCCGATCTCCGTCTATTAGACCGCGGGCTAAAACGCACTTCTATAAGCTTCTTTAGCGAGAGAACTCATTTCCTCATCCTGTTAACCCCAGGCACGCATGGTAACTCACCACCCTAGCAGCGGATCTTATTTCCTAGCCTTCCTTCAACCTGAGGCGAAAATGCTATACAAAAAAAAACACCATCATAGCAGTATATAGCTGATGTTATAATCCGGCTATTCGGTTTTTAAAACATAAACAAGTAAGAGATAATATTATTAACCAGGTAACTTGTCATCTGGGAAAAAAGCAAACCCGTATTAAAAATTTTGGCCAGAAAACTCGTCCGTCAAATATCCATCGATTTAAATAACCCTCATCTTGGCAAAAACTCTTAAATCTGGGACCTCGCGTGAGGTCCCAGGTTTAAGAGTTTTTGCCAAGATGAGGGTTATTTAAATCGATGGATATTTGAAGGACGAGTTTTCTGGCCAAAATTTTAATTACGCGTTTTTTTTTCTCTCCAGAGAATGGCAGAATGAATGTCATGTTTTTGATATTTGAATGGGAGTTTCTAACGATATGCGATATCCATTCTTATCTTTTTAAATATCGATTTTTCTGTCAACGTAATGACAGTTGAACAATTTTATTTTAAAGCCCTATTCTTTCATCTTCTCGCCATGAAAGCAGAATTCTCGTAAAATTGAAGTTATTATTAATAATAATAATAATAATAATAATAATAATAATAATAATAATAATAATAATAATAATAATAATATATATATATATATATTATTAATAACTTCAATTTATAATTTATAATTTACAATTATATATATATATATATATATATATATATATATAATATAGAGTGAGAGAGAGAGAGAGAGAGAGAGAGAGAGAGAGAGAGAGAGAGAGAGAGAGAGAGAGAGAGAGAGAGAGAGAAATAGAGAGAGTGTGTGTGTGTGTGTGAGAGAGAGAGAGAAAGAGAAAGAGAGAGAGAGAGAGAGAGAGAGAGAGAGAGAGAGAGAGAGAGAGAGAGAGAGAGAGAGAGAGAGAGAGAGAGAGAGCATAATATGCAATCCTGCCTGCTTCATAATTTATAGAAGATAATAATTGTATTCGCTATAGATAAATTTAAAAATCGATAATTTACCCTCATATGGTTTAAATAACATCCCACAAATCCTAAAAATTATGCAGTTTGGAATCAACCCTCATTTTCAATAAGTTTTAATGACTTAGAGATGCCCATAAAGTTATGAAATTGCGACCAGAATTTCGTATTAATACGAAGTTATCGTAATGGTTGGATGTTACCCGTCGCCTCAATACGGTTTAGATGCTATAAGACCTAGCACCCCCTCGCCCCCCCCCCCCCTCCCAAATAAAAAAAAAATTAAAAAAAGCAAGAGTATAAGAAACGTATAGTAACTTAAAATGACAAAAGCTAAAAAAGAAATCTGATATTTCTTGTCGTACTAATTTTATAATCGATCTTTGGAATGGGAGTTATCCCGACATCATACCTTGAGGCAATGGGTCGCCTACGACGTGTACATATATACAGTTATAACCCACTTATGGGCCTAGTTTACCATTGTTGTAATTGACACCATATTTTGCGTCATTTTTCTAGTTTTTTTTGTGTGTTTTTTTGTTTGTTTGAGATTTCCATTACAACAATGAGCCCATAAGGAATTGAGATATCAGACCTGCAAATAAGTGCACGTCGGTCGCATATCTAACACGCATATTATAATAATGGCGATATTATGGCCGGAGGACCCGCCGGGTTCGATGTCCGCTGTCATCTTTAAAACATTTTTTTTAGGCGGGGAAAAAAAATTAGCCCTGGGCTTATTGCTCATTGATGTCGTTTTGGCATTTTCTCTCTTTCAAAACAGACACTTAAAATTTATATATATATATATATATATTTTAGCTGAAGATGATTATAGGGATCTTGCTTTATTTCTTTATATCATTTTTCCCCACGAAAACGACATACTAAATGCGCTTCATAACACTTTATTCATCCCCCTCATTATTGGAACCAAATCCCAACTCCATGCAGTTCAGGCGCTCTTAATGTACTAAAACTGTTTCCAATATCCGTCACTGCCTATAACCAGGTACTCATTCACATCTGAGCCAAGTGGGGTGATGTGTGTGTAAAGTATTACTCTACTTTGCGATCGGTCTCCTTAAATACGCCTAAAATATCTTCTCTTCACTTTAACCCCCCCCCCCCCCCCCCCTCAAATTGAAAAAAAGGACAAACAAAAAAATTACAAAAACAAACGAAACAAAACAAAAGAAACAGCAAAAACAAAACAAAACAAACAAACAACAGAAAACCCAACAAAAAACAGACTTGGGCATTGTTTTAGCACAATATCAACAAACAAACGTGCTCAAAGCGCTTGACAAATAGGTCTCTGGCCCCCAACAGCAACACTCAGCAACACTGTAGGGCGAGCAAGAACGCCTGTTTCCGAAAAATAATCAACACTGTTAACGGCAAGGTATTCACAATTTTACACATGAGTACGGAAAGAGAATGTGAGTTAGGAGCCCTTTCCAAGGACTCAGATATGCGCCGCTCAGAGCTCAGGGACTCGATCCC
>NC_088361.1:85681629-85694129 GCF_034508935.2 Berghia stephanieae | reverse complement strand
CTCCTTTACTGTCGACCTTATGTGTTTATGAAACACCAAAGAGTCGTAAGTAAAGTAAGTATTTGAATGTGACTTATCAGCGTGTCAAAGTCATCTCCTGAAGTATACACATTCGCTCGATTGTAGTAGATGGAACGAAATTGACGTTAATCAGCTATTTGTTATTGCTTTTAGACAGCCATTTTTATGATTAGTTCTCACTAATTTCTATCAATCAGACTGTAAACGTCGCACATTGTTTTGTGTGTGTTGGTACGTGATATGCGGCTGGAGTATTTTATCTTAACGATTATCATTATATTTCACTTGTTTAGCATGAAAATCACCCCGACATAATACCGTCTTGAGGCAGTGGGTTACAATTTTGTTTCTTTTCCAAACGTAACACGTTGAAGGGTTGAAGGTTGGTAGCCACAACATCAACAATTTACGTTACGCTGACGATACTGTCCTACTGGCGGAAAGTAAGGAAGACCCACAGAAGCTACTTTCAAAAGTGAACGAAGAGAGTAAAGAAAAGGGGCTGTTCATGAATGCGAAGAAGACAAAAACAATGGTGATAACAAAAAAGAAAGAGCCCATAGACATACATATAGAAATAGAAGAGTGTCCAGTGGAATAAGTAAAGGAGTTCACGTACTTGGGGCAGTTGGTAACATCCGATGCAAAGTCTGACAAAGAGATCAGGAGACGAATAATGCTGGCCAACAACGCGTTCATGAAACTAAAGCCAATCCTCACCAACACAAATATCTCCATCAGAACACGAATGAGATGCACCAAATGCTATGTGTGGTCCATTTTCTTTTATGGTTGTGAAACGTGGACACTAACCGCACAGACAGAACAACATATTGAAGCTTTTGAGATGTGGACGTACAGGAAAATGCTGAAAATACCTTGGACAGCAAGAAAAACAAACATCGAAGTCCTCGACCTAATGGGCCAAAAACAAAAAGAACTTCTTTTGACTGTGAAGCACAAAAAGCTGTCATATTTTGGACATATGCGAAGACATGATAGTCTCGAAAAAAGGATAATGGAGGGAAGAATTGAAGGAAAGAGAGGCAGAGGAAGACAAAGGAAATCCTGGACAGATGGCATCAAGGAAGCTACAGGACGGCGCTTAGCAGACTGTAACGAGGCTGCAATGGACCGTGAAGGATGGAAGGCCATGACATCAAACCTCTGGAAAGAGATGGAACCCGGGTAAGGTAAGTAACACGTCATTGTAAAACGGTTGTTGTGCGCCTATGTTGTCTTATGGTATGACATTCGCTTTCGGATCGAAAGGTCCTGGGTTCGAGCCTCGTTCGGCGCAAAGTTGAGTCCTTGGAAAAGGCTCTTTGCTCACACTATCTGACCGTACTCAGGTGTAAAATGAGTACCTTGCCATTAACAGCGTTGTCTCTATCATAAAATTTTTTTTTGGTAAGATCGCGTCATGTCTCGATTAATCCATCGATATTTTTTTTTTCTTCAAAACACGAGCTTTCAGGCCAAATTTCAAACGCACGTTTTTTTCCCAAGAGTACGCACCAAAGTTAAGAGGTAAAAAGAAACGTATCTAGATAGATAAATAAAGAGGCAGTGTCCAAAATTAAAAGAGCATGAATGAATAACGTTAAGGCTTGGACCAGACAGTCTGATCCACAGATCAGCCAAAAGGCAATTATGAGACAGAAATGAGACATAATTCCCAGACAACTTTATCTACGAGACGACACCAAAACAACCCCCAAAAAACTAGCGTTTTCCAATGAAACACATTTTTTTTGGGTATGTGTGTGGCTTTGTGGTCTTGTGGTATGACACTCGCCTTCGTGCTAGAAGATTCCAAGTTCGATTCCCGCTCTGGGTGGTGCGAAGTGAAATCCTGGAAGGGGGGGGGGGGGGGGGGGGGGGGGGGGCAAGGACGCTCTTTATTCACATTCTCTCACCGCAATCAGGTGTATAATGTCGAAAAGAAAATCATGTAATACTGCCTTGTAGGCGCCATTTCTCGTCCTACATGTTAAGTGTTGTTGTTGGTTTGAGACCCCATGTAAAGCGTTTTGAGCACACCCCATTGATATTACGCTATAGAAGGAACGGAATTGACATCACTCAACTCTCTGTTGTTGTTTATAAACAGTCATTTTAATGGATAGTTCTCACTAAATTCTACAAATCAGACTAAACGTCCAAGGTTACATAAAGTTTTGTGTGTTGGTGCGTCTATGTGACTGGCGGATGTTGTCAATATTTTACCTTAACGCATCGCATCAAAAGGCGGTTTTTACATACCACTAAATATAAAAATAGAGTAGTCCTTCAGAGCCATGAGGTCCATGGAGCCGGAGTTTAATTCGGTTTCTATAGCGTGAAACAGACAATAGCAATTTCTTGCTATCATTTGACGCTAGTCTATTGCAAAGTACTTTCCGCCAAATCTAACAGACCCAGCTCTCCAATCACTGCTGGGCGGACAGAGGGATCAGAAAAATCTCGACTGCACCCGGGATCGATCTCAGTCCCTTTGCGTGTGAAGCGAGTGCTCTACCAACTGAACTATCGGGACCCCCTATCGTTGTATATATTGAAAAGAAATAAAATCGATTAAATTGATCCAAAACTCATTAAGAAGGCTAAACTTCAGATATATTTAGAATTTAATTAAAGGCTCAGACTTATTGATAAGTAGGAAGTCATCTGTATCGAATGTTGTTTGAAGTTAAAGTTCTCTGGTCAAAATGATGGGGGAAGAAAACAAAAGATAAACAACTAGGGCATTTGTATAGCGCAATATCCATTAACGTGTTCAAATCACTTTAAAAGGGGTCCCTAGCCAACAACATCACTTAAACGAGTAAGACGAGACATGGTACCTGTTAGGCGATAGTACATTTTTTCGACAATTTCATTGCGGTTAACGACCAGGTACTCTCCTTTTACATCTGAGTACGGCGAGATAATGAGAGCAAAGAGCCTTTTCCAAGGACTTAACTATGCGCCGCTCAAAGCGGGACTCGAACCCCGATCGAGAGTCATACTATAATAAGACCACATAGTGTGTTTTGTTAGTAAACAGCAGTAATATGCCGTACTCTGAAAAAATATAAATTAAAAATTCTGGCCAGAAAACTCCTCCTTCAAATTATATTGATCGATTAAAATAGATGTTCGCTTGGGACCCCTCTTGCATGTAAAGCGATTTGAACACGTTTAGTGGATATAGTGCTATATAACTGCTCTAGTCAAACAACTTTCAAATTGGGGACTTCCTTGATTGAAGACTTCTTTTGTCCAATTTGTATATAGATCTTTGTCTTACACGATTTGAAGGGGCGAAGTGGCCGAGTGGATAAGGCATTGCACTGTGATCCGGATGACCCGGGTTCGAGCCCCGCTTTAGGCACTTTCGTTTTTTTCCCTGAGTAAGATTATTAACCCCCCAATTTGCTCACTTGGACAATGTGGGTGATTCCTGTTGACATCAGACATCTTGTTTGATGAATTATCTATTTTCCTTCGTGTAATGCCTAGGCGACGATATCTTATGATATCGTGGCGCAAAAGGCATAATTAAAAAAAAAAATTATCTTACACCCGTAGGCTCTCTAATTTTTGACATTGTACATTGTGATATTTTCAAAAATAAAAATGTAATGTAATGTAAATGTTGCTGCTCGAAGCTCGAAGAAATAAATAACAATGTGAAATTAATATAAGCTTCAATTCAATATACTTTAAGATCATGTTTTTGTTTATTCATCTGAACAACGCCACTATCACATTATCTCATTCGTCTGTAGTGTTTAATTCATCCTGTTTTGTTGATAAAGGGGAAACCCGAAACGCCCATTTTATATGTTTTCGTATATTATATTGAGGTTTACATTCAATTTCACATTGTTATTTATCAAATGGAGCTACTCTTATGTCTCCGTCCTCTTTCCCTCGTCTTCAATGCTTGTGTTTTGTGATGCAAGCGCGGGTTCACAACGGAAACGCGTATTTTTGTATCTTTATCTTACATCAGTACCTGCTCCCTAATTTGACATTGTGATATTATTTTCAAAAATAAAAATGGAGCTACTCTAATGTGATCTTTCGTCCTCTCGTGTTCAATGTTAGTGTTGTGTGATGTAAGCGCCGGTTCACAACGGGAACGCGTATTTTTGTATCTTTATCTTACATCAGTAGGTACTTGCTCCCTAATTTGACATTGTGATATTATTATTTTCAAAGATGGAGCTAGTCTAATGTCTTCGTCCTCGTCCCCTCGTGTTCAATGTTTGTGTAATGTGATGCAAGCGAAGGCTAACAACCGAAACGCGTATTATTGTGAAGACATTAAAATTGTCCCAACTGTCGGGTAGTCTTTGTGGTGTAAAGGTAGCGCGTCTGACCGGTAATCTGGAGTTCGGAGGTTCGATCTGTAGTCGCGGCAGGGCAGGCTGATGTTTTTTGTTTTTATAATTTTCTCTGATTTGTCTGGCACTAGGCTACTTAATACACACTTTTTCAGCTCTTTACTTATATAAAGTTGGGATCGAAAGAGAGACGAAAAACGAACAATGCTGACACGAGCAGCTGGCAGTTTTAAAAATTAATAATTTCATTTTTATGGGTGGTGATTCACATGACCTGTATAGAATTGATAGGGATCAATGTACGGGAAGACATTTAAATGTGTGTGCACCCAATTAAAACGACTGGTCAAGAATAATTACCAGATTATAAAATCCTAATTTTACTATCTCTTTAAGACCTAATAAATTTATAGCTCGCTTGGTAGCAAAGTGAAAACATAGCCAATGCGCACACGTCGAGTAAGAAATGTATGTGTGTGTATGTGTGTGTGTGTGTGTGTGTGTGTGTGTTTGTGTGTGATAGATAGACGGACTGAGAAAAACAGGAAGAGAAATTTACATACGAGCGAGCACACACACACACACACTCACACACACACACACACACACACACACACACACAAACACATAGACTATCACAAGCACAGATACACACTGAGTGGGATGAGCGAAAGAGAGAACGAGAGAGAGAGAGAGAGAGAGAGAGAGAGAGATAGATAGAGAGAGAGATAGAGAGAGAGAGATAGAGAGAGAGAGATAGAGAGAGATATGAATAAATTAAGACTTAGAGGGAAAGAAACAAGACTAAGAGAAAAAAAAAAGAACAACTAAAGATATATAGATAGGTATATAACATTAGACATAAACAAAGAGATAGATGGTCAGATAGATAGATTGATAGATAGATAGATAGATAGATAGATAGATAGATAAATAGATAAACAGATAGATAGATAAATATATAGATGGAAAGATAGATAGTTTATATATAGATAAATAGATGTATGGATAGATAGATAGACAGAAAGATAGCTAGATGGATATATAGATAGATGGAAAATATATTATAGATAGATAGAATAATTGAGAGATTATAGATAGATAGGTATATATAGAAAGACAGATAGATAGATAGATAGATAGATATATAGATAGATCGATAGATAGATAGATATAGATAGAAAATATATTATAGATAGATAGAATAATTGAGAAATTATAGATAGATAGGTATATATAGATAGACAGATAGATAGATAGATAGATAGATAGATATATAGATAGATCGATAGATAGATAGATATAGATAGATAGATAGATATATAGCTAGATAGATAGATAGATAGATAGACAGATAGATAGATAGTTAGATGGATAGATAGATAAATAGATAGATAGATAGATAGATAGGATAGATAGATAGATAGATAGATAAGATTGGTATGCTGATTGATTGATAGTTTGAATAGAAACACAAAATAATAAGTGATACTTTTCAACCAAAAACTCATTTTGATAGTGGAAAAAGCCACAGTAACAGTTGGTGGTTGGACGGACCCAAGACATGCAGACTGAATGAATGGTATAGAATCCTACAATGCAAAATAGATGGGATAAGAGGGCCATAATTATTCAGTTGAAAACACAATGAGCATTCGGTAATGTAAGGTTTTCTGTCTCTGACCTGACCCGTATGTTGTAAGACAGGAACTCATTTATTTATAAGGTCAGGACTCGTTTGGAAAGGAGAAAAAGAAAAGGAGAGAAAAAAGGAAATTTATATTTTTCTTTTTGAAGGGCGGAGGAGGGGGGGGGGGGGGGGGTGTTAGGAGGAGGAGGAGGAGGAGGAGGAGGAGGAGGAGGAGGAGGAGGAGGAGGAAGCAGTTGTAGAAACGAACATTATGAGATGTATGGAGAAGGAGAGGGGTAAGCGGAGAGGTGGGTACGAAAACGAGAGGAGAGAGAGAGAGAGAGAGAGAGAGAGAGAGAGAGAGAGAGAGAGAGACAGATAGATAGATAGATAGAGTGAGAGAGAGAGGGAGAGAGAGAGAGAGAGAGAGAGAGAGAGAGAGAGAGAGAGAGAGAGAGAGAGAGAGAGAGACGATCGATCGATTGATAGATAGAAAGGTAGATAGAGCATATATATTGTGAGACTGTGAGTGTTCGTGTGAGTGAGAGAGAGAGAGAGAGAGAGAGAGAGAGAGAGAGAGAGAGAGAGAGAGAGAGAGAGAGAGAGAGAGAGAGAGGGGGGGGGGGAACGGAGAGAGAAAAAGATAGTGAGATAGATAGATAGATAGATAGATAGAGAGAGAGAGAGAGAGAGAGAGAGAGAGAGAGAGAGAGAGAGAGAGAGAGAGAGGGATAATTGATTTTTAAATGATAAAGAGAAAGGCGTAAAGAAAAGGAAAGATTTCGGTAAATAACTGGGAAATACCAGGGGGATGATAAGGCATATAGGAGGATAAATCTAGTAGAGAGAAAAGAGAAAGAGCGTTGGCTTGGGGGTTGGGGAGAAGGATTAGTCTGTATTTAAGAAAATGAGATGTAATAGGAAGAAAAGGGGTGAAGAAGAGTGGAGGGTAGGAAAACAAGGGCGATAGTGAGAATGAGTGTATTTGGAATATATATATATATATATATATATATATATATATATATATATATATATATATATATATATATATATATATATATATATATAAAGCTGAAAAAGTGTGTATTAAGTAGCCTAGTGCCAGATAGATAGATAGAGAGAGAGAGAGAGAGAGAGAGAGAGAGAGAGAGAGAGAGAGAGAGAGAGACAGAGAGAGACAGAGACAGAGAGTGAAGAGATTTTCAAATGATAAAGAAGAAAGAGTAAAAACATTTAGAAATGTTGGTGTACAAGTTGATGAAAGAGTATAGAATGAATGGACAGAAGAAGAAACGAAATTAAATCTATTGACAAATGCAATCGAGATGAAATCCCCAGGGTGTGAAATGAACACAGACAAGTCACTGGCTAAATGACAGGCTTTAAGTATTCCGATGTTCACTGACAAAGAAACCCCAATTTTTTTTTTACTTTGGCCAGAAAAATGTTTACTCCGTAATATTGATCGTTTAAGACGATCTCGGACTTGTTCAGGAATTTGAAACCTGAGACTTCCAATAAATATAAGGCTTAAGTGTTTTTTTTTGACAAGTTTGGGACCATCTTGAGACTTGTTGATAAATTGGAGATAATCTTCATCGACTGATAAATTAAATGAAGAAATATTTTTGTAATGGCCAAAATAAAAAAAATGAAAATACACACATACACACAATAAATAGATTTTGGCCAGAAAATTCACATATTTTGTCATCGCTCCTAACCACCAAATGCAAATATTAGGTCTGATAACCGAACGCAATTATGGGCCTGTTTTAACATTGTTGTTATGAGGGGGGGGGGGGGGGATGGGGGATAAGTTGGTTTGAGAGTTTTTTCCCTTACTACGATGAGCGCATAACAATTTGGGTTATCTGACCTGTAAATAAGTACACGTCGCTCCTAACCTAATACGTATATTCGAAATCTGAAATAATAATAGTAAAAAAAAAAAACAAAACAAAAAAACAAAAAACAACAAACAAACAAAAACAAAAAAAACAAAAGAAAAAACAACCCAAAAACCACTGTCACATTTTCTTTGACTTAACTCGATCATTAAGAGTAGCTCTTCAACAGTAAAGCAAGCTACGTATTCTGCCTTCTCTGTAAAAAAAAACACATATTTAGAAATTTGGCCAGAAAACTCATCCTTCAAATATCGATCGATTTAAATTAATAACCCTAGTCTTAGCCAAAAAAAACCCTATCAAATCTGGGACTTCGCGATCGATATTTGAAGGACCAGTTTTCTGTCCAAATTTCTTCATAATAATATGTGTTATTCAAGAGTACGGCAATATTAGAGTGAGAGTAAGATAAACGTGTCTTTTGACACACACAAGAGTAAACCTTCAAATCAAGTTAATGAATTTGAACACGAATCGCACCTATCTTTCAAAGAGTATCTCTATCTGTTACTTCGTATGTATAATCAAATGTGTGTGTTATTGAAGTATAAATCACACACTCTATGATACGTTTTTACGATTTGATTACAACTGAAATAAATAGGAACACCTTGGAAACGGATAATAATAATAATAATAATAATAATAATAATAATAATAATAATAATAATAATAATAATAATAATAATAATAATAATAATAATAATAATAATAATAATAATAAATATAATAATAATAAATTTATATAGCGTTATGCCGAAGCTTCGAAGCGCTTCACATTGGGCATCAGCAAAAAAACATTACATACTGTAGATTGGGACATACGAACACAAGCTCACACGCATCCAATTACACACACACACACACACACTCGTACTCACACACACACACATCCATATACACACTGTACATATATATATATATATATATATATATATATATTACTCACACACACACATATAGTAATGTATAATATAATATTATATATATTTATATATATATATATATATATATATATATATATATATATATATATATACATACATATATACACACAAACATATATCGTATACGCACAATACAAATAATATATTTCTTGAAGTTGAACTAACCAAAATTATATGTCTTCAGTAAAGACACGTTTTTGAACATAAAATTCAATATTATTAGTTCCACTCCAATATAGTACCGTTTTGAGAAGATTGTTTACGTTTAAGAGTCCGTTTAGAATAGGGAACAAAATTGTGATGTCAAAAAAAATGGATACCAATCTCATTGGAAGTGTCAAACCACTGCTCCAGAGGACTGGATACATACCTTATGTAAATGATCTTCTGGTTTCAGAGTGACGGCATCTTATTTTCTAGTCTAAATATATATGCTGGTCGTCAATAAAAATCATCCATCATCGCTCTTTTACGTGCTGTTATCATAAGAACCTGCATGTACACCCTGCTTCTAAAATAGTTATGCCATCTTAAGATTTGATATGTAACATATTCATCATCAGTCCTCCAAAGGACTGGTTACGTACACACTTCCAAGGATTTTGGGACCCGGAAAAGTAAGGGCGTAACGTCACGACTTTTCTTCCCCATAAGGAAAAAATAATCGACTCATCTCACCCTCGAACTATAGCCATCGTATATTCCTAGCCTGAGACTGACCAAAATATTATGTCAAAAGACAAGGCAATGGCACCAGATGAAGACGAATGGTTGAGTGTATTCAAAAGTTCAACCAATGGGGCTATACTTTAACGATAGCTACGCTAGAAGGAACACTAACCTATCAATGACGTCAAAAGACAAATCATAGTGCCAGGCTATTAGTTAACGAGGGCTACGCTCAAAACCAAACAAGAATCAATATTTTGATTTCCACCTCCATAATAATTACACAGTAGCTGGTGTCCACGTGAGTTACCTACCTCCCTACATCTACTACTTACGTGAGGCGAGAGATATTTATTTGATAACATGGTGAAATGTTATCACAATAATATCTCAATGATGAACAGAGCATAGCATGGCAGAATCTATGAAATCAATACCATTAACAATTATTAAGCCTGGCGTTGACAGCTTGGCTGCTGTGATTAAATCTTACCTCCTATGTGAACCTTTTCGTAAATTTGTCCCATATTGTTATGGAAACGGGTGTTGATCCCTTATCCAAGTGCTTCGAATTGTCTGAAACAATATTCGGTTATTTGAATACATGAAGAAAATGAAAAATCCCGAAAGAAAATAAACAAACAAACCAACCAAACACACCCACGCACAGAAAGACACAATTTAGTTTCTTCAAACAGGTTGTTTGTTGTGTCTATGTATTATTTCCTTAACTTTTTTTCACATCAATATCGATCTATTCACCAGCACTATCAACAAAAGCAGTTAGAACGATAGAAAAGGCAGACCATTTGCCATTACTACTATACTACTAAAGCTAGATCAGTGCAAGCTAGAGAACGCAGAAAAAAGAAGAGAAGTAGAAACAGCACCAAGCAGCATCACAGCAGCATCAGCATGGCAAACCGCTTCACTGGCAGCGCACTGCTTTTCATCCTCTCCCCCTTTTACTATACTGCTCTATATTATTATACATCCAGTAAGATTCATCCAGCCCTTCTTCATTCATCGTCGTAGTGTTTCGATGTAGTCATCGGGTGGACGCTACCCACACCCACACTACCACCACCATCATCGCAATCACCATCACCACCACCACCACCCTACGCCACCCGATACAACATTATACAAGCTACAGGCTATAATATGACCAGATTAAAACCAAGGCAGGCTAGAAAGAACAGAGGGGAAAGAAGGGACGGAGGGGAGAGGGAAGAGGAGGACGGGGATGGGGTTGAGAAGAGATTTTCTCAGATTGGCAGAACTACCGTTCTCTAGAAAAAAACATTAAAAAATTTTTTGGCCAGAAAACTCGCCATTCAAATGGATATCAATCGACATTTTGAGAGAAAAAAAGACCAACAAACCTACAATCTGGTATACCACAGATCCCTTTAATCCATCGATATTTGAAGGACGAGTTTTCCGGTCATTTTTAAAAAAATGTTTTTTTCCAGAGTTTACGGAATAGAAAGTGGATGACGTTGATTGTGAGAACTGTGATCAAGAACAGGAGACTCGCAAGAGTGAGTGAAATAAGCACAATAAATCGTCGCCATGGTGTTATTATCTTTTTACGGTCTACCTGGCCAGATGACAGGAAATTGACTCGCTTGTCATTTCTGCCGTTAACTGAATCAAACACGTATTTCAAATTTTGGCCAGAAAACCAGTCTTTCAAATAAAATGGATAGATTAAAAACGCCCTCATCTTGGTTAAAAACTGTCAAACCTGGAACTTCCCGTATTTAAAATGTTGACCAGAGAACACGAGAGTCCCGTGTTTGAGAAGATATTATTTTTCCACAGGAAAAGAATAAGTTTAATCGATCGATTTTTGAAGGTAGAATTTTCTAGCCAAAATTTTAGATATGTGATTTTTCACACAGTACGTCGGTGAATTATTGCACAGTTCTATGCCTTATCACATCAAAATGAAACCGACCGTCTCAAAACGGTATCAATTATGTTGGGTTGAACCTGAAGGTTAAAATGGAATTTTGAGCTAAAAAAAATTTCCACCATTCCACGAGGTATCGTTAGTTGTCGTCACCTAAAAAAACCAAACCCATGAGCTTTTATATAGCGCAATATCTACTAAACGTGCTCAAAGCGTTTTACATGGGGTCCCTGACCAACATGTTGAACGGGACATGGTGTCTGTTAGGCGATTTTGTTTTATTTCCGACTGAGACAACGCTGTTAACGACCAGGTACTCATTTTACACATGAGTACGGTGAGAGAATGAGACTAAAGGGCATTTTCCAAGGACTCAACTGTGCGCAGAACGGGGTTCGACCCCAGGGCCTTCCGTCCAATCCGAAAGCGAGTGTAATACCACTAGACTACATAGCCGCAGCTAGGCATTCCATTAAGGAATATAGACAGATAATCCATTACATAAAAGTCTGATGTCAACAGAAATCGCCCATGTTGTCCAAAATGAACAAATTGGGGATTAATAATCTTGCCCAAATGGAAAAAAAACGAAAGTGCCTGAAGCTGTTGCGAACCCGACTAAGCTTTACTTATAACATTTATGCCAGGTTATACAAACAAGTAAATATAAATCAATATGAACATTTTAATTGAGTATATCAATGGGTTAACCTTGTCCAATGCACTTCACAGTGTTTCATTTAGTCCCCAAGTAGGCCACAGAGAACCATACTTGCCTTTCGTACATTTCATCTTTCCTGAGTCGAATGGGGTAATGTGTGTGTAAAGTGCCTTACTCAAGGACGTCAGTGTCGGGACTAGAAAGATGTTTACTTTGATGGCATATCTCGTCCCCACCTATACATCCTATATATCCACCTATATATATATATATATATATATATATATATATATATATATATATATATATATATATATATATATATATATATATATATATATAAAATATATGTATATGAGCCAAGGTCAAAAGGTGCCAATTTTTTCCTCAAAATAAAAGTGACATAA
>NC_088361.1:85649129-85676629 GCF_034508935.2 Berghia stephanieae | reverse complement strand
AAAAAAACAGTTGACTTCCTCGACATCATATTCGACATAAAATCCAATTCATTCCAACCGTTCAGAAAACCAAACAACACCATTAGCTACATTAATAATAACAGAAACCACCCCCGTTCCGTCATTGAAAACATACTAAAAAGCATAGCACTGAGGGTGAGCAAACTTTCGGAAAACAGAGAGATATTCAACGTCGCAGCCACCCCCTACAAAGAAGCACTCACAAAAAGCGGATACAACACACCATTTGAATACACAGACGCCCCCCCCCCCTCTCATGTAAACCCCAACACACAAGTGAAGAACACAAAACAAGAAAACGACATATTACTTGGTTCAACCCACCTTTCGACAAAAACGTCAGCACAAACACTGGACAGCAGTTCTTGAAGTTAATTGATACACACTTTCCAAAAAACCACAAGCTACATAAAATTATCAACAGGAATACCATAAAAATAAGCTACTCGTGTATGCGCAACATAGAACAAATAATTTCAAGCCACAACAAAAAATATTAATAAACCACCGACAAGAGCAAAACCCACCCACCAGAAAATGCAACTGCAGAAATAAGGAACATTGCCCGCTAAACAAACAATGTTTTGAATCAAGTTTAATTTACAGTCACCGAAACTAAAACAAACAAGCAAGAAAAATATGTAGGACTAACGGAAAATAATTTCAAAACAAGATACAACCTCCACACCTCAACATTTAGAAACACTAACAAAAAAACATCCACAAAACTAAGCGAACATATTTGGAATTAAAAGACAACAAACTAGACCACAACATTTCATGGAAAATTTTATCTAAAGCAACAGGATACACACCAACATCAAAACAATGTAGCTTATGCCTGGAAGAGAAATATACTATAATCAAACACCCTCATGAAGCCACACTCAACACGAAAAATGAGATGTACAATACGTGTCCACATCGCCGGAAGTTCTTGTTAATCAACTATAAACCGGAACCACTTCAACAAACAACAACAGTCAACTCATGTAACACACAGTCCTGACGATGGCTAATTGGGCCTGAAACATTAATGTAGACTGTCTCAAACATTGTGGTAAATATTAAAATAATAATTCGCTCCATTGCTACAAGTCGAGCACTTTTCGTACCATATTTGTATCAAACACGATTCAATATATATATATATATATATATATATATATATATATATATATATATATATTCCTTCATGGAATGCCCAGGCGACGATATCTGATGGTGACATAATAGCGGAAGGCGTAATAATAAAAGAAATCAAATAAAATAAAGATAAAAGTTACGGCAGTCTGCGATAGCTTTTGATAATAATACACACAAAATATACCTAATCGCCGAACTCTGGATAAATAAAAACAAACCAAAATAAAACAATTCAATAAGCATATGGAACCATTTTTATCATCAGACGACTTATATTAATTTTTATAGAACATTCTCATTGATGAATTTCCCAAAAGTCCTGAAAATTATTATTAATTTGATTATCATAATAAAGTAGGAAGAGATAGCGATAGCAGTTCACATTACTCTCGCCCCCCCCCCCCCTTTTTTTTTCGATATCTCACTCACCCTCTCACTATATCCTATAACCCCCCCCCCCCTCTCTACCTCTCTCATTCACCCCATCTCTATATTTCCCTCTCCTTATCTCCTTCACTCTTTCCCTCTTCATCTCTGGCACTTTCTCACTATCACTCTCAATAAACACGTATATATATATATATATATATATATATATATATATATATATATATATATATATAAATATATATATATATATATATATATATATATATGATATATATATATATATGATATATATATATATATATATATATATATATATATATATATATATATATATATATATATATAGATATATATAGTGGTTACCGCTCTATATAAACACTCACGTTTTTTATATAAAAACGTTCTATTGAGGAGAATGATTATAGTATTTTGACTGCTAAAATAAAAAAAAAAAAAAACTTAAATTATTTGGATCAAATTGGCTTTAATTAATTTGACTTTTTAGCATCTACTGGATAATCCCGGCGACATGAACCCGTTTTGAGACGTTGGGCCACATGAAATTTGCTGTGTGTTGCCATGATGCCTGTGCAAACAAATAAAATGATCGTCATGGTAATACATTCTGACTTGAAACTCACAAACAAACATCTATCTATGAGACAAAATAGGGCGCAACTCAAGGGACACAAAAGAGTGGGGCGTCCAAAACAGACATAGAGGGAGGCCGCTCACTGTCAGAAGAAATGAAAATGGCAGGCCTCATCTGGGAGGCTACCAAGAAGATGGCGAATGGACAGGAATAGATGGCGGACGCTCGTAGAGGCCCTATGTTCCACAAGGAGCCAAGAGTATTAAGTCGGCTATGTGGTCTAGTAGTATGACACTCGCTTTCGGATCGGAAGGTCCTGTTGTTCGAGCCTCCAACGGAGCATAGTTGATTCCTTGGAGAAGGCTCTTTACTCACATTCTCTCACCGTACTCAGGTGTAAAATGAGAACCTGGTCGTTAACATGATGTCACTGTCCGAATAAAATGTAATATCGCCTAAGAGGCGTCATGTCTTAAATGTTAAATGTTGCTGTTGGCCAGGGACCCCTTGTAAAGCGCTTTGAGCACGTTTAGTGGATACTACGCTATATAAAAGCTCAAATTCAATTTTAAGAACAGAAATTAATGGCGGACACTCGTAGAGGTCTAATGTTCCACAAGGAGCGAAGAGTATTAAGTCAAGTAAGTCACTGGGGTAAAACAAAGATTTGAAAAAAACAAAACAAAACAACAACCTTGAGCTTTTATATAGCGCAATCTTCACAAAACGCGTTCAACGCGCTTTACAAGGGGTCCTAAGCCAACAGTGACATTCAACAAGTAGGACGAGACATGAAGTCTGTAAGACGCTATTATTACCAATTATTTATTATCGGACAGAGACAACGCTGTTAACAACCAGGTACACATTTTTTTTCCTGAGTACGGTACAAGAGTGTGTGAGTTAAGAGACTATTCCAAGGACTCAACTGAGCGGGAATCGAAACCCAGGACCTTCCGATCCGAAGTCGAATGTCATACCACAAGACCACATAGCCGCAAGATTGTGTATGGAATGGTGCCAGACAAAGCCAGACTCTGCAAGTCCCAAATTTGGCAGTTTCTTTTTGCCGAGATAATGCCATTTTAATCAGACCTGCCTACTTGAACATTAAAAAATTCGTAGTTTTAGAAGATAAAAATAGAAAACTTTATAGATATAATTATGGATTTAAAAAAATACGCTCACAATCATGAAATAACACTTCATGCACTCTGGCATCAACCCTCAGTCTCAATAAGTTTTAATGACTTAGAAAGAAATGCTCACGAAGTTCTGAAATAGGAGCCAAAATTAAATTTCGTAATTTTACGATTTTTTCGTAGTATTTGGTAGGTCTGTTTTAATCGATGGATGGATATTCGAAGGACGAGTTTTATGGCTAAAATTTTAATTTCGTAGTGGTTGAGAGTACGACTGTAAGGCTTCAAGGACAATACTATTATCGATCAGAATCTGTTTTGCTGCTCCTTTCAATGCTTTGAGATTGAGAAATTGACATTTTATGTCCGGAAGTCCTTTAATACAGGATTGCATTTTTAGGACTTCTTCATACAATGGGAAGGGGAAAACACAGCAAAATACGAAATACCCCCCCCCCCCTCCCTAATAATGATAATAATATAATAAACAATCAAATCAAAAGCATTCCAACCAACCATTCAACAAAAGCAAGATATAACCCACAAAAACATTTTTTTAAAACAAAAAAACGGATAATAAAACGAAAGACAAATAAACAAAAAACAAAACAGATTAAAGCAAAACAACGCAAACAAAAACAAAAAAAACTCAACCTAAAAAGAAATGAACCCAAAAACAACCCCCCCCCCCCCCCCCCCCCACACACACACACGTTTTTTTCCGGAAAAACAATCCCCAACAAAAATCAAATACGAAAAGAATAGAACGAAAAGTCCTGCCCGAACTAATAAAAAATACAAAAGCAAAAAACAACAAAGCATACATTGACTTTTATCGAACTGTTTAAACACATTTATTTTTCTTGGAAGTTGTTTATGCTTGGTATTCATCTTAAGTGGACTTATCGAAAACTGACACGACCATTGTGGACGCAGCATCAGAGCTGTCAATACAATCAATAGATAGTTCGAAGTTGACGTCACTCAGGTCTTTGTTATTGTATTTTGCCATCCGCGTTTATGAGTAATTCTCACTAAATTGTATTAACCTGATTATAAATGATCATGGTTACACAACGTTTTGTGTGTTGGTCCGTTATACTTCCGGATCTATAAAAAAACGACGTTGGCGTCATTCAGATCTTTATCATTGTTTTTAGATAGCTATTTTTTATGATTAGTACTCACTAAATTCTATCAATCAGACCATAGATAGAATTAAATTGACGTCACCCAGGTCTTTGTTATTGTTTTTTTTTCCTTATCAACCATATGAGTAGTTCTCACTAAAATGTATTAAGCGCTTAGAGTCTGGTGTCTCGGAGTTATAGCGCTATATAAGTTTTCAGCATTATTATTATTATTATTATTATTATTATTATTATTATTATTATTATTATTATTAACCAGACTATAAATGTTCAAGATTACACATAGATTTGTGTGTTGGTCCGGTATACTTCCGGATGGCAATGTTGTTAGTTTCTAAGTCAATCGCATACTATCTTTAAGCGCTCAAGATTACACATAGTTTTGTGTGTCGGTACGGCATATCCGGTTGGCGGATGTTATGAGTATTTTAACTATACGCATCAATGCACTTTCCCTTGAATCCGCCTTTGCACTACGATACCTCCATCCAAGTCCTGACAAATTAATAATAACTGCCCTCATCGTACCTGATGCCCATAATAATTCCTTCAACCAATCGCCCACATTAATAAATACGGACCAAGGTCCTTTGAATAAAACATAACCCTTAATCATGCATTTGGGACGAGAAAAAGCGCGACATTGCTTAAGTGACAGTGGGAATAGCTCTTTCACCAATGAACTTTCTCTGCTACCACTAACATGTTCAGTACGATGCAGTTTGTATGATACCAATCGCTCACTGACCACGTCAATGTGAAAAAAAAGCAACTTGAAAATGTTCTGCCACGCAAAGCAATAGAAATAAGGAGTGAAGAAGAAAAAGCAGAAGAAGAAGAAGAAGAAGAAGAAGAAGAAGAAGAAGAAGAAGAAGAAGAAGAAGAAGAGGAAGAACGTACACGTACGTATGTATGTATGTATGTATGTATGTATGTATGTATGTATGTATGTATGTATGTATGTATGTATGTATATATGTATGTATGTATGTATGTATGTATGTATGTATGTATGTATGTATGTATGTATGTATGTATGTATGTATGTATGTATGTATGTATGTATGTATGTGTGTGTATGTGTGTATGGTGACGGCGTCAAATCCTGTAGATTACATTATGAAGGGCGTCAGACATGATTACAACGCTGAGATGAGAATCGATACCAAACTCATTGCGTTGCTCACATGTCATTAACCAGTTAACTGCAGCTCTCTAGAAATACACGAATTATAAAATTTGGTCAGAAAACTTGTCATTCATATATCGATCGATTTAAATGACTCTCATCTTAGCAAAAGCTCTCAAACCTGCGACTTCGCGAAGACTTACTTAAAGCCAGGTCTGAGAGCTTTTGCCAAGATGAGGGTCACTTAAATCGATCGATATTTGAAGGACGAAATTTCTGGCCAAATTTTAAAATTCGTGTCTTTCTATACGGCAGTGAACTGGTTAATGACACATAAACACGGACACAGAATGTTCAAATTCGAACCAACTGGCGTATTTGAAATCGGATTATCGTGGGAATAGATGAGGGTTTAATAACACTATATCTGCATCAATTACTTTCTGCATTATTTGCCGAAGTAACTAGATTGCATGAATACATTTTTAAAAAATCAATTTTAATTATATATTCATTATTAAAAAAGTTGGTTTCATAATCTAATTGATCAAATATTTGCACCTTCATAAAACAACAAATAAAAAAGAAGAAACAAACAAAACAACCCCAATAACCCCACTCCCCCTCCCCCCCCCCCCCAATAAAATAAATCAAATGAACATAAAATAACTACAACAAAAAGGTTAAATAAAATAGAAATCAAACAAATAAAATAGATACATAAGAAAAGGAACGATTGGGGAATAAATAACAAAACACATTTTCCTTTAAAAAGAAGAAACAAAATTAAACAAATCAAGTTTTAAAAAATAAAAATAAAAACACATACAAAAAAAAAAACAAAAAAAAAACAGAAAACGACAACTACAAAACAACATATTGCTAAAAAGAAAGCAAACAAAAACCAAATTAAACCCTAGAAAAAACAAAACAAAACATAGACAACCCCCCCCCCTCCCCAATAAAAACAACAACAAACAAATCTCTAAACAAAATTTTTAAAAAATGAAATTAAACCCAACAAAACAGACCAACAAACAATAAAAATATCGCTAAGCATAAAATATTGAGTATATCTGTACCTATTGACTGTGGATAACGAATAGCCGATTAAATTTACCAACAAGGTAGGCAATAATCTCTAGATGAAAACAGCTACCTTTATTCTATCGAACACTGGAAAAACACATATTTAAACATTTGGCCAGAAAACTCTTTCTTCAAATATCGATCGATTAAAATGACTGTCATCTTGGCAAAAACTCTCAAACCCGGGTTTGAGAGTTTTTGCCAAGATGAGAGTCATTTAAATCGATCGATATTTGAAGGACGAGTCTTCTGGACAAATTTTTAAATATGGGTTTTTCCAGAATACGGCAGTATTGACACGGTGTTACAGCAGTTTTTGGCCCTTCAACTCCTGCTGCTCGTTGTTGTTGCTGTTGTTGTTGTTGTCATTATTGTTATTGTTGTTGTTGTTTTTGTTTAGGGTGAGAGGATAAATTAAAAAGACTGATAGGTAGACAAACAGATAGATAAATAGATGGGGAGATAGATAAAGGAATAGAAAGATAGAAAGACATATAGATAGATATATGGATAGATAGATATAGGTAGATACGAGGTATGTTTCAGAATTAAGTTTCCCTGTTGCGCTGTACTCAAACAATATTACGAATAACCTTGTATTTGATATCAAATGAAAATTTATCTAGTTACCTATTCAACAAAAGAACCACACACTTCTGCATTTCGTTTACCCAACGGTCAAAGATGGTGACCAGAGGCTGTTTGTCCAAGGCCATGATTGCATTCCTCTTGAATCTGGTTCTTGTCTTCAAATCGTTATACCTCGCAGAATTTCTTTCACCTTAAGGAAGAGATGGAAGTCGCATGAGGCAACATCAGGTGAATAGAGTAGGGCGGGTGTTCCAACAATTCCAAAGAATAGCCTTCGAGGAGCTAGCTCGTTCACAACTCTTGACTTGTGAACAAGGGGTGCATTGTCATGATGCAGAATGATGCCTCATTCAAGGAAAGTGGGTCTTTTTTTTCGTATCGCTGGTCGCAGTTAGTTTTCTTTATTAGTTTCCGTTAACAGTTTGCCCGAATGGGACATGAACGTTCAGTATATTGCCACATGTATCTAAAAAAAAAAACAGATGTGGAACATTTTCTTCTCTCCTTCATTTATGCGAGCTTTCTTTCTGCATGTCAGATCTCCCAGCTTCAATTTCCCTGACCCATCTTCTAATAGATTGCATTGAAGGAGTATTGTGTTCCAAAACCTTAAAAAGGGTCTCCGTGTATTTCGACATTAGACATACCCGGAAGACTTGGAAATTTGATTAAAATCCGAACATTGTAGGGTGAGAAGTTTGCATCAATGTTTTGCTCTGCTATCTTTCTATTAGGCTTGGAAAAGGAGCAAAAGTACAGGTAATTAGCCACGTCACATCTCATTCACACGACAACCAATATGCTTTAAATAATTTAGCATCGATTTAGTTATCTCATTAGATATTTCTTTAGATATGATGTTATATTGTCTCAATTTTTTGGTAGTTCCAGGTTGCTTATTATCGAAGTTATTGCCGAAGAGGGAAGAGAGCAACACAATGATGTAGATATGTTATGGCAGAGAGAGAGAGAGAGAGAGAGAGAGAGAGAGAGAGAGAGAGAGAGTGGTTGAAACAATCTTTATAAAAAGAAAAGATAAAATATAGCGAAAATAAATAGATAAAGTGATGGAATAGACCGATAGATAGATAGAGAAAGAAAGAGAGATATAAAGATATATAAATAGATAGATAGATAGATAGAAAGAAAGATAGATAGATAGATAGATAGATAGATAGATAGATAGATAGATAGATAGATAGATAGATAGATATATAGATAGACAGATAGATATAGAGTGAGAGAGAGAGTGAGTGTGTGTGTGCGTGTGTGTGTGTGTGTGTGTGTGAGAGAGAGAGAGAGAGAGAGAGAGAGAGAGAGAGAGAGAGAGAGAGACGTGGAAATCGAAAGTAGAAAAATCACGTGATGCTGAGAAGGTCAATCCGAAGATTTCCGATTACTCAAGCTCGATAAAACCCAAACGTATCGAATGGAATGCTTTTAGCCACCGCAGAGCGAAATGACACGAGTAATTTAACGCTTGAGGTAGAGCTGCCAGAATCCAAACTGTTGCCCACTCCAAGAGTTTTGCTTCGTTATTCGTATCGATTATTCACTAATTTGATTTGCACTTCTTTCCCAGCCATATATCTGTTATATTTATGATTACTGGCATTGATGGATGACGCTTGACGTAGTCAGTAAGACTCGATTACAACTTTGAGACAGATTCACAGAATCGTAAGGAACAAGAACTGAGACTGCTTTGCTCTTTGTGATGTTGTTTAATTTTCTGAGGAATATTGCATCCCAAATGGAACCGGAGCTTATCCAGGTTTTCATTGCGTGAACTTAAAAGGAACAGTTGGTAGCTAGATGGGAATTTTCACGTTGAAACAGTTTTAATCACGACAACCAATTAAAAACAAATAAAACGCATATTTCAATTCTGAATGGGTTTGTTTATGGTAGAAAATATACACTCTTTCATTAAATAGGAAATTGAAAATTAATTAAAACAGCTGTGAACTGAAACATAATATGTTTAATTACAGCAATTAGTAGCTGTAGTTTTTCAGAGCTACATGGCACATATAGCCGGGGTTTATTCCGGACATTTGCAATATTTTGATATCCTTTTGACGGGACGCTCTGTACCGCAAAATACTTTCCGCCAGAACTAACAGACCCAACCACACAAACTCTACTGGGTGAACAGTGAGTGAGGCGGGGTGAGGGTTCGACCAAAAATATCTTGGCTTAACATTTATTTAGTGCCTTGGCCTATGTATTGATTCCTTCCAGGCTTTACACCTCACGATTGCCTATCGCAGATCAACCTCCTCAAATCTTTCAAACGGAATGTGACACTCTGTCAGTTACCAAATCATTGATGGCTGCTTCTGAACAGGATATCACCCAAGGTTTCGGATCCTCATCCTCCTCTTCCCCCTCTTCATCATCATCATCATCATCATCATCATCATCATCATCATCATCATCATCATCATCATCATCATCATCATCGTCGTCGTCATCATCAAAAAAAAAAAACGTTCACGTTTTTGTGTGAGACTATTTGAACTGATTAATTTGTACCTGTGTGTCTGCGTGTGTGTGTGTGTGTGTGTGTGTGTCTGTGTTTGTGTGTGTGTACGTGTGTTCATTTCAAACAATATTTACTCATCTGTCATCCCCTGCATTAAAAACTAGAAAATATCGACTGCTTTTTCATACGTCATATCCGGTATCAAATATCTTCTACGCAAGCGCCTTCGAGACGATCCGACACTAATTATCTGATACTTAAAATATTCGAATCTTGACATTTTGTGCTTTAAAACAACATTCACGATCTCACCGAGACAATTCAATCCATAAATACACTTTTTTTTTTTTTTTTGTGGGGGGGGGGGGGGGGGGGGGGGGGGGACTTATTTTACTTGAACGAAAAAAAAAACCCCATCGAACGTAAGACGTCATAGATAGAGTTGTTTAAACTTTAATAATCTACCTCAGATTTCACCAGATGTGCAACAAAAATAGATCAAAACTCCATTATTCACCGCACAGTTGGAGTTTGGAATGGCAAAACATTCTAAGAGAAAGAGAAAAAAAAACTGAAATCAACACAAAACAAAACAGAACAAGAAAAATAAACAACAACAACAAAACGAAACCAGGAAATTATGTAAAATTATAACATAACAATTTTGTTACCCGGCGCCACAAAACGGTATTATGATGCGTTGTTCTATGCGCTGTAAATTGAATAAAGAAAAAAAAAAACCGGTGCAGTTTTAAAACCGCAAACCCCCCCCCCCCCCCCCCACCAAAAAAAAACAAAACAAAAAAAAAAACAAAAAAAAAAACAAAAACAAAAAACAAAAAACGTTTCCCCTCATTCGCATTACGTTTCAATTTTCTCATAATTTCCAAGAAACTCATTACTGATTTGCCCGACGGCACTGATTTCATTCACATGTCACCTGTACTACCCCTCCTTCCCCCCCCCCCCCCCCCCCCCCCCCCAAACAAGAAAATAATCTAGAGCATTTATATAGCGCAATATCCGCTAAACGTGTTCACAGAGACAACGCTGTTAACGGCAATCTTAAAGCTGTAGAGAGAAGAATGTGAGTAACGAGCCTCAACTATGCGCCGCTCTGAGCGGGTCGGTCTCGAACCCTGGACCTTCCGACCCGAAGGCGACCAGAGTCATACCACTAGATCACATTTTAAAATAGGTAAATCTTAAACGCAAACAACTTCTATCTACATTTCTTCCTATTCACATAACATTTCAATTTTCTTTCAATTTTTTAAATTTACAAGTCAATCATCGTTGCGTTCCTCTTTAGTCCGCCCGTTCTGGTTCCATTCTTGTGACCCCCCACCACCTCCCCCTCCAACACTTCCACAAACAAAACATACCTACACACAAACACGAACACACACACACACACAAACACACACGCACACACGCGCATACGCACGCCGAATGCAAACACCCTACCGGTAATATTTATTTATGACGATACCCAACACGTGCATGAGTCAGCGGGAAAATCCAAACGACCTCTGCTTTTTTACACCTTAAAATATAAAACATCAAATTTCTTTTAAAAACTCAAGGACACCTTCATCATAAGTCAATTCGAAGTCTATTTTTTACTCTTCTCGCCTACGTACTTTTAACCCATTGCTGGCGAGACACGATTTCTATGCTAAAGTTCACTTACCTCGTTACAGGCAAGACACGAATTCTTCACCATATTTGCTCACATTCTTTTACAGGGGGCCAGATAGCATCCGGTCCACAGCAATGATTTGGTAGCTGGGTCTGTTAGACATGGCGGAAAGAACTTTGCAATAGACTAGTGCCCTATCCAAAGGTTAACAAACAATTGCTATTGACCGTTTCACGCCATATTTTCATTTCATTCAGTGCCAGTCACCTGTTAGGAGTCCTTTTTGTATTAACACTTTTACAATGTCCGTCAGTGCCTGTGGCCAAGAACTTATCTACATCTATGTGGCGCTAAGCAAGTCATTTCGCTCTAGCTCACTTTGGGACGCTGCACTGCGACTAACCCCTGGGTTATTCCAGTGTTCCCATGGAGTAGACCGTGAATACAATTTTCCCCTTGTGGATGAATGAGGAGAATCTTATTTTTTCATTTTTATTTTGTCTTAATGTATTCATTTTTTGGCACCTGTTTCATCCATTGTGCACATATTTGCAGGCCTGATAACCACACACAATTATGGACTTGAACTGAAGGACACTATTTTGCGTTGGTTTGAGAATCATTCAAGGCTGGTTTTACAAAACTCGTTAAGTTGGTTTTTCTACTTCTTGAGATTTTTCACCCATGAGATAAATTCAAATGTAGATTTTATTTCAAGCATCAAATGGCACACGAATTTTCTTCGATTTGTGTGAATTTGAAGTTTAAATATGATAAAATGATAGACTGAATGAGAAATTTTAGGGGAAATAATCTTCAATATGTCAAAATTGGAGAAAAAAAAAACCGGACTTGGGGAGTTTTGGAAAACCACTTTTCATTTCCATTACAACGACGAACCCATAACAAATTTGAGTAATCAGATCTGCAAATAAGTACACGTAGGGTTCGCCATATTGACATTGTGGTTCAAACAGAATGTTACATCAAAAAAATGCAAACCGAATCTCGACTGAAAAGGGTTAAAGATCTCCCTGCGAAAACCAGAATGTTCTATTTTTTTCATAACAACAGATGCTGTCTTCGAAGTGGCAATTCAGATCTTACCCAAGTTAGCATTCATGCGATTTAAGCACAGGGAAAAGTGGTGTATCTAATTCTAATATCGGTGAAGAGATAATGAAAACAAAAGTCGAGTTTTCTCTCTACGCATTTGCTAAATTAATAACGGGAATAGAAACAGGATATTGATAAAACTCTAACACTAGAAAAATAAATACCCCCCACCCTACCCTAAATACGAGCTCGGAGCTTCAGTATCATAAAAATACTCCCCCCCCCCCCCCCCCCCCCCAAAAAAAAAAAATAATAATGGCAAAACAAACAAAAAACCCAAAAAACAAATTAAAAATACAATAAAAAAACAAAACAAAAATTATCAAAACAAAAAGACAAACAGACAATTAAAAATACAAACAAAACACACAAACAAATAAACCAACAAACAAACAAACATAAAACAAAACAGACCCCCTCCCTACCTGGAAAAACAAAGCAACCCAAAACAAAACGAAACCCAATAAAATACACAAATTGATTTTTAAAAATCAACCAATAACTCGTAACAATACAATTGAAGGAAAAGAAAAAAAGAAAACTAAAATAATTCTGAAGTAAATTTTACGGCACTGCAATTCAGACCAAATTTTTATCTTTCTACTATCTCTACGTACAGTAGGTCCACATGCAAAATAAAGATATAAATAGATATAGATAGAATGCGCTTGGCCAAGGAGTTCACAACATTGCCATCAGGAAGTATAACGGACCAACACACAAACTCTGTGTAACCATGAACTTTTATAGTCTGGTTAATACAGTTTAGTGAGAACAACTCACAAACGCGGATGGCAAAAACAATAACAAAGGCCTGAGTGACGTCATCTGCATACTATCTATAGCCGATATGCACATATTTGCTGTCTGATAATCTAACTCAATTATGGGCTCTATTTAACATTGTTGAAAGGGACACTATTGTGATAAAAATAAATAAAACAAATATTTTTTGTAGCTTTTTTATATAGCGCGATATCCACCAAACGTGCTCAAAGCGCTTTACAAGGGGTCCATGGCCAACAGCAACACTTAACATGTAGGACGGGACATGACGCCTGTTAGACGATATTACATTTTTTTCCGACAGAGACAACGTTGTTAACGGCCAGGTACTCATTTTACACCTGAGTATGTGAGAAAATGTTAGTAAAGAGTCTTTTCCAATGGTCAACTTTGCTCGAACCCAGGACCCTTCCGAAAGCGAGTGTCATACCACAAGACCATATTCATAGCCGCACAATTCCCTTTATTCATCCCTAAGGGTAAATTTTTCTTTAGGATCTATTCCAAGGGAAGACTGGAATAACTCAGAAGTCAGCCGCAGTGCAGCGCCGCAAAATGAGCCATGGCTAGGTGGTTTGCTCAAGGCCACACAGCGTGACGGCTAGTCGATCTCGGTGCCTTTCGAGTACGAAGCAAAGACCATACCGCTGAGCCAAGCTGTGTCGGCTTGAGAGTATTTATCAATAGCAATAGTGAACCCATAAAAATTTGAGTTATCAAGATCTGCAAATACGTACAGGTCGGTTATAACCAGTACATAATCATACAGTCACTATATTCCTTTGTAGTCTGTTAGAAATAATTGGGCCAGATTTGCAGATCTCCCTGTTGTCAGAAAAGAAATAGTTATAGACCTGTTAATGGTCCCAACCGCATTCGGAATCCTGGGCTATCAATTAATCAATTATGGCAACCTTCTCTTCATTTTATTCTATTTTTAAAAATTCATATTAACATGAAAATGTATGTATAAAACAGTGCCAGACAAAGCATAAAAAATACAGAAAAGTAATCAACTCCGCCCCCGCCCCGCCCACACACACACTAAAATCAGCCTGCTTCACTCTGGGGATCGATCCTAAGACCTCCTAAATACCGATCAGACGTGCTACCATTACACCACAGAAGTTACCATTAGATGGGACAGTTTAATGATTAATTAATTAATTGAGCTTTTATATAGGGCAATATCCACTAAATGTGCTCAAAGCGCTTTACAAGGGGTCCCTGGTCAACAGCAACATTTAACATGTAGGACCGGACATAACGCCTATTAGGCGATATAATATTTTTTTTTGGACATAGACAACGCTGTTAACGGCCAGGTACTCATTTTACACCTGAGTACGGTGAGAGAATGTGAGTAAAGAGCCTTTTCCAAGGACTCAACTATGCGTCGAGCGAGAAGCTCGAACCCGGGACCTTCCGATCCGAAAGCGAGTGTCATACCACTAGACCACATAGCCGCACGATGCTTTAAGTCTTCTTAAGAGTACATGGTTCCTCTGTGCACTATTCCTTTCCTTTCAACAGAACGAATTAACATTGAACAGACAAGGACGAGGACTATGACATTAGAGAATGCTCCATTTTTAATTTTTTCTTGAAAATTCCAAAGAGACAAATTAGGGAGCAGGTGCTGGTGTAAGAATTGACCCTTGACTCTCATGTGACATCTTGGCTAAACCATTGTTACAAGTGTCATGCAATTTGTCTCTATCGGACTCAGCTGGCTTTTGCCCCAATCAAGCCAATTAACAAATTCCTAAGGCCACCTAATGAAGTTGGATTCAATTAATGTCCCATCAGGGCCACCTTTCGGAAGCCCAAGGCTTCAGCCACACTCTTGGGACCTGACCCTCGTCATGACAACTAAAATAATGAATTTGTATCTACCTCTCCTCTCCTTATCTCTCTCTCTCTCTCTCTCTCTCTCTCTCTCTCTCACACACACACACACACACACACTCTCTCTCTCTCTCCCCCCCCCCTCTCTCTCTCTCTCTCTCTCTCTCTCTTTCTCTCTTTACCTCTCTATTTATTTATCTTCCACCCATCCACCCATCTATCTCTCTATCTATCTCTCTATCTATCTATCTATCTATCTATCTATCTATCTATCTATCTATCTATCTATCTATCTATCTATCTATCTATCTATCTATCTATCTATCTATCTATATGCCTATCTATCCTATCTATCTATCTATCTATCTATCTATCTATCTATCTATCTATCCTATCTATCTATCCTATCTATCTATCTATTTATCTATCTATCTATCTATCTATCTATCTATCTATCTATCTATCTATCTATCTATCTATCTATCTATTTATCTATATATCTATCTATCTATTTATCTATCTATCTGTCTGTCTATATCTCTATATCTATACATTATTTCACCCCTCTCATTGGAAAACCCTATCATTTCTTTGTAAATACGTAATCGTTGAATAATGCTTTGAACGCGTTGAATGAAAAATTATTCAACGATTGCAGAATATTTTCGCACATTTTATTGGTGTGAAATTAGGTGTAAAAGACAACTGATTGGTAATTATAAATAATCATTTGGTGTGTTTGAATACAAATCCAACGTTTTTAGTTTTGGGTCAAATTGTCATTCAAGCAGGAGGAAGATACAAATTATGGTGAATAGAAGTACTAATATCATACCATTTGGTAACAAAATATCTAATAATCTTATTCAGAGGGACAGAATATACGTTTATTTTAATTTCGTTGTACTTATTAAACCCGTTATATTATTATTGTGCAATAACACATACTCGCCAGCTCGTAGTGCTATTGGGCACGATAAAAATAACGCGTTTAATGAATACAAAGAGATGAAAGAATCATATATTATCCGTGTTAATAATCTAACCTTGAGCATTAACCGAATAGATAAACACTAACACGAATACAAATCCACCCTTAGTCTCCGTTTCACATTACAGGAGCTGAGGTAACTTGATGACCTTGATTAAAAATACATTATTCGTGTTTATAAATTTTACTCCCTGTCATTAGCTGAAATTTAGACTTACAAAATTTGAGCCTCGTATCAATATAATATAACTAATTCATGTAAAACGTTAGAGCTAATAACAAAATGCCAAAGTACACTAATTGATGCTATCAGTTTCGCCTTGAGGCTCGAGACACCTGTTACCTATGGTGTGTCCTCAGTTCGATAATATTTATTTTTGACATAACACATGCAAATTGTATAATAATTTGCAGAATCAAAACCGATGTTATTAGACAAGGGAAATCGCAAAAATGAAGAAAACAGTCTGTTTGTCATACTAATATAATGATAGTTATGTGCAATACTAATATGATAATAGTTATGAGCAATACTAATATGATGATAGTTATAAGGATAAAAAGTGATGAATATAATAACGTTATTAATTGGAATGATGATAACCGTGGAATGGTTATATAATGATCATGATGATAATGATGATGATGATGATGATGATGATGTTGATGACGATGAAGAGGATGATGATGTTGATGATGATGAAGAGGATGATGATGATGATGATGATGATGATGATGATGATGGTGTAATGATGATGATGATGATGATTATGATGATAATGATGATGATGATGATGATGACAATAATAATAATAATAATAATAATAATAATAATAATAATAATAATAATAATAAAATAATAATAATAATAATAATAATAATAACGCTGAATGTGGATATTGAAAACATCCATAACTATTAAAAACAGTATTTAATTAGCAACAGAGAGACAGACTGACTGACAATCGTCCTTGATATTTTGAATTTTAAAAATAGAGTTGGCGTGTCACAGCAGCTATTGACGTCGTCAGTCAGCAATTAGAATGAAATTATAACATTATACAAGAGAGAAGTGGTTTAGGTTCAATTAGAATGAAATTATAATATTATACAAGAGAGAAGTGGTTTAGGTTGATTGTGGTAAGGCCTGGAGACATCGTTAGTTTTTCGATATCATTTGTGAAGTTTGAGTATTTTATATTATTTTTAATCTACGAAATTGTATTTCTTCTCCATAATAACGACAAGCGATTAACCCAATTTTTCATATAGAGGGAACGAAGTTGGCGTTATTCAGATTATTGTTATTGTTTTTAGCCAGCCATTTTTATCAGTAGTTCTCACTAAATCGTATCAATTAGACTATAGGTGATATTTTTGGTCCATTGTGTAAATCTAGTAACATATGACATGATGAATCGGATGAAAAAAACAAACAAAAACAAACAAAACGAAAACCCCAAACAAATATAAGATAAAAAAGTTCTATAACCAAAAAATAAAACAACTAAAAAAAACAAACAACAAACCCCTCGCAACCCCCCCCCCCCCCCCCAAAAAAAAAAAATTAAAAAGAAAAAAACAAACAAATAAACAATAAAAACAAAAACAAAAACAAAAAACAAACAAACAATCATGAAACAAAAAAAAAACCCCAAAAAACAAACACACAACCAAGAAAAAACAAAAACAAAAAAAAAATCAACAAAAGCAAAAGTAAAGAAAACACAAAAAATCGAAAACAGAACAAACAAACAATTAATCAAGCAAGCGAGCAAACAAAACAGTAAAATTACCTATACAAAAAACAAAAACAAAATAAGATAAAGAAAAAAAAATCCCTCAACCACCCGCTCCCCCTCCCAAACTAAATGAGCCAGAAAAGAGGTAGAGAAACTTAATGGCAATAGTAAATTATATGATTCGCATGCATTATATTGAACAACAGAAAACAAACTAAATTTCACTCTAAATTTCTACAATAACATTATAACAGAATACGTGGTACACACAAGTCGGAGGAGACATTTCAAGTTTCAATTGTCAGTAAATGAATTGATTCTCTCCAGTCAATCCACAAACGTTATACACACACACACACACACACACACATATATATATATATATATATATATATAGATAGATAGATAGATAGATAGATAGATAGATAGATAGAGAGAGAGAGAGAGAGAGAGAGAGAGAGAGAGAGAGAGAGAGAGAGAGAGAGAGATAGCTATCTCTTTACACGTCCAAGCAGCGATTACAATGTCTTTAGTCACCCAGCTTTCTTGTTGTTTTTATACAGCTTGTTGAATGATCAGTTCTCGCTAAATTCTATCAATCAGACTATAAACGTTAAATGCTTCCCATGGTTTTGTTTATCGGTACGTTTCATATGGCTGGCGGATGTAGTGAGTATTTTACCTAGACGTATAGCAATAATGTTAAGACCAAGTGAATACAAAGCTGGTAAAAGTTGTGGACTGTAAAAAAAAAGTAATGTACAAAAATGGGTATAACAGCTTTAAAATAGATCAATATACCTAACACGGACTATTTCGGACTCAAAATCCTTCATCTGGCGCTGATATAACCTAAATGTGTTGCAAGCGCCGTAAAACCCTTAAAAAAAAAACAAAAAAAAAACAACAAAATCCTTCATCAGCAAATAACAAATTAAAAACAAAACGAAAAAAAAAAAAAAAACAGTACAAATGCTTCATACATCACTAACTCTAAACAGTCTGTTTCGATTTAAAGTGATTGTGCATTAACGTTTTTCACTGTTTTTGTTTCTGGCTGAAAAGGGGTTTTGAGCCAGAAATGTTCCATGGTTGTTATGGTTTTGTTTGTTTTTGAAGCTCGTTATATTCATTTTTGTACAGTATTTTATGAGCCGGAAGTTATGATACATAATCATAACATCAGCATAATATTTACATTCCGAGATGGAATTTAACATCAACCATTGAACAATTTTTATAACCGAAAGAGTCGAGGTATAACACTAATATAATAATAAAATTATATAAAAATAAACTTTATTCATCCAAAAAATGGAAATTCGTTTACAGACGAGTATCAATAATTAAACAGTCTGACAATTATTCCTGTCCCATTTTATGACGTCATTGTAACTCGAACTGACAGTTAAAAAATGTATATAACATTACTCCAAATCCTGAATTAATAAACGAATCTTAACCCTCTCCTTACCAACTGTAGGAACATCGTCATATTCGTTATGATACAAACGGTATTTTTCTTATACAGATTTAATGTAGATTCCTAAATCCCACAATATTAAGATTGATCTTCATAATATTTACAAGATCTTAAGTGTAGTTTGTAAAGCTTGTTTTCCTCAACAAGATGACGTGTCGTATGCACTTATAACTTATAAATTAGATATGTGAGTTTAAAATTCAATGTGTTTGTGTGTTGGGTCGACATTACATTTCAGAAAAAAATATTGAAAACAGTCGGTAACGAAAGAGTTAAAAGTGTTCATATTATCGACAAGGAGAACATGGAAAGGCGTCGGATAGGAACAAAACTCTTCCCTTCAGAAGCTTTTCCATTCTTAACTTTTCGTGAGTATTTTAACGATCCCAGGCTTCCGGTAGCCCCCCCCCCCCCCCCCCACACACACTTCTCCCCACAGCTTAACTGATTGAGCTTTTTATATAGCGCAATATCCACTAAACGTGCACAAAGCGCTTTACAGTGGGTTCCTGGCCAACAGCAACACTTTACACTTAGGACGTCTGATAGGCGGTATAACCATTTTTTTAGGACAGAGACAACGCTGTTAACGGCCATGTACTTACTCATTTTACACCCGAGTACGGTGAGAAAATGTGAGCAAAGAAAAGCCTTTTCCAAGGACTCAACTATGCGCCTAACGAGCGAAGCTCGAACCCAGGACCTTCCGATCCGAAAGCGAGTGTCGTACCACTAGACACCACATTGTCGCACAGCTCTCTATACTTAAAAGTATTCAACAACTTACCAGGTTTTTTCAAAGGGCTATGAAACTTGAAGGACCCCCGGAAGGAAGAAAGTCTCCGATAAAAAACAGCCATTTCCGAAACGCGGTTGATTTAACGGTTTAATAAAATAAAACAATTTAATAATAAAACAATTTAATAATAAAACAATTTAATAAAATAACACGATATATTATTATTATTATTATTATTATCAACAATAGGAAATATAATCAAGTTAGCTCATCCACTATAGTAATATAAACACAGGCAACCAAATGAAAGCGTGGAATTAATCCAAATGCAAACAGTTATTCATATCTTAATCTGCCACACAACGAAGTGGATATTGGTTTCGGTAATTAAAACACAAAACTAGCAGTGGTGTCAGTCGGCGTGATAATAATTTATTACAACACTAACATATCCAGATGTGTTATTAAATGATAATAAAAATAATACATAACAATAAGAATAATAATAATATGTCCAATGGCGAAGGAACGCAACTGGTGTCAAGCTGTGACCACCAACTGTACGTTATAATATTATATCTCCCTATACATCAAAAACTGACATTACCATGAGGCATGGAAGCGTATCAGAGACCGCTGATCTACCAATACCAACTAACTACTGCTGTAGTAACACGCCATGTTATCATACACTCTCATGAATTTTTTACATTAATTTTACATGAGTCCAACTGCTAATGCTGTTTCTCAAAGGCGAGTAAACAGACGCCTGATTAGGAGCACTAGCGGGTGAGGACAAAAGCCAATAATGTTTTTCTTTCTTCCAGTTCGATATATAATATAATATAATATAATATAATATAATATAATATAATATAATATAATATAATATAACATCATAATAATACAATAATAAAACCTGCACCAATCCTGTAGCGTAAATAATGGCTCACAAACTTTCTTTCACGTGCGTCGCAGGGTATAATAAAACCTTATTGATTCAGAAATTGATATTATAGGTAGAGCTGATTGGGAAATAAAATGCACAAGCTACATTTAACATAATCGTTGAGTGTAGTACACACACCATGTAACCAAACCTCTCGGAATAGTATTATGTCTGGGGAAACCCTACAGCTTAACATTCAATTTCCAGCTCAGCTTATGAAATGAACCAGTTAACTGCTGTACTCCGGAAAGACACGCGTTAAACAATTTTGACCAGAAAACTAGCCCTTCATATTATATCGATCGATTTAAATGACCCTCGTCTTGTCAAAATCTCTCAAACCTGGGACTTCGCGAAGTCTAAAAAAGAAACACACACAAAAAAAAAACAAAAAACAAACCAAAACAATTACCACAAAAACAAACAAACAAACAAACAAGTATCATGTCAGTATTTATATGGCTTAAATTTTACATAGGGTCTACACCTGCGCGTTTTCAGAGTACGGTAAAAATATAGGCATCATCTTTCAGCGGTGATACTCTCCACAATGGCAGTCAATATTATTTTCCTTTCTTGGCGGACATAATCTTTTATATCGTATTCGTATTGATATATTGTCAAAAAAAAAAAAGTTCAGAAAAGTGAGTGGAGCAGGCACTTATGTTGATAATAACAAGAAATGGATTGGGTAGAAAAGGGCTAGAAAAAAAGGGTAATAGTCGGGGCAATTTGTATAACGTGCCTTCGACAAGGATCCACCCATTCGACAATTGGGCATGCCAAACAACGCTTAAATGTAAGGCAAGTAGAGGTATCGTTCCGCTTGGCATTCGATGTAATGTTACTATGTTAATATCTAATATCACAAAGACATAATCTTAAATTGAAATTAGAATATTTTGTTATTAACGAACAATAGTTTGTTCGAAAGAGACGCTGTTATCGGCCAGGTCTTCATTCTGAAAACTGGCTCCGGTAAGAGAATGTGAGTATAGGGACTTTTCCAAGAGAATTCGATTAAAGGACTTTTCCAAGAGAATTTTAGTAAAGGGTCTTTTCCAAGAGAATGTGAGAATAAGGACTTTTTAAGAGGACAGGAGTAATGGGCTTTTTCAAGAGAATGTGATTGAAGGGACTTCTCCAAAAGAATGTGAGAAAAGAGACTTTTCTAAGAGAACACGAGTAAATGGGCTTTATCAAGAGAATGTGATTAAAGGGACTTTTTCAAGAGAATCTGTGTAAAGGGACTTTTCAAGAGAATGCGATTAAAGGGACTTTTCCAAGAGTATGTGAGTAAAGGGACTTCTCCAAGAGTAATAAGTAAAGGGACTTTTCCAAGAAAATAAGAATAAAAAGACTACTCCAAAAGAGATCGAGTAAGCGGATTTTCCCAAGAGAATATGAGTCAAGGGTTTATTTTTTGAAAGAGGATGTGAGTAAAGGGACTTTTTCAATGACTCAACTTTGCAACCTTTTGGCCACCCGAATGGGAACTCAAACCAGGGACCTATCGTTCCGAAGGCGAGTTTCATGCCATTTCAGACCACCAGAGCTGCTCTCGGGTTCCAAAGTATTATTTCTTTTACCGGGCTGTTGTTTCTTGACACGCGGCTTAATTATTGTCTCTTGACTACGATAACAATGCTAGGCAATTAAAGAGACTAACGCCGTCTTGGCTATTTTGACATCACATCAAAGTGCCTTATTATACAGAGGAACTTCATACAGAAGACAAGGTATGATATAATGAACATTATTATTCCCTTTTGTTCATTGCCTGAGAAATACATAAATGATAAAGCTAACTAGATTATTACCTTGCATTGCCAAAAGACTTTTTGAAGTTTTGGCAAGAAAGCTTTTACTTTGTGATAAACCTGTCTATCTATCTATTCATCTATCTATCTATCTATCTATCTATCTATCTATCTATCTATCTATCTATCTATCTATCTATATATATATATATATAAATATATATATATATATATATATATATATATATATATATATGAAATGATTGAAATTTTATATGGTGCAATATCTACTGCAGTGCCCTCCGTACTAAAGTCAAAACAAGATCTTGACAGCCTCAAAACTCTGGCCCAGGACCGTGACCAATAGAAACAATTAACAACATGGATGGAGAGAGCAGCTATACTTATCGACCATGACTGAATCACACAATTCTCAGCAAGCGTCAATCGACTGCGAGGCTTCCTACTACTATTAATATCTACTGATATGTTCAAAGCGCTGTACAAGATAAATACTTATCATGCAGGTTAAATCGTGACACATGTAAAGGGCTAAAACACTTTTCTGACGACAAAGACAACGATTGATTCGGCTAGGTATTTTTACTATCCACCTAAGAAAAGTGAGTGAATATGGAGAATCAAATTTCTGTGGCTAGCAACGGTTCTCAAACCAGGGAGCTACATGGGCGATGACGATGGGTATCAGAGCACAAGACAACAAAGTCACGAAGGACAGCCAACGTCTTGTAAAAATCTTATATTATTATCTTCTTAACGTCCCAAATTTAAAGTAGTTTGGCAAGCTGGGTCTAATCTAATCTAATATATATGTATTATATATATATATATATATATATATATATATATATATATTGTGTGTGTGTGTGTGTGTGTGTGTGTGTGTTTTACGTGTATGACAAGTAGCTTATTTAGTCTACTCTATTTTCGCGCATGAAACAATAAAACAATGAGAGAGAAGGAGAATGTTAGTATCGATATAAAGAGGTCCCCATGAAGGAAAATTAAATTACAGGTTTCCCAATGAGTGAATGAATAATGAATAGACTGTGATTTCCCGCGGCCGTGAGCTGAGATTACAGTAGGCGGTTGGGGTGATGATTAAAAGATGTGGGTGGTAGCTTAGGGTCCATTCATGCAATGCGCAGTATAGTCCACAGTATGGATTGGTAAGTAATAGTAAGTCATGGTATTAACTAAACAAATGTGGAGAAAGGAACTTTATCAAGTCAATCGAACGGTTAAAAAAGATGTGGGTGCTATCTTAGAGTCCATTGATGAAATGAGCAGAGTCCACAGTATGGATTGGTAAGTAATAGTAGAAGGATGTTAAGAATCTCCTGGACAGAGAAGAAAACTAATGAAGACGTATTAGAGCAAGCTGAAACTAAAAGGTTACTAATTCGTACAATCAGAAAAAGACAAATGTAATTTTTAGGGCACCTAAATCGACATAAATGTATTGAACATCTTGCTCTGACAGGAAAGATAGAAGGTAAAAAGAGTAAAGGTAGACCAAGAAAAACATATTTGAATAGTTTGAACGGCTAAGTGACAAAGAAAGAGAAGAGTAATATTAGTTTTCTGAGGTTATCTGATCAGAGAGATGAATGGCGTACCATGATCACTGATGTCTGGCACAGACTTGGTACTTGAAGAAGAAGTATAGTAAGACATGGTAAAAACTAAACAAATGTGGAGACAGGATCTTTATAAGTTCATCGAACGGTTAGAAAAGATGTGGGAGCTAGCTTAGGGTACATTGATGAAATGCGCAGTGAGGTCCACATTTTGGATTGGTAAGAATAGTAGGTCATGGTAAATACGTTTAAAAATGTGGAGAAAGGAATTTCATTAAGTCCATCCAACGGTTAAAAAAGATGTGGGAGCTAGCTTTGGGCCCATTGATGAAATGCATAGTAGAGTCCACATTACGGATTGGTAAGTACTATATGTCATGGTAAAAACTAAATCATTTGTAGAATAATTGAATTTCATCATTTCCATGGACCAGATAAAAAGGTGGGGAGGTCGCTTCGGAGCCACTGATGCAATGCGCAGTAGAGTATGGATCGGTATGTGGAGACGTTACTCAAAGCTGGGTCCTTGGAAAAGGCTCTTTACTCATATTCTCTCAGGTACTCAGGTGTGAAATGAGTACCTGTCCATGAACAGCGTTGTCTTTGTCTATATTAAAAATCTGAAGGATTGGTGAGTATAGTTAGTTCATGGTAAAAACAAAATGATGTGGAGATTGAAAGACTTTTATCAGTTGAACGGAATGGTTAAAGATGAAGGGGATTCGCTAATTTAGGGCAATTAATTGATACAATGCGCAGAAGAGTCCACATTATGGATTGGTAAGAACCAGGAACGTGAGAATAGTAGGTCATTTTATAAACTAAATAATGTGGAGAATAATTGACTTTATCATGGCTATTGAACGGATAAAAAAAAGATGGCTGTGCTTGGACCCCTTGATAAAATACTCAGTGGGGTCCAACATATGGATTTGTAAGTATAGTTAGGTCATTGTAAAACTAAATAATTTGAAGTATAATTGACTTTTATAATTTCCATCGAAAAGATAAAAAAAAGATAGATACGGTGGTAGCTATGGGCCCAGTGATACAATGTGCACAATAGTCTACACTATGGATTAGTAAGTACACTTAGGTCATTGTAAAAACTAAATAATATATAGAATAAAGACCTTTATCATTTCCATCCAGCGAACAGATAAAAAAGATGCGGTGGGAGCTTTGGGCCCAGAGATGCAATACACAGTAGAGTCTCCACTGTGGTTTGGTAAGTGTAGTAGATCATGGTAAAAACAAACAATGCGGATATGTGACTTTTATCATGTCCCTCGAACGGATATAAATAGAGCAGGTGTCAGCGTAGGTCCTATTGGTAAAATGTGCAGAGCCTACTCATCAACAACAAAAACAAAAAACAATCCGCGTATTTAAAATATTGACCAGAACACTCGTCCCTCAAATATCGATCGATTAAAATTATCTTCATCGTGACATAAACTTTCAAACCTGGGACTTCACAAAAAGAAAATGGAACAATCCATCTTAAAATTATATATCAACTTCTCACTCCATGACATAACTGTCCCTTTTGTATATGAAAACCCAAATTTTCTTATTCAAAATACAATAAAATGTATTCTATGCAATTACTTTATATTATATGTATTGTTTAATATTACAATGTTATAATATAATGTTAACGAAGGCTCCGCGAAAGTCAATCCAAAAGTCAATTCGTTATATAACTCTTAATGTAGAATCAATGAGGTCATCATGACCTGTAGTGTCATTAGTAAGTCACACTACTCTAGTTATGACAGACCCAAGACGCTGTGCAGGGACATGTGTAATGAATGGTGGAACGGTCGAGTAAAAAATAGACCGACGACTCCTGCAATGTCACGGGCCAGTGATTCCCAGTCGGAAGAGGGATTGATGGATTATTTATTTAAACTGCCTTGATTACCAATTGATGCTGGTTGGAGCATACATAGAACATATTATTTGGAACACAGTGACCAAATTTTTTATGCTGACGTGTGCGGTTCAGTAAAATACCCAACGGTTTTACCCTCCAAATCAATAACCAACAAAAGTGTGATGTCAAAAAACTGCCACCAATCTCATTGGAAGAATAAAATACTCTGCCAGAGGACTGGATAATTTTACATTGTAAAATTAACTCACTCAATCCTAGAGATTTTTGCTACTTTTCACAATTGGAAAAATGTATTAAAATGAGCATGTAAATAGATAGTTTTATTCAACTAAGATTAACATGCAAAAATTAAAAACATTAGCTTTGATAGTACGCCTATAATTTGTCTCAGAAAAATGTAATAAATAGGAATGGGATAAAAGTAACCCGGGTAAACTACGGATTTAGTCGGTGTTAGAGGTGAGTAAGTTAATCTTCTGGTTTCATAGTGATGTCATCTTATTTTCTTTTCTCAATATATGCAGGTCGTCAATGACGATTATCCATCCTCGATTCTTTTGCGTCCTGTAATCCTAAGAATCTGCCTATACATCCTGCTACTATAATAGTTATGCCACATGAGATTCAATATGAAATCTATTCATTGGCATTCTACCGTAACTATCGTTAACATATAGCCTGATCTGACCAAAAAATGTCGTCAAAATGCCAGTCTTTGGCCACAAAAGAAAACAAATCGTGAGTTGTATTCAATAGTTCAACCAATGGGACCACTTGTTTCCATGAGCACTACTAACGACAACTCACTAGGCGGTGCAAAAACCAAATAATGACGTCAAAATGCCAGTCATTTTGGGTTTCAGTGTCAGACTATAACTTAACGATGGCTACGATTCTCCTCCTCCCAAGAAATAGTACCTCGTGATCACATCAAGTTTACAGTAATAATTTGTGACGTCAAATCTTCACGCGCTAAATCTAATTAAAAATAGATTCCTAAAGACAGAAGAATCATTTAAAGGTATTTGAAAATGTCTTTTATTCAAATATGACGAAATCGAAATAGATTGAGGGGTAGAATAACAAAATTCTCTCACTCTTACGTTTTGGAATTTGGATTTTGTTCTCAAGCTCGTTCAGTGGTTGGAAACACGTCCGGAATTCCAAAAACCCAAGAGTGTAAGAATCGTATATTAATCCGTAG
>NC_088361.1:85641629-85644129 GCF_034508935.2 Berghia stephanieae | reverse complement strand
ACGTCCACTCCATCACGTTCTGAGGAAGAAAGAGATAGATAGATAGATGGAAAGAGAGGGAGAGAGAAGAGAGAGAGCTAAAGAGAGAGATAGAGAGAGAGAGAGAGATGTAGAGGGAGAGAGAGATAATGAGAAGAAAAAAAAAAGATAAATAGGGACAAAGAAAGAGTGATAGAGTGCATAAGAAAGGGAGAGAGGGAGCGTGATCGAGAGGAAAGGAGTGCGTGCAAGGCACACAAACACATACATTCACACACACACACACACACACACAGACACACACACACACACACACACAGAGAGAGAGAGAGAGAGAGAGAGAGAGAGAGAGAGAGAGAGATAACCTCGTCGTTTCGAGGTTGTATGCGAGGCAAGTGTCAAATAGATAGTAAAGAAACAAGACCAAAAGGCAGCACAACTTATTGAAACAATAAAACATGTTTTTCTGTGACTGATTTTTGGCACTGCAAAAAATAAGCGTGTGGATGGATGACATTGTGATTAAGTCAATCAAATGCTGATCGAAAGGCCATGGGTTCAAATGATATTCCCAAGGGAAACGGGGAGGGTTTTTTTTTGGATTGTTTTTTTTAGTTGTTGTTTGTTTTCTTTGTTCTTGTTGTTGTATTTTTCTTTGTCTTTGCTATTTTTGTTGGGTATTGTTTTATCTGAGGTTGCTTTTTATTTTTAGAGGCGGGAAGGGGGAGGGGGTCTTTTTGTTTGTGTTTTGTATGTTTTGTTTTGTTGGGTTTTTTTTTGTGGTTGCTGTTTTCTATTTTTTTGTTTCTAGTTTTTGATGGGTGAAAGGGGAAGTGGATTGTATCTTCTTGTTTCTTTTTCTTTTCCAATTCATATTTTTGGGTTGTTATCACTCTCGTATGGTCTTTTTGAGAGAATGAAACTTTTTTTAAATATTCCACGAGCGCTAATGTTCTCGAAACAATTTAATGGGTGTTAAAGAGGCCTAAAACGTTTCACGACTTCTTTGATGTGGAAAAGGGGTTTTAAAATACGTGATGGATCAAAACAAAGAACATTGTTCCAACTTTTTGATGATAGGAGTAGCTACAAAGTTACACTTATGGCGGTTCTAATTCCAGGCAACGGATATCCGGCGCGGAAACATCTTTTCAACTTCAACAAGACTAACAGGTTCTTGGACTTCCGGGAGGAAACGTGGGGCGGTGTGAGCGATCACCAAGAATGTATGTAGCCTATTCAGAGATGGATCGAACATCGACCATAGATTTTAATGGGACTCGGAGCCGATACATATTATACACTGTATAATATTTCATTAAAGTCCCAGAGTTGAGAGTTTTTAATAAAACATAAGGGCCACTTTATACATTCGATATTTGAATGGTGAGTTTTCTGGCCAAAATTAGGAAAATTTGTTGTTGCTTTTGCAGAGAACGAAATACCGTCCATTCAAATTTTGAGAAATCATGAACAAAGTGCAAAATGGCGTTCTGTCATTTCATGACCCTGGCCACATTGAGTGTCCCGTAGAAATCAAACACGATTGATTTTCCCCAGCAGTCGTAGGATTTGTTTAAGTTCCCTTTTCATTATATAACACTGCTTTTGGTTTATTGTTTCCATACCGTCCCTGGTTTCAACCATACCTCTCTCTCTCTCTCTCTCTCTCTCTCTCTCTCTCTCTTTCTATCTCTCTCTCTTTCTTTCTTTCTCGTGTGTTTGTGTGTGTGTGTGTGTGTGTGTGTGTGAGTGTGTGTGTGTAAGTGTGTGTGTGTGTGCGTGAGTCAGTCCAGTTCTCGCTCTTCTCTCTCTCTCTCTCTCTCTCTCTCTCTCTCTCTCTCTAATCCCCCGCCCTCTCTTTCTTTTTTCGCTCTATTGAATGATCTTTCAATCTCTAACTATCTTGCTCTCTCCCTCTCTCTCCCTCTCTCTCTATCTATATATATCTCTCTCTCTGTCAGCTCTCCCCGTCAGTCTTCCAATTTCTATCTATTTCTCTCTCATGTATTCTCTTACCCTCTTATAATTATATGTAAATATAATATGTTTCTTTTTGCTAGACTGTTGACTCAACTCTGTAATTATTTATTTACTTTATGTATTTTCAACCACATCTGTTTATTTCCCGCTGTCTCGTGTTCTTGTAAAGCATTATTATCGATACGGTACAAGGCCTTCTCAAGCTTCAACGTTCAAATTTGAAAAAAATCTGTTTATATGTATCTTTTTTACTTTCACACACACACACACACACACACACACACACACACACACACACACATCTATTACCTATCTATCCACCCATCCATCCATCCATCTGTCTATCTATCTATCTATCTATCTATATATCTATCTATCTATCTATCTATTTATCTCTATCTATCTATCTATCTATCTATCTATCTATCTATTTATCTCTATCTATCTATCTATTTATCTATCTATCTATCCATCTATCTATTTCCATCATTCTGTGTCACATTTTTTTCTATCCCACTCTCTCTCATCCTCCTTTCCT
>NC_088361.1:85634129-85639129 GCF_034508935.2 Berghia stephanieae | reverse complement strand
TCTCTCTCTCTCTCTCTCTCTCTCTCTCTCTCTCCCTCTCTCTTCATCTCTGCTCTCTCTCCTAATCCTCCTCATCCTCCCCATCTTCCCTCTCTTCCTTACTATCTCGCTCTCTCTCTCTCTCTCTCTCTCTCTCTCTCTCTCTCTCTCTCTCTCTCTCTCTCTCTCTCTTTTCTCTTTCTTTCTGTCTACATATTTTGACTTTATATTTCTATCAACCAATTAATCATATATACCTATATATATGATTAAGGGCGTATTTTAAAGAGACAAACCGATAGATAAATGAATGCATACTTATATATGACCCCTACCTTTCCCCTACCTCTCTCAATCCCCTCCCTGCCGCCCCCCCCCCCCCCCCCCCCACTCTCCCTACATGCCCCTCATCCATCTCTATCTCCCCACATTTCTCTCTCTATCTATCTCCATCTAAATATATATCTCTCTTCCCCAAACAATTTCCTACTTTCGAAACATCCCAAAACTGTCTACCGCAGATCAATTTACATAGCTGAGACAGACAACATTGGCATTACGTAAATACTATCTTCCATAGATAACACACATAATATATTATAATTCCTACCCTTTATCGGCACGTAGAAAAAGTTGATCGCCGTTACAGACACGTAAAACAAACACCATTAGGAAAACAAGTACAAGTCAATTGTAACCTAACCCTAAATGTAACATTTGGAAGGCCTGGATATAATGCAAAAGTTTACTGGAAGCTCGAAGAAATTAATAACAATAATAATAAAATTGAATGGAAGCATTTTGAATTTCACGGAAAGACCGTAAGACCAATGAGTTTGTACATGCTCAAATTGAACATAATTTAACAGGTCTCCGGGAGCCTTTGCTTGCCATTGTCATAAGAAGAAAGTTGTCATTGTTTGGCTATGTGACCAGCCATGGTAGCTCCCAAATACAGTTCTGAGAGGGACCTTGGCGGAAGGAGGCAGGAAAAGAAGGAGACAACCAAAATGCTGGAAGGGCAATATATCAAGGATTGGACGACAAACTAAGCATTTATTGTGTGCGGCTATGTAGTCTAGTGGTATGACACTAGCTTTCGGATCGGAAGGTCCTGGGTTCGAGCCTCGCGCTCGGCGCATAGTTGAGTCCTTGGAAAAGACTCTTTACTTACATTCAGGGGGAAAATGAGTACCTGGCAGTTAACAGCGTCGTCTCTGTCCTCATGTCCCGTTCTACATTTTACGTGTTGCTTGGTCAGGGACCCTTTGTAAAGAGCTTTGAGCACGTTTAGTGGATCCTGCCCTATATAAAAGCTCAAGTTTTTTTTTCTATCAACAAAACACAATGAATGAAACATCAAAAACGACATGACCGTTAAAAGCGTTGTCTCCGTCGACCCCCCCCCCCCCCACCCTTGTGATATCGCCTTATCACCTTATCGCCTTGTAAAGCACTTTGAGCATAATTAGTGGATAGATTCAATTCAGTCCACTCTGCCCCGTCGGGTGCATTGAGGCACCAGCAAGTGATCTCCAATGCTCCCGGTCATTTGCTGCATGGGATACGGTCTGTAGACTAAGGCCCTGGGCCTTTAGTTCTCACTGTACAATTCTTCTCCAGGTCTCTTTTGGTCTACCTCGGTTCCCGTTTTCCTTGTGGAGTCCAGCGTAACGCTGTTCTCGGAATGAAGTGGACATTGCACAACATAAAGGCTCAAGTTTTAATTTTAAGTTAAAATTATGTGGAGTTGTGTTTTATTTAAAACAATGTTTTGTGAAATATTGTAATATTGAAGGCGTAATGATGCACTGACTGTATGTCCCGGCTTGCCTGTCAATTAGGCAAACATGTAAAAGAGAAAAAAAGCATGACGACACAAATATTTGATTCATTCACTAATTCTTTGGGAGCATTTGGTGCAATTGTTGTCTTCATTAACAATGCATTTTGACCTAAATTCGTTGTTGTACTATGAAAAAAGCACGTCTTTAAATTTTAAGTCAGGAAAGTCGAACTTCGGATAATCAATCGATTAATATGACCCTCATTTTGTCTGAAACTCTCAAACCTTGAACTTCAAAAGCAGAAGAAGAAGAAGAAGAAGAAGAAGAAGAAGAAGAAGAAGAAGAAGAAGAAGAAGAAGAAGAAGAAGAAGAAGAAGAAGAAGAAGAAGAAGAAGAGGAAGAAGAGGAAGAAGAAGAAGAAGAAGAAGAAGAAGAAGAAGAAGAAGAAGAAAAAGAAGAAGAGGTAGATGGAATGTTACGATAACAGTTGGTAAATGTGTTAGATAATAACGAAAGAAGTTTTTGTTTACTTGAAGTGCTCAGAAATTATTTCTCTCCAAGACGTAAAATGATTATCTATGAGTCCCTCTATGTCATGTCCTTTCCCTCCTCCCACCAAAAGAAAGTTTCATTTTCAGACAGAGAATATTGAACAGGCAATAATTTAGCACTTGAGATTCGAGTGAGAGGGGGAGAGGAAGGGTTAAAAAAGTACAAGTAAATTGATTTATGAAATTAGGGAATGTTTTGTCTCGTTTTGACTGGGCCGTAACGCACCCGAATTTCATCCAAGTTATTAGATTAGAGAGGTATAGACCGACAAATTGAACAGTTTTACTGGCTTCTGTGGTCTTCCAAGAAATCCTTTTGCATTATTTGTGGTTGTGGGTGGTTGGTTGTGAGAATGTCTCTTCTTGTAACAAAGTCAAGCGAAGTTGTGAATTGTTCATGAGCGAATTAATCACAATGATAGCCAACACGTTGTCCTCTGAGTTGTGTTCTCGAGTACAACACTTAACCCTCTCCTTACCATCCATAGGAAAATCGTCACATTCGTTACTATGAAATTAACAATTTTCTCATTCTGATATCCTTTGTACATCACAAATTATAAAGAAAATATTTTGTTCTAGTGATAAGAATTAAACACGGGACAGTATTACGTATGGAATGTACTTGTTCCTTTTCTGTTTGAGTAGAAAAAAAATTGTGTTGCGTGGGTGTGAAGTTTCAGGGAAAATTCTGAAAATGTCTGGTGAGGAGAGAGTTAACACATAATACTTCGCGTGAACAAGGATTGAATAGGTACCATGCTACAGGCAAGAACAGGTATAGTCAGAATGCTGGTCAAAAAAGATGCTCCAAAGACGACTTATTGTTCTTTATGAATTGAAAAATTGGTTGAAAATAGTCAGCTCGAGGAAAAGGTAGAGCACATTAACCAGTTAACTGCCATACTCTGGGAAGAAAAGTATTTAAAGATTTGGCCAGTAAACTCGTCCTTCAAATATTAATCGATTTAAATACCATTATGTTAGTGAAAATTCTCAAACCTGGGACTTTGCGAGGTCCCATCCCATACTAGAGAGTTTCTACCAAGATAAGGCCTAATTAAATCGATCGGTTTTTGAAGGATGTGTTTTGTGGCCAAATTTTTAAATTCATGTTTTTTCAGAGTACGGCACTTAACTGGTTAAACACGGTGGAAGAGCCAAAATACGTTATATTAATATGCATCTTTTGAGATTATTTATAATATCAATGCTTCAATAATACAAAAACGTCATGGAATTACTTTGTCGTACTGATGAAAGAGTGCTTTGGATCCAGTCCAAGAAGTTCAGACTTATAAATGAATTCATTTGCATGAAGGGAAAAGGTATACGCTGCTGATGATAAGATAATGCTGTTGAAGTGTATAGTGTAAGTAATTTGATTTTGTTTTGATTTGATAGAAATTAGTGAGTTATTCCACTATCACGATTTGTGCGGCTATGTGGTCTAGTGGTATGACACTCGCTTTCGGATCGGAAGGTCCTGGGTTCGAGCCTCGCGCTCGGCGCATAGTTGAGTCCTTGGAAAAGGCTCTTTACTCACATTCTCTCACCGTACTCAGGTGTAAAATGAGTACCTGGCCGTTAACAGCGTTGTTTTTGTCCGAAAAATTGTAATATCGCCTAACAGACGTCATGTCCCGTCCTACACGTTAAATGTTGCTGTTTACCAGGGACCCATTGTAAAGCTCTTTGAGCACATTTAGTGGATATTGCATTATATAAAGCTCAATTTAGGTGAATGAAAAATAAATACTCTATCAATCCAGTCTCGTAGATCTATAGTATCCAATTTTATTAATTTAATATCTTTATCCTTAAAAGGCGATAATATAATTCTAGTAGATCAAAATTTTTCAATAATTTTCAACATCGCATAATTTATCTACCTTTAACCAATCAACTGCCATGCTCTAGAAAAAAAATAGATACAATACCTAACATGAGCTAAATTAGACATTTGGTGGTCTATCGCAGTGATAAAAAACTGATGTGCAATAGTAAGATATACAGTACATGATATCATTAATAAAATAAACATAAATTACTCATCGAATTCAAACTTAATCGATCGATATATGTAGGCTGAGTTTTCTGACCAAATTAAAAAAATACGCGTCTCTCCCGAGAATGACCGGCTGTTAACTGGTATTGTGAAATTAATATTGCCAAGAGGAAAATAGCAGTTAATTTTTTAAAATGTTGAACTGAGAGTTACAGTTGCGAACTACCCTCTGGATACGATACACTGTCTCATTTCAAAGTATGTTCTGCTTCATCTAATGGTCGAGCTTCAAAATCACATTTTAGTAACAGCGGTTCCTTTAATGTTAAATGTAGATTTACATTTGCGTAGTCTACTTCTTCTTCTTCTTCTTCTTCTTCTTCTTCTTCTTCTTCTTCTTCTTCTTCTTCTTCTTCTTCTTCTCTTCTTCTTCTTCTTCTTCTTCTCTTCTTCTTCTTCTTTCTTCTTTCTTCTTTTCTCTTCTCTCTTCTTCTTCTTCTTCTTCTCTTCTCTTTCTTCTTCTCTTCTTCTCTTCTTCTTCTTCTTCTTCTTCTTTCTTCTCTTCTTTCTTCTTCTTCTTCTTCTTCTTCTTCTTCTTCTTCTTCTTCTTCTTCTTCTTCTTCTTCTTCTTCTTCTTCTTCTTCTTCTTCTTCTTCTTCTTCTTCTTCTTCTTCT
>NC_088361.1:85559129-85614129 GCF_034508935.2 Berghia stephanieae | reverse complement strand
TAATGATTTTACCCCGACGGTAGAGAATAATGATAAAATAAATTAGTCATAATCATAAGAAAAACAAAACAAACAAAAAACAAACAGAAGAAACTCACACACCCTCACACACACACACACACACAAATAAAAACAACAAACAAACAGACATATAAACAAACAGCAATGGCAGAATGCGAATGTTTGAATTCTATTATGAATTGCCAACACAAATACACGAGCAATAGTTAATACCAATAGTAACCATACTATCGTAATAGTATCCACATTACCTATACCTGTTTTAGAGGGCTGATAAGGAAAATTGCTATGAGCTCATTATAGTAACGGAAATGATAAGCAACATTTTTATGAGCTCATTGTTGTCATGGAAATTCTCTCAAACCGTCTCAAAATATCGTTCATTGCAGCAATGTCAGAGCGAGCATATAATTGTATTCGATTACCTACAAATTGACAAATTCACAGACAAAAGACATCCGTTTGTTTTTTGTTTTATTCAAATGTTTATATTTATTTTCCCCCCAGATTGGCAAATTGGCTTCCCAGCAGCGACTCGCTGGGGTCCTGCGCAGGATCGGTGCTCAGATTTTAGGGTCTCCCATTTCAGCAGCGTGAGTAAGTAGCCTAATCTTATGAGCTTGTAGCGGTTAGCTGGGATCACGAAAAGACCCCGTCGTCTGAGATACTGGTTTAGTCCCCTTGTGCTGGTTCCCACATCGATCTTCGTTTAACCAAAGTAATAGGGAAAATATAGAAGGGAGGAGGAGGAGTAAGAATGTGATGTGATGACAGCAGACAATCTCTCTCTCTCTCTCTCTCTCTCTCTCTCTCTATATATATATATATATATATATATATATATATATATATATATATATATATATATCTATCTATATCTCTCTCTATTTCTCTTTCTCTCTCTCTCTCTCTCTCGCTCTTTCTCTCTCTCTCTCTCTCTCTCTCTCTCTCTCTCTCTCTCTTTCTCTTTCCCTCCATATCCCCTTTCTCTCTCTCTACATATCCCTCATTTTCTCTTTCTCTCTCTTTCTTTCTCTTCCTCTCTCTTTGGCTCTAACCCACACAAACATACTCTCATCTCATATATATATATATATATATATATATATATATATATATATATATATATATATATACATATAAAACCTAATATATTTTATTCATAAATATGGCTGTGCAGTCTCTATTTACACTTGCCGTGAATGTGTGCGTCAGTTTGTCAATCTGCTTCTATTATCCAGTTAGTAATCTTATCCATAATATATATATGTATATATATATATATATATATATATATATATATATATATATATATATATATAAATATATTCATATATAATATATATATATATATATATATATAATATATATATATATATACATATCTAGATATCGGTCAATCTCTCTATCGGTCTGTCTATCTATTTATCTATGCTATATATCCATCAATTTATTCTTTTTATCTATACATCTATCCATCTATCTATATATCAATATATCTATCTAACGTTCCATCCATTCATCCATCCAATTATCTAGCTATCCGCCTGTCTGTCTATTTACGTGTACGCTTTATTTGTAGATAGATAGTAAATAGATAGATAATAGATAGATGGATCGATAGCCAGAGAGAGAGAGAGAGAGAGAGAGAGAGAGAGAGAGAGAGAGAGAGAGAGAGAGAGAGAGAGAGAGCGGGGGGGGGGGAGAAGGGGGATGGTTACTGGGGCACGGAGAATAACAGAGAGTGGAAAAAGATAAAGTAGAGAACTCAATGCAAATCTGTTGTCATAGAAACATGGTACACAAATAGGCGGTTAATGGCCCTCATAGTGGGACTATTGACGGCCCAATATTGAATTTACTGTCGAATGGCCTTGAAGTCCCGACAGGCAGTGGTTGGTGCTAGGCACTTGGGTGTTTATTATTATCATCATTATTATTATTAATGTTATTATTATTATTATTATTATTATTATTATTATTATTATTATTATTATTATTATTATTATTATTATTATTATTATTATTATTATTATTATCATTGTCAGCATCATCATGATCATCATCATCATCATCATCATCATCATCATCATCATAATAATCATCATCGTCACCAGCGTCATTACTATTAATGTTATTATTATTATTATTATTTTTATTATTATTATTATTATTATTATTATTATATTATTATTATTATTATTATTATTATTATTATTATTATTATTATTATTATTATTATTATTATTATTATTACTATTATTATTATTATTGTTATGGTGTATTATTAGTATCGAGTTATCGCCCTTTGCAATTGTATTACCAATATTTTATTTCCATAAATAATACATTGAATTACATTTAATTACTTCTCATCAATGTCACAATTGAATATATTTTAAGAATACATGATATTCCTTTCATTAGTTAACTACACTTGTGCATTAACGTTATATTACATAACGTAAATTCTTGTTTATGTATATTTCTATACTGCCATATCAAATATTACTAATTCTGTGATATATAATGTATAGAGCTTGAATAAATAACTTGTTGACTGGCCACCAATGAGTGTCTTCCCTGCCAGTCTATGGATGCACTGCTTTTGGTGCATAACAATTATTATTATTATTATTATTATTATTATTATTATTATTATTATTATTATTATTATTATTATTATTTTGAGTTTATAGTCCATGTTATTCCTAAGGATAGTTCCTACATAATACCGTTATAAGTCGTCGACGGGTCACAGATCAGATCAGTTTGACCTTTCCCATTCCAACATCATACCGCACAGACACGAGCGGTTACAATAGACACCTAGATAACCACGCCTCTCGGACAGTTGTCATACAATGGCAGTAATTGGTAAACATAGTTAACTACATTTGTCTACTATCGGAGGCATGTGTCTAAATAAAATAACCACTGTTTTACTGCTTGATCAATAGAACCAACATGGAAAACTATATGTAAACTTAAACGTTTATAAAATGATCGGGAAAATCGTGTGATAACTAATCACCCATTTAGCGATATAAAAAAACAATAACAATAATCAGAGAGAGAGAGAGAGAGAGAGAGAGAGAGAGAGAAAGAAAGAAAGAGAGAGAGAGAGAGAGAGAGAGAGAGAGAGAGAGAGAGAGAGAGAGAGAGAGAGAGAGAGAGAGAGAGAGAGAAAGTTCACATTATTGTTTATAAACAACCAACTATGTTTGTCCGAGCACGTGTCAAGCAATGTGTCGCAAATTCCATGTTGTTTTGATTGGTCAAAAATCGACTGGTTAATTGAGATTCATTTGAATCAATCGATCGTTTGATTATCTGGCCAAATCTGAAAATATTCGTTTTATCAGAGTACGGCAAAATAAGTGTTGATGAACTAATAGGCTGACTTATTGGGGAGGAGGGAAGGGTAGGAAAATGAATGAGAGCATTCACCTGTTAGGAGTTCCGATAGCTTAATTGGGTGAGAGTTCGACTAACAAGAAAATAAGCCTGTTTGAATGATACGTGGCGTTTTGTCTGGCTTTTTTTCGCCGTGTGCAATTAGGTAGCTGGAAGTGTCGGATATGGCGGAAAGTTCTTCACATACATGAACTAGTGTTGTTGAAATTAGAAAGAAAATGTATTAAAAAGCTAACGGAATGGATAATTCGAGTATATTATTATTATTATTATTATTATTATTATTATTATTATTATTATTATTATTATTATTATTATTATTGTTATTATTATTATTATTATTATTATTATTATTATTATTATTATTATTATTATTATTACTATCATTATTATTATTATTATTATTATTATTATTATTATTATTATTATTATTATTACTATCATTATTATTATAATATTATTATTATTATTATTATTATTATTATTATATTATTATTATTATTACTATTATTATTATTATTATTATTATTATTATTATTATTATTATTATTATTATTATTATTATTATTATTATTATTATTATTATCATTATACTTATTATTCTGACTCTGTCAAGTGGGACAATATCTTACTTTTTACCCCATTATCATGTTCATGTTTCTTTAATTGTTTCTTTTCTACTATTATATGACGTATGCATTGTTGTCTCCTCACGTAACACATTCACCTGTGGCACGAAGTAACGTGAGTCAAATTGCTACAGTCACGTACTCTGATAAACCCTTTAAAATATTTGGCCAGAAAAATAGTTCTTCAATTATGATCCATTTATATTACTCTCACCTTGGCAAAGACACTAAAACCTAAGACTTCGTGAAGGACGAGGCTTCTGACAATTTTTTTAAGATAGGTACGTGTTTTCCATAGTACGGCAGTTAGCCGGTTAAAGATAATCCATTATATCGGAAGTTAATTACGTCTTGCTTCAAGGAAAACATATGGTTATGTTGTAAAGTTATGTCACGATTCGAAGGCTTATTATCATAGGCAACGTAATCAGATACAACATAACTAAAAAGGTCAATCACCCAGGTATTGCGTGACTTTCGGATAACCACGGTTTAACTTTTGACCTTTTTTTCCTCACACGTGGAAATGAACAAAATGTGTAAATAAAAAAAATAAAGCAAAGCATCCATAAAATCCATACTCATAAACAGACACACAGACACACAAAACAAAAACAAATAAACAAGCAAACAAATTATCGACAAAAAAAGCCCAGATAATACCCCCCCCCCCCCCCCGCCCCCCAAATAACAAATGGACATATGCAAAATTTATAAACATAATAAAAAAGAAACAAAATTAACAAAAGAATACACAATAATGAAAAGAAGATATTATTCTGTTATATTATTTTTTCGACTTTAAGATTATGTTTTTTAAGGGGAGGTGGAGGATGGGGAGGGGGGGGGGGGGTGTGGAAAGGCCAAGAGAGAGGGAGGAGGGCAAAAACAAATACCAACACAGAGTATTGAAGTACTTTGGAAAACACGTATTTAAATTGTGCCCAGAAAACCTTTCAAATATCGATCGATCTAAATGTCCCTCATCTGGGAAAAAACACTCTCAAACCTTGGACTTAAGGAATACCTAGTGAAGTCCCAGGTTTGAGAATTTTTGTCAGGATGAGTTTCATTCAGATCGATCGATTTTTGAAGGACGACTTTTCTAGCCAAATTTTTATATACGTCTTTCTAACTTTCTAACTTTTAACTGGTTAAAATGCGTGAGATGTACAAAAGTGAAGTCCAATTTACCTCTGTCTGTATTTTAACTTCCGACTCGATGGAACAATTAGAAGAGTCAAGACTCCACAAACTATAATAATTAGTTTTCAACTCTTATCTTTTTTTTTTACAATCTATAATGAAAATGTGAGTATTACTTTTCGTTTCGTGCGATGAAAACAAGCCTTTAACGCTTATGTAAACAAATATTTATATTTTTATTGTCTTGAATAATTTAAGCAATTTCCCATCATTTCAAAACAATATAAGATTTGAGAACTGAGAAAAGTTTGGATTCAGGCGGGGTTTTTTTTTTTTACATCTTTTGGTATTTAACATCTATGCATTAATTATAATTATGAAGTATTTGTTCCGCACAAAAATGAAAAAAAAAAACAGCTTTTTGTCAGTGCAGGTAGGTTTGTTAGTATTTAGTTTCCCGTAACCATTTCGAACTCAACCACGGAAGTAAAAAAAACAATACAAAAAAAAAAAAAAACAAACAAAAAAAACAAAAAAAAAAAACAAACATTGTGTTTTAAGCTGGAGGCAATCACATTTTAGAAGGAATATTTAATTAGATTTAGTCAAAGACGAATATCTTTTAAAAAGTTATACCGGAGAATGTTCGGGATCACATGGGACTGTTTACGAAAGTTAATTAAAAGACTTTTAACTTATTTAGAAAATGCATTCACTTAAAAAAATGACTCTTTCGAAATCTCAAAGGTTATTTCCGCAAATTGCTAACTGATTCTATGCACAATCTCTGTGAAAAAAAAACAAAACAAAAACAAAACAAAAGTAAATCTCAAACGTTATTTCCACAAATAGCTAACTGATTCTATGCACAATCTCTGTAAAATAAACAAAAGTATTGCGAGTATTCGGAACTGTAAATTTCCATTGACATTGTACCGTTTTGAATTTGTCACAAATGATTTTAAGGAAAACGATACGGGTTCTAGGGTCAGTTTATCCTTACTTATGCTAAGATCTGTTTGGTTCATGTGTCGGGTGAGAGAAAAAAAACAGGAAACTTTAGAAGCATATATCCGCTAAACTACAGAAGTTGCAAGTTTGACATTTTAACATAATTAAACCTAATTTTGAAATTTATGTACACGATTTTTCAGAAAAAATATGTTGAAAAACCTCAACTCGACGTTTGAATAAATAAACACATCGCTAATTTGTCATCAGTAAATCTCCCATTTCGATTTATGACTATGTATAGACTTTTTATCATTGATCCGACTGATTTTCGAATGTCTTGAATAATGATTTAATTCTATGCATTTTGAATTGACTATTTAAACTTTGCTTCTCCATTGTACGACTCGAAAAGACCATGTTGGACATCGTTGACCATTGATCCACTGGATTTAAATCAGAACTCACTGGAGCCCATTTATCTTTAGAAATTGATCAAATGTGATTTTTTGCTTTGTTTGAAAATTGTAGTAACATTGTCAAAAGTAAAAAAATATTCCAGACAATACAGATCGCTCACTTGAGTTTGAAGAATACGGGACAAGTCACTACAGTAGTCACACCACACTGCTAGTAAACAAGACGCAAGTTTAGAAACTTTCGATATCATGAATTTTATACGACTTTGGGAACCGGCTTAGAGGATTGGATTTTTAATTAAACTTGACAAGTATTAGTTTATGGTCTTGTTCTTGTTGCTTATAAATGTTCGAATAATTCTAATGTCTTCTTTGTATTGAAACAGCGTCATACCCCCCCCCCCCAGTCTTTCTTCTCTCGCACCGTCTGTGATATAAATGCACAATAAGCTGTATTGGAATCTCATAACATTTTTGTCAATTGCTTCCGGTTGTAACGGAAACGCTGCCATCTTGGATTTAGACTAACAATTATTTTCAAAATCAATAGGGTTTCACATTTTTCAACACACGAGGTGAGGTGCGAACAAAAGCAGGGAAAGTGATAATAACAACAATGAGTGCTATGGTGATAATAATGATAATGCTACACAGGACAGGTAATAGAGGGGGATGCTCCATCAATATAATCAGTCTCCCAATTCAATTTTAGACTGAACAGCGGTTTGTTTGTTTTCTTTATCGCCGTTCGTCAGATGAGGAAATAACAAACATTGGGTAGCTTGTGATAAGGTTAACTTGATTGCTATAATAGGATTTCCTTGCTTTCAGAGCTTGAGAAGATGGATGCTGTAGTGGTAAGCGCCGGTGTATTTGGATCGAAAAGTAGAGGTTTTACGAAATATGGCTGATATATTTTTTTGGGTGTGTTATTTGTCGTCGTTTGTCAGATGAGGGAATAACAAACACGGGCCAGCTAGTGATAGGGTTCACTTGATTGCTGTGATAGAATTTCCTTGCTCTGATGCTTGAGAACTCCATGGACGTTGTAGAGGTAGATGGCACTGCATTAGGATCCAAAAGTAGCGAGTTTACATCTAAATATCTTTTATAATCTTTTAGTTTTATATAATTTCTCTCTTCTTTTGAGGAAACAATTCACTGAGTAGCTTGCGCTAGGTTTGACTTGATTGCTGTAATAGGATTTCCAAGCCATCAGATCTCTGGTGCTTCAGAACTCGATGGATGCTCTGGTGGTAAGCGCCGATGCATTTGGATCGAAAAAGTTTACATCTACATAATATAGAGATTCATTTTGTGAACTTTATTTTTTGTTCTCTATAGGAGTAAATAACAAGCACGGGGTGGCTATTTAATAAGGTTCACTTGAATGCTGTCATAGGATTTCTCTGCTATCAGAGCTACAGTGGTTGAGAACAGTGGTAAGCGTAAATAAATGCGTTTGGATCAGAAAGTCGTGGATTTGCAACAAATATAATGGCATATAATATAATGGCATATAATATTTTGAGAAAAAATAACAAACACGGGACAGATAGTGATAGGGTTCAACTTGATTTCTGTATTAAGATCTCCTTGCTATCAGAGCTCCCGTGCTTGAGAACATGGATGGTGCAGTGCGTTAAGCGCCGATGCATTTGGATCGAAAAGTAGCGTTTTACATCTTCATGATAATATAGGGGTTATTTTTTTGTTTACTTTATTTTCGTTCTTCTTATAAGGAAATAACAAACACGGAATAGCAAATTGATAGGGTTCACTTGGTTGCTGTAATAGGATTCCCTTGATATTATCATTATCAGCATCATAATCATCATCATCATTATCATCATCATCATCATCATCATCATCATCATCATCATCATCATCATCATCATCATCATCATCATCATCATCATCATCATCATAATCGATTACATAAAAAGCAACATGAAAAACAACAACAACAACAAAAATAGCTAATATCAACAACATCAACATTTACTAATTGTGCGATAAAACAACATCGGCTCACTGGGCGTCATTCCATGATGGCATTCACACACACACACACACACACACACACACACACAGAGAGAGAGAGAGAGAGAGAGAGAGAGAGAGAGAGAGAGAGAGAGAGAGAGAGAGAGAGACAAATACCCCGACATTTATTTGTTTGTGATACGAAATATATCATGGGATCATGAACAAATAGGTCAGCTTCTATCTCGTACCCCCGTTCTCAATATCAATAAAGCCGTCACTGTTCTGCCGAATTCTGAACCCCCCCCCCCCCCCCCCCCATCAAAAACACGTATTTAAAAATTTGGCCAGAAAATGCCTCCTTTAAATATCTATCGATTAAAATCAACCTCATCTTGACAGAAATATCTCAAATCTGGGATTTAGCAAGTACCAGGTTTGATTAATTTTGTCAAGATGAGGAACATTATAATTTATCAATATTTGAAGGACAAGTTTTCTGTACAAAATTTTTAATAAGTATTTTATCAGAGTACAGCAGTGTATGCCTATTTAAAAAAAACTGGCCAAAATAAAAACCATAAACACCGCCCCCCCCCCCCCCAACTTTTACATCAAGTATCGATCAATCGAATAAGATGACCTGAAAATGTCAGAGAGTCTTAATCACGATATTATGTCATGAGACATCTGAGGCTGAAAATCTTTTGGCAATTCGGAAATCTTCTCGAGTAGTCTACTACATTTGAAGTAAACATTTTATGGCCAAATTGAAGAAATTGTGTTTGGCCAGAATTTGGCAATGGCAGTATATTATTTTATTTTCTAGTGGACTAAACAAACGCAAATAGACAGGCCTTTACAACAAGGAAACTCCATTATAATCAGACATAGTCCCCTAGGATATTTGATGCAATTTTAAAAGGACAATAGGCAATAACACAAGACCTAGAATAATAACAATGATAATGTTATCATTATTATTATCATTAATGACATTATGTCTGCCTTTTATCTATCCCCACGTTGACATTCGTCAATAATGCTTATCGACATTGTAATGAATATCATCCTCATCATCACTAGTATCATTATCATCATCATCATCATCATCATCATCATCATCATCATCATCACCACCACCACCACCATCATCATCATCATCATCATCATCATCATCATCATCATCATCATCATCATCATCATCATCATCATAACCATCATCATTATCATCATAAATAGAGGATAGATAGATGGACGGATGGATAGATTATATATATATATATATATATATATATATATATATATATAATATATATATATACATATATATATATATATATATATATATATATATATATATATATAAAAATATATATATATATATATATATATATATATATATATATATATATATAAGTTAGTATTTATATACAAGTGAAATAGGTAGATCGACGTTACATTCAAACAAACAAACAGACAGCTTTCCCTAGAGATGTTAAAGGAAGGGAATTAACCATTAATGACAGACCCTAAAAGTGTTTGATGACTGCCAGTTGCCTGATAACGGAATCACCGCATTTCTAACAATGGGATTCCCATCTATAATGCATAGAAACTCTACGGCGGAAAATAAGGACCCGAGAGTAAATAAAATTCGATCTCAAGGAAGCGGGCGTGAAAAGCTTTTTACAGGATTACTCTGAATTGAATTGTAACAGGCTATATAGTAGATCCCTCTATTGCTTGTAATGGGATTCCCTCCACTTCGATTTGCAATGAAACATTCACAGTGTCTATTCGATGGCGCAGACAGATGGAAACCAATTCGTTCGTCGCTCTTAACTGACAGAAAAGTCATGTGTTTAAAACCTGCTCAAGCTTAAGTGATTTGAGTTTCATGAAAATGCTGTATTGGGGGCTTAGTGTTGAGATTTTTCTTCCTGTGACTAAGTCAAGCGATCTTGATCGTGATCAGTAACCGAATGGTTGACGATGATAGCAAAAGGTTGGCCCCAGTGTAGAGCTCTTGAGTAAGGCACTTAACACACGTATTGTTTACTCACGACTCGGGTATTAATGATAACCTATTGTTTTATCGGAAATTATGGGTTTGTATTAGTATCCCCGCCCCCCCCCCCCCTCCCTTCTCCCACGGTCACACTGGCAGTGATTCTGTAGCTTGGTTTACTAAATCTACAGATAATACTTTGCGACAAACTAGCGTCAAATTTTAAAAAGTAGCAAGCAATCCGTGTAGTTCGTTTAAACGTTTAACGCAACAGAAAATGGGTAAACTCGGGCTTCATGAGCCAGCTTGGTTCTAAAAGACTGACTTTTCAAGGAGTCAATATGTAGATTAATAAGATTAAGAATGGGGAAATGAGTGTGTTGGTTGATAAAAAATGGAACTTTCGTGACTGGATAATAATCTCTCTCTCTCTCTCTCTCTCTCTCTCTCTCTCTCTCTCTCTCTCTCTCTCCCTCTCTGTTTCTCTCCCTCTCTCTCTCTCTCTCTCTCTCTCTCTCTCTCTCTCTCTCTCTCTCCTCTTTCTCCTCCTGTCATTCTTTATGTTGCATTTATTTGATTTATGAATAAATTTATCCCCATAGAGCATCAGATTTGGTATAGCCAATACAAAATCGCCATTCTCCGATTCGAAAGTTCGATGAGGCAAGGGAGATAACTCCACACAGTTTCATACCCATGCTATTCAGTTATTTCTCTTGTTTATATCCGCGTTCCGATCCAATCTCGGGAGAGAAGGAGGTTCATTTTTTTTCTCTCTCTCTCTCTCTCCCATGCTTGTATTATCTGTTCAAGCAGAATGCTGTACATACCGATAATATAATCTTTTTTTGTTTCTTTCGTTTTTTTTTTTTTTGTTGTTGTATATTTTGTTTTGTTTAATTGGTTCCATTCGAGATAACAATACAAGACTGGTATTTATCTCTCTATGAAAAATAATTAAAATAAAGAGATTAAAAATATCTTTATATTGTTTCCCCTTTTTCAACTCTTTCTACAGACGGAAAAATAAAGAAGTTTGCGTTATCTGTATGTGCAGGATACCGTGTCTCGTTTATTGATTTTATTTTAAATCTTTTTTTTTTCTATTTTTAAAAAATGTATTTTGTCCGACGTGCACTTATTTGCAGGTCAGAACACCAAATTCCTCGTGGGCTCATGGAAATCTTAAAAAAAAAAAATTACGCAAAATATTGTCCATTAAAACAATGTTAAAATAGGCCCATAAGCCGGTTCGGATGTCAGACCTGCATATAAGTACACGTCGATTTTGTCCAAATAGAGATTTAAAAAATTGATCGCTCTGAGACAGCGAAAATAAAACAGAAAACAGAAAGAAGACACTATTTTACTGAAACGAAGAAAAATAAAAACTAACACAAATAAAAGGTGGCCGGATGCTAAAATAAATTAAATAAGTTTAAAAACAGTTTGTTGATGTGAATTTGTTAATTGAAAATTTGGAGTCAATGAAACATGATAGAATTTTAGTATTGATTTATAGATACAATTTCAGTTATTGATTTCCAGATACAGTTATCGCTATTTGAACTATCCATTAGAAAGAAACCTAATCTATTTTCTGCAAGATGTTTATCTTGATATAATTTTCTTTGGTCCATTCTTTTATTTTCTGTAATAAATCAAAAAATAGATTTAAAAATACGAACATTTATATAGCGCATTTCCAAGAATTTACCATAATCAATGCGCTTCATAATGTTTCATTTATTCTCTCAAAAAGTCATAGGGAACAGAATTTCTATTTCATACTATACCGGTCACCTGATAGGCGCCCCTTTTTTGTTCTAACACTATTACAATACCCGTCACTACCAGATGCTCATTCATACTGAGTGGATAATGTTTGTTTACGGGGAAGGGGGGGGGGGGGCGGGGTGCTTATAATCATGATCTAATTTTACTTATGCTTTTCAGTCCCATTAGCAATATATGTAAAGCGCAAAGAATCGAACGTAGGTTTTCCTGGTGATTGTATTTATAACAATAAATGTGAAACCAAATGACAAATTGCCACTATTTTGAGGACAATAAAGATATATTATTATTATTACTATTATTATTATTATTATTATTATTTTATTATTATTATTATTATTATTATTATTATTATTATTATTATTATTATTATTATTATTATTATTATTATTATTATTATTATTATAATTATTATTATTATTATTATTATTATTATTATTATTATTATTATTATTATTATTATTATTATTATAATTATTATTATTATTATTATTATTATTATTATTATTATTATTATTATTATTATTATTATTATTATCATCATTATTATAAAATATAATTATAAAATAATAATAATAATAATAATAATAATAATAATAATAATAATAATAATAATAATAATAATAATAATAATGGAAAAAAGTAATGAGACTGGCAACGTAAACAAACGACATATCCTCGTGATCGGGTGGAATGTAAATATTGCTGGTCGTGTTTGTGGAATGGAAATGTTATGAGTCTTCATACCGGAGGCGTTGAGGATAATGGTGTTGGTGTAGTTGAGGATGGTGATGATGATGGTGATGGTGATGGTGATGAGATGATGATGATGATGATGATGATGATGATGATGATGATGATGATGATGATGATGATGATGATGACAGAGGTGATGTTTTATAGCTTGTTGATCTTGTTGTTGTTGGTCATGATGATAATGATGATGATGATGATGATGATGATGATGATGATGATGATGATGATGATGATAACAGAGGTGATGTTTTATAACTTGTTGATCTTGTTGTTGTTGGTCATAATGATGATGATGATGAAGAAGACGACGACGATGACTGTGATGATTATGATGATGACGACGATGATAATAGTTGTGGCTATGATGATAACGGTATTGGTATTAGTAGTGGTGGAGACTTTTAGTGACGTAGGACATAGTTTAGGTGGTGTGATTGTCGTTTGGGGGAATGAGATATCGTGGTTCTGGCACTAATAGAAACAAGCGATAAAAGGCATTACTATAGAGCTACTGATAAACACTGACTAAATACCTTTTTAAATATCTGGCCAAAATATTTTTCTTCAAATATCGAAAGATCAAAATATCCTCAGACTTGTCCGAAATACCTTAAATGGGGGAGGTATATTGAAGTCTCAGGTTTAAATATTTTGACAGGTCTTTGTTTATTTAATAAATAAATCTATCAAGTATCAGTTTTCTGGCCAAAATGTTAAAATTGTGTTTTGTCAATTTTCCTGAAATCGCCATCGGAAACGTGGACAAATGGAAGGCCCTGATGGATCGATCAAAATAGTGGCAGGCTTGTTAAGGATGGGATGGATGCCAATGTAGCGAGTTTAGTAGTAGAAGGATTATAATTGGAAAAATAAGTTGTGTAGAAGACAATGCAAAATAAAAATAATTAAATGAAAAAAATTGATAATAATAATAATAATAATAATAATAATAATAATAATAATAATAATAATAATGATAATAATAATAATAATAATAATAATAATAAAAATAATAGTAATAATAATAATAATAATAATAATAATAATAATAATAATAATAATAATAATAATAATAATAATAATAATAATAATAATAACAATAATAATAATAATAATAATAATAATAATAATAATAATAATAATAATAATAATAATAATAATTGTGAAGCTCGAAACACTTTTAGGTCATATCAGCGCCAATACAATTGGAGGTGTTTTGGTAAGTTTAAAAAATTCAAAATATACAAGTAAAAGTAAAAGCACCCTAAAAAGTGAGACAAACGGGAGTGGTTCAAATATTAGATGTTAATTCCGCTTTCAGAGTACTTAATTTGAGATCACATAAAAGTCACATCCAGACACCGACACAGGTAACATAAACTGGGTTCAGCATAAAATACTAGAAAGGAATAACAAACAAAAAAACCAAAAACAAAAAAATCAAAAAGAAAGAACTAAGAAAAAAGCAAACAATTAATGAAACAAAGAATAAAATCCAAGAAAAATCAAAACAAATCAACAAAAATCAAAGACAAAATAAAAAAACGAAAATAAGAAATAAAAGACAAAACAAACCAAAAAAAACAAAAAAACCCACAAAACAATAACGACAAAACTAACAAACAAGAATCACAAAACAAAAACATGCAATAAGAAGCAATAAAATATGAGATGCCAGAAATCGCCTATATAAAATTGCTCATGAAATTAATAGGATGCAGATAAAATGTAGATATTTTGCAACTCGCAAGAGCCTGCCATTTTAACGTCTCCCGGAACAGGATTACGAGCTGTACCACGCATGCGTCCATCAATCCTTATGGGCAACTGGACAGAATTGATTGGTTTTTTGGAGTGACGAACGACCGTGACTCCGGCCAGGGAATATTATGAGAGAGATATTAATATCCCTCTAAACCGTCGAGAAAAAGAGACACCATAATGCACGCCGCCTTACGTAGATAAAAGAACTAAAATCCACTTTTATTGATTGGCACACTGTGTGGAACTCATTTATTGACAAGATTTCTTTATCATTTCTTTGTTAAACTCCACAGCTGCCTCTGATGCAATTTATGACGCTAAAAGGAATGGCGTTATATTTAAATCATGCTTTTATGAAATCGGCTCCTGTCTTTATAGGCTTATTCTAATTCTTGTAATTTTAAATACAGCTAAATTTCACTTAAACCCTTTGATGGTGTCGAAAGTAGGCGGGTTTTGGAAGGATACGATGATGAAATAATATAAGATTTACGGGGGATGATAGAGTCTTTCCTTGTGAATAAAATCTAGGATGGAAAAATCGATAAAGGCCATTCCATTATGTGTGAAAAAAAAACACTTTTCAAAAATATTTGGCCAGAAAATTCATCCTTAAAGTATCAATCTATTAATGTGACCCTCATCTTCTCAATAACTATCAAATCTGAGATCTTAATGACTGCCTTAAAGTCCCAAGTTTAAAATTATTTATTTTTTTGCAAGATGAGGATCTTTATTGGATGGGTATTGGAAGAACGAATTTTTTTCTGGCCAAATCTTTTAAAAATGTGTTTCTTTTGTTCTTTTTTTTTTCCGAGTACGCCAGATTAATGAAAGGGGATTGCCTGGGACAAGCTGTGTGGAATGAAGAAGACCGCTTGGGGAGAGACCTTAACCCCGGGGGTGGGGAACAGGAACTTCCGGATAAGATTAAATGGATGAGTGGTGTGAATGCAAAACCGTAATCGGAGAAAAAGGAGAAAGTACTTTTTGGGGGTGGTGGCTGTACATTTCAATTTTCTCTTTTCTTTTTCTATTTTTTTCTTCTGTTTTTTAAGTTTATTATGGAATTGCAAGAAGTGATATAAAAGAAGATAAGTGATAAATGATATTATTGTTGACTATCAATTTGTCTGGAATATATTTTTAAAAATGAATACAAAGAAAGGAAATGCAGCGTCAATTTTTCCCTCATGGTTATTTATGGCTTATCATTTAAGGACAAGTCTGATATCTCCATAAATCCTTTTATATACTAAACATTATGTGTTATCAAAGTTATACGAAGCTGCTAGAAGCTGTGGCCTGTAAAAATTATGAAGCAAAAATGAACATAACAGCTTTTTTAAAAAAAGGACAAAATACCAAACCAGAAATATTGCGGGATCAAAACCCTTTTCAGCCAACAACAAAAACAAAACAAAACAATAAAATACTGCTTCTATAATCTGGTTTTTAAATGTATTTATACTTTTTTTTTCATTGCCTCTTTCCAAGTCGAATTCAGTTTTACTTTACATGAAAAAAATGCCCCGACGACAAACTTGTTCATACAGTGATGAAATGAGATCTGAAGTCGCTCCACAAATAATCAAGATTTAAGACCGGACAAAGATCTTGCAGACCTATAGAAAGTCTCCAGCAGAAAATCGAGACCGATGTTGGGAATAGGGTTCAAAATGTCGTGACGTCACTTCCCTCGTAATGACGCCTAGTAATTTAGTTACTGGTTCTAAACTATCGGAACAATGGCGGACGCCCTTATGAAATACTTCTCCGACGAGCATAAAAGTGTATCCAGAGGAGAAAAACATTATAAATCTGATCATGTTTTGACTTTTATACATTCTGATCACATGACATGTGAAAAAGTTCTAGCCAGCATGAAGAATAAAAAGTCTGGTTTTCTTTGTTTAGAACAAAGCTGCTCTATGCTCGGAGGACGTGACATCAGACTATTGAAACCTTTTCGTCATAAGAGTTAAAGAAGCTGCCGTCGGTTGATTAAAAAGGCGTACTCCGAAAAAAAACCAACCCATGTATTTATACTTTTGGTCCGAAATTGCGTCCTTCAATTGAAGTACGGCCAAATTTCTAAATAGACGTGCTTTTTCAAAGAGCGTCTGTACAGTGCCGGAAATTGTGGCGTGAATGGAGTGAATTCGTCGATAAAATAAGAGAAGTGCTGCCGAGGCGTACCAGTCGGCTGATGAGAAGACGGACAGCAGTAAACCAAGCTAGTCAATATTTTAGCCTTTAATCTTTTAAACCGACAAAGTTGCAATAGTGATGCAATTCGACTGAATTATGAAGTACAAAATATATCGATCGCCTTTACAGTTTTCTTGATAAGAATTAATACTATGTATGTATCTTCCCCTTAATGGGCCAGTGTCACAAAAATACACATTATACATGTAATTCTGCTGTAAACCGATGAAACGCATTATTATATTTTGACCATAGAACTTGTATCGACCCATTAAAATAGATAAATAAATAAATGACAATTGTTGAGCGCTTTCCGAGAACCAAACATTTCAAAGCGCTTTATATATAATGAATTACGTTACGAACATAGGTGGTCAAAATAAAACATGGAAACAAAATACACATTGCTTAAGTAATACTATACATAAAAAGATACTATTTAAAGTATCGGGTTTGATATTATTTGGCAAATTGAAGTCAAAGTAATCAATTGAATATGAAATAACAGTTTTTCTGACTATCATATAAAAAAATAATTTGCTCCGCTGCCGCAGTGTTATCTTAAGCTATTTCTTTATCTTACATTTTTTGTTTACATGCACAAATATAAAGAAACGGACACATGTTTATGAAATGTCAACAAACTCTGGATCGAAAACATGTGCACAGAATTCCCACCTCCCCACTTTCAGTCCACACCTCAGCAATCCATAAACAACCAAAAAACCCCATCCTGCTGCCTTCTCCTTGTCTTCTCATAAAACTATAATTATAATGCGCGAGTCCAAAACGAACTGCCAAGGGTTACAAACTAAGGGACATAATCGTTTATTAATTTCCCAAAACAATAAGTCAGGGTCGCGTCCTCTCCCTTGACATCGTGTTTCCAACTATAAAAATAATGACATGAGGATGAGGCCGTGCAATGAACTTCTAAGTGGGGAGACTTTAATTGTGACAAATCGTATCAAAACCGTACCATGTCGACGTGAGACTGATGCCCAAAAGTAAAATTCAAGCTTTACTTAAAAAATTTTAGTTAAAAAAATGTCCCCCATTTTTTTTTTCTTAAACTAAAAACAACAAGAATAAAAAGGAATAACACACACATACACAGAAACTCATTCACTTACACACACATACACAAACACACACACACACACACATTAAAATAGGGAACAATAGCGTGATGCCAAAATACTGGTTCCAATATGATTGGAAGTGTGAAACCGGTCCTCCGGACTCTGGATACATGAATTGTGAAACTAATCTTCTGGTTTCAGAGTGAAGGCATCTTATTTTCTCACCTAAATAAATGCTGGTTGTCAATAAAGATCATCCATCCTCGCTCTTTCACGCCCCCGTAATAATATGAATCAGCATGCCGGATAGAAAGTACCAACACTCTAAACTGTGTATATACTCGAACGTTTAGAGTCTCATTGATATAATTTAAACAGAACTAATCACCATAATGGCTGTCTAAAATCAATAACAGAACCGAGTGACGTAAATTTCGATCCTTCTATAGGCGTGGCAGTGTTGTTGTCTTTAAAAAACCGTAAACCCATAGCATTAATAGATGACATGCATTTAAACAAAATACTCACAAATTACGCAAACTGAACCGTACTAACAAACAAAACTATTAATAACCTTTAACCTTTATAACATGATTCAAAGAGTAAAGTGTGAAGGTTTAACCCAATTGACGGGCAAAGACAATTTTTAAAAATCCAAATGACATTAGCTTTACATTTTCTCTACAAATAAAGGTACAGGGTTGGGAAGGGTTATCAGAAATATGACAGAGATAAAAATAAAAATATCTGACAACTCTATACAAGGGTAGAAAATGAAAGGACTGGTATCTCCCCTGTAACCGAATAGTCATGGAAATATGCCAGAAATGCATTTTATAAAAAAGGACCCAGAATGCATAATGAAGTAGACGTCAGACTGCTTGTCCGAGGCTGAGAGCGTAAATAGAATAAAAAATTCATAACGTAACACAACTAACATGAAAAATTAGCATTTTTATATGTAAAAAAGAAACAAATAAAAACAAACCAAAAAAAAAAAAAGAAAAGAAAAAGACGTTCGCCACACACAGACACACACACACACACACACACACACACACATACACAAAATACTTTAACAATACGTTATTCGGAAGAAAAAAAAAACTAAAAAAATAAATTGTTTTCATCAGTTTCTGTCAGTTGAAAAATGTAAAATGAACCACAAAAAAAAACAAAAAAAAACACCAAAAAAACAAACAAAAAAAAAAAACAAAAAAAAAAAAAACAAAAAACAACAAAACTGGCGATCTCACTCCAAAATACTAGCAAAAATAGTTGCTCAAATATTCAAGAAAAGTCTGGACAGATTATCAACTTTGTTCTCAATTTTTTGACATTTTGAAAAGCTAAAGCCTATCCATTATAATTTTGATGCTAGTTCGTTGGTTTATAGTTTAGTTTTTTATTATTTTTTAATTATTTAAGCCAAAGAAACTGATGAAAGCGAATTCTTTCATTGGTTATTCAAAATAACTTCGTATTGGGGTATTTTGACACAAACATCACAAAAACGACCTTATGGCACAACCTTATTATATAATTCTGCCCTAACCAACAAAAGAACAGTATCTCTCAAAAAATCATAAAATCACTTTTTTTTACTAAATCGAATCTCTGGGACATAGGAAAGCTTACAAAGTTGTCAGAATGATCATAACTCAAATATTTTTGAAATTAGAGGCAATTAAAAATTTGCTTGAAACAGTATCCTATTTCAACCCCATCGTTAACCAACAAAAGGACAGTATCTCCGACGGCCGTAGTCCGCCCCGTAAATATTGACGGTGTCCGTGAGCATGCGGTGGCGTCAACGAGTGGCGTGACGAAGATGCCGCCGTATGGCGAGCAATACCATGCGAAACTGTTCGTGACGATTTGATTGGTTGACGCATAAGTCGCCAACGCCAATGACGTCATCCGTAACATGACATAATAGAAGAGCACTGTAACTTTCTATCGCGTTGTTGTTTACATGAGAGAGAGAGAGAGAGAGAGAGAGAGAGAGAGAGAGAGAGAGAGACTGGAATACAGAGAGAGAGAGAAACACAGAGAGAGAGAGAGAAACACACACACACACACACACACACACACAGAGAGAGAGAGAGAGAGAGAGAGAGAGAGAGAGAGAGTCAGTAACAAACAGAGAGAGAGAGAGATGGATGCAGAGAGATATATTTTTAAAAATAAATAAATAAATAAGAGAGAGAGAGAAGAGAGAGAGAGAGGGAGCGAGAGAGAGAGAGAGAGAGAGAGAGCGTTTTAACGTGAATTCATTGGGAATGGGAGGGAGGGTGGGGTCTTTTGAGACAATAAACAATGTGAGTGAACCATTGTCTACTATATAAGAAGTCACTGGAGTGAACCCAAAGAAAAAGGGGAGGAGAGTTTAATAGCTGACAATTGACCACAAGGGGTTGTGATAACGAGTGGCAGGTCCTAAATAACTCGACGTTGCAGCTCAAACAAGAAGATTCAATTATATGATTTCATGTAAGTCATTACAAATTCAGCCCAACCCGCTCCTCTTCAAGCTGTCATCTGACTCAAAATGGAAACAATGTAACACATGATTTGACCAGTCCCATTTTTAAAATTGCAATCTCATTGGTCAATATGTTTCCCATCATTGATTGACTTTGACTTCTTTTGAAACGAAGGGCTTTCTAATACTATCCCTACCTATTCTTTGCTCCACCCCCTCCCTCCTTTTCCCCGTTTGTTTATCTACCTGTCTCGCTCGCTCTCTTTGTCTCCCTCGTGTTTCTTTCACACATACAACCACACACATAAACACACACACACACAGACACACACACACACACACACATATTTATATCTTTATTCTATTTAGCTCCCGCCCTCTACAATGCACAAGCTCTCTCTCTCTCTCTCTCTCTCTCTCTCTCTCTCTCTCTCTCTCTCTCTCTCTTTCTTTCTTTCTTTCTTCCCCCCCCTCCCCACCCCCCGTTCGGGGCGGAGGGTCACATAATTAATAATAATAATAATAATAATAATGATAATAATAATAATAATAATAATAATAATAATAATAATAATAATAATAATAATAATAATAATAATAATAATAATAATAATAATAATAATAATAATAATAATAATAAATAAATAAATAAATAAATAAATTACCGTGTAAAATGTCAAAAATTAACTCCCTTAGTCTAACCGCATACTCTATATAGAATCAAACGAATGACCTTCACATCCGACAGCAGTAGTGACATACCACAACGCGTATGTTTGACCCAGCGACATCTAAGTTTGACCTCTCCGTTGGATGTTAAAAGTGGAAATTCCTGCTTTTAACAACTGTTTGGATTGCAGTTCTTATATCTTTGACTAAATTATGCGCCCGTGATTAAAGACTAAATTGCTGCAGACACTGAGTTCAAAATCAATCTAATCTATGACAAAAGTTGTAAATATTCACGTATTACTTTCCACCAGATCAACATATCAAGCTAGCTATTTAGTGGCTGATTGGTGGGCAGAAAAAATGAGAAAAAAAAAAAACAGAAAGCAAAACCATTACAAAACTTTATACAGCTGGCAATAAAAAACTGATCCCCTTGCTTGTTGGTCGGATGCTCAACCAAACGTCTAACTTAAGTATACTTATTTTTCATTCATTTCAACTAATTAGTGTGTGTGTGTATGTGTGTGTGTGTGTGTGTGTGTGCGTTTGTGTGTGTGTATGGGTGTCGGTGTGACTGTCTGTCCAGGCGTTTTTTGTTTAGTTGTTTTTTGGGGGTTTTTTTGTGTTTTTTCTTTTCATCGTTTTCATATCTCTCATTTTCCACACATCCTTCTATTTTTTGTCCAAACTTTTGGAGAAGGTAGTACTGACACAATTATCTCATCTTAAGAACAACAGTTGAGTCAGCCTACAAACAGCAACACAGTACTGAAACGGCGCTTCTTAAAATCTTTTGTTATATAATGCGGATGCTAACAATACCAATTTATTATGCCTTTAAGATCTTTCAGATGCCTTTGACACAATTAACCATTACATTTTGTTAAGAAGACTAGAAAATAAGTTCGGCGTAAAAGGAATTGCCCTTAAATGGATTACACCATATTTACAGGATCGATGGCAGACTGTCGTGGTGAATGGTATTCAGTCAGAACAAGTTTTACTAAACTTTGGAGTGCGTTCTTGGCCTTGTCCTTTTTTTTTCTGTATAAGCACCCCCTTTCTCGTGTGATATCCAGATTCAATCTGAGTTATCATTTTAATGTTGGTGATACGCAAATTTATGATTCAGTACCCCTAAGTAATTTACAATTCTTAATACAACGAATTTCGAGCTGTTTTATGAGATTAAATCTTGAATGTACCATAACAAGTTAAAATTAAATGATAGTAAATGATAGTAAAACTGAGATTTTAATGTGTGGAAGGCAAATAATTCACCTATTACTCTCGGAAATAGCACAACAGAATTTTCAAATAAATCAAAAAACCTTAGCGTCATCATTGATAAACACATTTCCATAACAAGCTGCTACGTGAATAACACCATACAATCTATGTACATAGAAATGAATAAAATAAGCAAAATTCGTAATTTAATGTAGCAGAACTTTTAATTAATTCCCTTGTTTTATCTAAATTGTACTATTGTAACTCCCTGTGGGCGAAATTAGCTAAAGACAAAATATTTTTTTTGTTCATCTTATTAGCTCATAATTTGGGCACCTTTTTAAATTTAGTAAGAATGATGTCGCCTATTTCATTCAGTATAAATGTACCAACAGATTTCGTTCCATTTCATGCTTTTCGTTTCCTATGACAATGAAGATATTGATTTTAAAACAAAAAGGTATGTGTGTTGTACGTGTTGGGGGCGGGGAAGGGGACATTCCCTATTTTCCAGCTATTCTTAGGTTTAATTCACTATCACTCACTCACCCAAATATCGTTGTACAATGACAAAACCCTGATACAACAATTAAAGTCTAATTTACAAGATAGCCAAAATCATCAATAAGCGTAAATTAAAGCTATTATGCTTAATAAAAATAGACTCATCTTGAAAAAGGAGTCAGGGTCTAAAAGATTGAGGAATAGTCTAATGTAGTAATATTATATCAGAGGCACCGCCTACAAACTTGACGGAGATAATTTATTCATTCCCCTCACGCCAGGTCAACCACACTTAGCCTTGCCTCTCACTCGTCCGTGATGGCGAGTGCTCGCCATCGCTGACGTAAAACGTTTGTCGATCGAGTTATTCGTATTTTGCTATATTCTTAACTGAGATACTGTTCTTTTGGTGAATACGGACGAGGCATTTTGCGTTGCGGTTAACCAGGGTGAACAGTATGTGAGACGGTCGTATAAGATACTGTCCTTTTGTTGGTTACAGGTAGAGTTATTTGCTTGGCTTTAACCAAGAAAGAACAGTATCTCAAAATATTACGCAACATATTACGTCAATGAAATCGCCGACTAACAGAAAAACGCAATTTGTCATTAGCTATCATTTAATGTTAGAAGACTTCCACTATGTAATAAAATTAAAGAGTTATGAATGAAAAAACTAAATGTGTCGATTGCGGCAAAACTGGTTGGATCTGGGTCAGCCCAGATACTGTCCTTTTGTTGGTTAGGGCAGAATTAGACACACCTGTTCCTCCCAAAATAATACCCATTGAGACAGCGGGTAACAAATGAGTTGATATCGAAAACGGTTTGGATTACAATATTATTTTATAGATACCCGATTTTTAAACAAAATACCCCTCTTCCCTCTTAGTGGTTATATTGAACAAAATAAATTTCATAACTTTTAGAGTCATTACAGTCGATTCTTCAGTATTTGGGTAACTAAACGTAGAGAAAGAGCTCAATGGTATTAAGCCAACAACGATGAGAAATATATTTTACGGAGAAGTGAAAACAGAGAATAAAAATATCCCGGTGTGGGAGCTAGCTGGAGATCCAACTGACACCACTGGGCTGAGAGAGAGAGAGAGAGAGAGAGAGAGAGAGAGAGAGAGAGAGAGAGAGAGAGAGAGGTCGCAGTAGCCACTGAGCCACACAGCCACACAAAAAATATGGCTTTCAAACTAAGTACCTATCAGAGCACTCTTTCCTTTCAACTATTTATGGGATCAAATCGAGCCTAGCTCAGTGACCGCGCAAACTTTCAATTACGAGCAAATTAATGCTATGCGCTCTTCTCTGAATGGAACAAGAGAAACGTGTAAACAAAGAAGTCAAAGTGACGCACATGGAATAGTAATAATTATTTCTGTTAAGCCTTGATGGAGGTTGGAGTTCTTTACCGTGCATGTGTGATTAAGAATAAACCTTACACAAATATTTAATATAGAGCAAAAATGCTTGCTACCCTTTCGATAAGACGTTAGACTGGAGTAAAGTATTGTCAACCATGTACAATAGATATATTATATTATTGTAATACTGTTGGGTAGATATTATATGACCAGGGAACCCTCCTGAATCTCTTAGTCTTATTATCTACCTATTAAGTCAGGGCGCCCCCCCCCCCTTTTTTTTCTCACCCATTCCCCTTTGCCCTCCGCCCCCCCCCCCTCCCCCCTCCCCCATCATAACAACAATAATAGGTATTAGCCCGCGAGAGAATTATATTGTTTTTCTGTCGTGCTCTGAAAATAAACGTGTATCAAATTTTGGCCAGAAAACTCGTCCTTCAATTAACGATCGATTAAAATGACGCTCATCTTTTCAAAAACTCTCCAACCTGGGACTTCCGGCAGAAATCCAAAATTTGAGAGTTTTTGACAAGATGAAGGTCATTTTAATCAATCGATAATTGAAGGACGAGCTTTCTGGCTAAAATTTTAAATAGGTAATTCTTTCAGAGTTCGACACTATTGTTAATGTGGCAAGACAGAATCTCTTGTAGTTTTGCCCTAATGTTGTTGTCATAAGGTCCTATTGATTTTAGTGCTGACCCGGGTCGCCTCTTTCCATTAAAAGACATCGCATGAATACAGAAACAGGGAATGGCAAAGGGAATGGAGGGGAGGGGCGGAGGGGTAGCAAGGCTGAGGGGCGACTGGAATAATACGCCATCATTCGGAAAAGTGGCTGAAAATTACGGATGGATGGTGGTGGACGTGGGGCAGATAGAGACAGACAGACAGAAAAAAAAGAATAAGGGAAAGAAAGAAGGGAAGGATAAGAAAGATTGATGGATGGATGGATAGATAGATAGATAGATAGATAGATAGAGACAGAGCGACAGAGAGAGAGAGAGAGAGAGAGAGAGAGAGAGAGAGGGGGGAGGGATAGAGAGAGAGAAGGGGAGATAGAGAGAGAGAGAGAAAGAGAGAGAGAGAGGGGGGGGGGAGGGAGAGAAAGAAGATATAGAATGGGAGAAAAAGTGAGAGATTTATTAAAATACTCACAATATCCGACGGCCACATTAAATATACCAAAACATTTTTTTTTCTTAAATACGCTTTTCGCAACAGCACCATAAGATCCCGTCGCCTAGACATTACATATTGAAGGAATATAGATAATCCATCAAACAGGATGTCTGATGTAAACAGGAATCGCCCATGTTACCAAGTGAGCAAATTTGGGGGTTAATAATTTTGCCCAAGGTAAAAAAAACAAAAGTGCCTTAACCGGGGCTCGAACCCGGGACCTTACCGATCACAGTGCAATGCCTTAACCACTCGCCCACTTTCGCCCCCAAAACACAAAGTAAAGCTGTTTGTAAAACATTTAATGTTTGTAATCTGATGGATATATTTAATGAGAACTAATCACTCAAAGGATGTCTAAAAATAGTAACAAAGAGCTGATGACGTCAACTTCCTCTCTTCTTTTGTCCAATTTCTAAGACAAATCGTTCGGATTGTTTTCAGCTCGTTATTTCATTAAAGGGGGATTCTAATTATCAAATTGTATTGGTCTTATGGATCCGATTGGGAACCGTCCAAACCAGCACAGAACATTCTCCTTTACAAAAATCACAATGATTTTAAAAAAAACAAACAAACAAAAAACATTTTTGCCGGGATGAGGGTCATTTAACCCTCTCCTTACCACCTACAGCAAAATCGTCACATTTGTTACGACAAAATAAATAGGCAGTTTTCTTATTCAGATTTATTTTGTATATCACAGACTTTGAAGAATGATTTTTGATTAATTGATAATAAGATAAATTTGTTATGTAGAGTGTCTTGTGTGAGTTTAAAAAAATCTATTTTTCTTCTGGGAAAGCAAGTAATTTGGGGAAAATACTGACAAGGATCAGTGAGAGGAGAGAGTTAAATCGAACAATATTATTGGACGACAATTTTCCTGGCTACATTTTAAAATACGTGTTTTTCCATAGTACGACTGTTACCTGGTTATAAGCGCTTTATAATATGAGGGATTTTTATATAGCGCAATATCCACTAAACCAGCTCAACGCGCTTTACAAAGGGTCCCTGACCAACAGCAACATGTGACGTGTAAAACGAGACATGACGCCTGTTAGGCGATATTACAATTTATTTTTCCGACAGAGACAACGCTGTTAACGGCCAGATACTCATTTTACACCTGAGTACGGTTAGAGAATGTGAGTAAAGAGCCTTTTTCAAGGACTTAACCATGCGTCAAGCGAGGCTCGAACCCAGGACCTTCCGATCCGAAAGCGAGTGTCATACCACCACAAAGCTGCAAATATTACAAACGATTCCGTTATATGATTTCAAGATTAAGACAATATAATATTTTAATAAATTTAAATATAAAATAGCGAGTGAATCCTAAATTATCGTCAAGATAAAATATTAATGAAAAAAACTAAACATGGGGAGATAGGGCATTCTAATTATTATTGTCAAGATAAAATATTAATGAAAAAAAATAAGCAAAAGTATCTGGTGATTGCTAACCATTATCGCCAAGAAAATTATTAATTAAAACCTAAACAAAGGTAGCGAGTGAAACCTTATGACACTGGTCGTCAAGAGAATATAAATAAAAAATTTAACAAAGAAGACAACAACCTCCCCACCCCCCCCCCCCCCCCCCCCCCCCCCCCGCCCTATATTCCAAACAAAAAAAAAACAAAAAAAAACGCCCAAAACCCCCAACAAAACAACAGCAACAAGAACATATTATATATACGATATATATATATATATATATATATATATATATATATATATATATATATGTGTGTGTGTGTGTGTGTGTGTGTGTGTGTGCAAAGAAAAGAACCCTCCCCCCCCCCCCGAACAAAGACAAAACTCACATACCCCGGTCCCCAATACATAGAAAACAACAAAAGATAACAAAACGGCATTGCATTATTATTTTTTCTCGAAATTCTATGAATAACCCTGGCAAACTGTTCGCCGTGCCGTGTCTTTACCAAGGCTGAGAGCTCTTCATATTTGAATTTGTGAATATAGAAAATTAATGATTGATCCAAAGCAGGAAAATACTCGAGGCACCACATTAAAAAAGATTGGATTTAAGTGAATTCTAATGTTCATTGCTTGAGACAGACTTAAGTATAAATCATATTTAAATATCTATATTTTCACAAACGAAAAATGAACAAAAGTGGGCACCGTTTTTCCCTCGTTTTTGTTTTTCCAGATCAAAATGAAAGCAATTTCTCACTTCCGCATCGTCGAACGCGCTTAGTGAAATTACTGTTGAGATCTGATTAATTTTTTCTTCTTTATTGGTTCTTAATATTTTCTTGTCACAATATTATCATGTTTACGGTAGGTTACGTTGGATGTTGAAGAGAGAAGATGTAGAATGAGGTAGGGCGGAAAAAAAAGGGGGGGGGGGAGGAAATCGAAAAAGGTTGATGGAAGGCGTAAGGCGACAAATGAACTAAAATAAAGATAAACATACACAAACAATTTGTTTGTTAAACGCGACATATTTTAAGAGAGATTGGAAAAAGACATAAAGATATTTCAAGTATCAATTTCAACTACAAAAAGGATTGCCTCATTAAAAGCATCGATGTTATGCGTTATGGTAAACTATTCACATTAATTTTCCCGTGGGGAGGAATAAAGGGAACTTTATTATTTAAAAATAAGTTGGGGGAGGGGGGGGGGGGACAGCGTGGCTCAGCGGTTCGATCTTTGCCTCGTACCCAAAATACGAGTTCGACTACCCGCCTCGTTGTATGGCCTTGAGCAATTTACCTCGCCCTAGCTCACTGAATTTGTGACGCTGCACTGCGGCTGACGCCTGGGTTATTCCAGTCTTCCTTTGGAATAGATCCAAAAGACAAATTTTCCCTTGGGGGTGAATAAAGGGAATTTTAATTATATTTTTATCCGCCATCTTCTTTAAATGTACCAACACACACAACTAAATTAATATGTGTAACCTTGAAAGTTGACAGTCTGATTGATAGAAATTAGTGAGAACTAATCATCCAAAAGACTCTCTAAAATAATAATAAAAAGCTGAGTGACGTCAACTTTGTTCCTTCTATAGCATCAATACAAATTCCAGGGTAAAGAGGGCATTACGGATTAACTAACGGCTGTCGTCGGGCCAGGTTGATACATCTGTATAATGCGTGTTCGTGCACAAATTTTATCTGGGAACCGTTAATTTCCGTATTGATTATGATAAAATCACTTTCAAAAACGTGACAGCCACGTCTGTCAATATTATATAATATTTTTTTGAGAGTAGTGAGTCTTTTTATTGTGATTGATTGTTGATGATAATTTCCATTCAGGATCAATAAAGTAGATATTATTTATTGGTATATTTATGTTGTTTGATAATAAACGTGATTGAATTGTACGTTGTCATGTATTTGTTTTATTCGCGTCGTATAGATAGATATTTAATTGGTTTGATTTTGTCTCCGTGTTGTTTACTAAAAACGTACTGACGAAACGGGAACATGAAAAGACTTCGGATGGAAACAGTACAAACAATGGACGTTTCGGGTACAAACCCTTCGTTAGCAAAACAATAAAAAAGGAACGTTGAAAACAAATAAAACAAAATGAAGTGAGAATTGTAGCGCGTGTTCTCCTTGGTGATTGGATTATGAATGAAACGTTTCATTGTTTTGCTGACGAAGGGTTTTGCCCAAAACGTCTATTGTTTGTATTGTTTCCATCCGAGGTCTTTTCATTTGCACCTTTTTGTTATAAATTTTACAATCCCCGGCTTAAGGCAACCTCCCCACCCCCAACCCCCCACCGCTCATAACTAACAATGCGAGTTATTCAAAAATTTGTTTTGTACCTAAGACGATTAACTGCCATTGTGAGTGATGCTTTTATATTTGTTGCTTTGTATCTAAATTGCTAGCTAACTTTTTGAGTTTTTTATTTTATTTTTGACTGATTTGTATCTATATCTTGTTTATTATCATTGCGAGTGATTTTTTAAAACAAATTAAAAAAAAATATATATTATTGTTTACTGACATTGTTATTGATTGATTTTTAAAAAATAATTGTTTTTGTTTTTATCTTTGTTGTTGGGATTAATTATATTTGTGTCTATGATGTTTATCAACATTTTTTCCACTTTGTTAATTGAAAAAGAAACTGACTTCGATTTATGATTTCAATGGCAAATTATTGCCTACGGTGGTATCCTTTGGACTGAATTGAGCTTAATCGTATCATTTACGATTGCTGCTTTGTCGTCTTGTGGTTTGATTTGGGGACAACGGACTCTTTGAAATCCTCTTACCCAGTTAACCATCGTTCACTGGAAAGATGCGTATTCAAAATTTGGCCAGATAACCCGTCCTTTAAATTATATCGATCGATTTAAATGGAACTCATCTAGGCAAAAAATCCCAAACCTAGGACCTCGCGAGGTCTTCCTTAGTCCCCAGGTTTGAGAGTTTTTGCCAAGATGGGGGTCATTTAATTCCATCGATATAATTTGAAAGACGAGTTTTCTGGCCAATTTTTAAATACATGTCTTTCTTGAGTACGGGAGTTAAATGGTTAATTGGGTGTATTCTATATAACATCATACACAGTGACAGAGCTGGTTTACAGATATAAGATATTACGTTATTTTGCATCTTGGACAATATAACATATCCCTGATTTTTTGCGAGTCATTTTTTTTCCAATAAAGGACATACTTATAATGTTATAAGGAAAACATGGGGAACATTAGCCCCATGTACACCCCTTCCCCACAACCCACTTCAACTATATCATATTCTTCTTTTTTATATTTTTCTTAGCTTATCATTATCGCGTGACAATGTAAACGTGATTTTTTCCCAGCTCTTCTCTGGCTCAATCTCACGAATCACGTTTCCCCTTGTTCTCATATCTCCTCGAAAACCTCCTCATTCCCTATCCCCCTTCCTCCTTCAAATTTTCTCCTTAAAACCATCTTCACCCCAACCCTTCCTTCAAACCTTCGTCACCTTTCCACCTCGGACCCCCCCCCCCCACACACACACACAACATCGATACCGTTCCAAAACACACCAAAATAGAGTAAGTACTCGTCAGAACCCATGTTTTTCATTTTGGAAGAAAACTTATACTTTAAGCATCGATGGATATAGATGATACTCGAACTGTCAACAATTGCTCAAACCTGAGACTTCATACAATTAAATAAAATCTAAAACTGCTTTAAAACTATTCAGCCTGTTGATGTTAATTTAATCCATCGAGATTGACATGAAATCTATTTTCTGGCCAATGTGTTTTCTGTAAAAGTGTGGTGGAGTAGCGACGCCAAATTTGGTGGATGGAAAATGATGAACTGCTTCAATGAGAAATCGGCCATACCTTGAACATCTCGTATTTAAAATGTTGGTCAGGAAAGTCGTTCTTCAATTACCGATCGATTAAACTGACCCTTATCTTGGCAAAAAAAAACCCAACAACTTTCAAACATGGGATTTCACGTTTTGAGTCAGTGGGCCGCAAAAGTTTGTTTTTTTTTTAATCTGTGAATGCTTAGATCGAATGGCTATGTGGTCTTGTGGTAGGACACTCGCCTTCTTACCGGAAAGTCCAGGGTTCGAGTCTTGCTCTGAGCGACGCATAGTTGACTCCTTGGAAAAGGCTCTTTCCTCACATCGTCTCACCGTACTCAGATATTAATTGACTACCTTGTCGTTAACAGCAATGTCTGTCAGAAGAATTGTAAAATTGCCTAACAAGAGTCACATTATAATGTCCCACAAGTTAGCTCTTGCTGTTGGATATGGGCCAATCGTAAATCGCTTTGAGCGGATATTGTGCTATATAAATCTCAAGGTATTTTTGTCATCGAACGATTTTCTTGGATTATGTAATTGAGACTATATTTTCCAACACTGAATTGAGCACATGATACAAGTAGGGTAAACTCAAGAGCGCTTGAAAAGAGACCGACTTCAAACCATTGGAATTCCACAAAATAAAATATTTAAAAACGAATTATAAAAAGCAACATTATTTCAATGTTTGCTTCAATAAACTGTAAATAATCCCGAATATTTACCCCCATTGCAAACTAACAAGCTCCAGGTTTGAGAAGGTTTATTTTTCCAAGATGAAGGTTCATTTAAATTGATTGATATCTGAAGGAAGAGTTTTTTGGCCAACGTTTTAAAATGCGTGTCCATCCAAAGTTAAGTGGTAAATCTCCAAAAGGCACTTTTCCCTTTGCTACAAGTTGTTTAAACACTTTAAAAGTCTTCCAGCCTGTTTCAATGATCCTCTAGATAGACAAATTATTTATAACCTTTTACTAAAATTGTCACTGTTTTCGAAGTCTAAAATTTCTGATGGGCGATTGTTCCATTCAATGATGGTCCGCGGGGAAAATTACAAGTGATTTAATATGCGCTTGTATTTGATATTGTATTTATTTTTTAAAATTCGGTTGGAAAACCCGTCCTTCAAATCATTGATCCATTAAAATGACTCTCCTCACTAGATTAAAATACCAACAAAAAAAACCAAACAAACAAAAGTGCGTATGGCGAAATGTTACGTATCGTCCACATTCCACATTCCTGAATGCCCTTGATACATGGACCATCACGAAAAATTATGAGAGTACCGGGTACCATGAACTAGAAAGAAAGCAAACATTCTGGTTCTTAATGATGCAGACCAAAGGTCCAGAAAACTGTAGGCGGAAATTAAAATTAGAAAACTATTATTAGAACTATTATGGATACGTTTGGAGACACAACGCCATCCAAAAAGCAGTGCTGGGGGGGGGGGGGGGGGGAGGTCACCGGTTTAAGAACTGTTGCGTTTTTGACGTGACACTAGATTAATATTGTGGAATCACTCAATCACCCAGAAGTGATACGTGATTAATTGTGAGAGGACAATTTATTACTGAGAATAAGTTATAGTATATAGGTACAAATGTATCGCAACAACATTGTAAGTTGAAGGACAAAATGATATAGCTCAAATATGGAAAGTAAGGAATAAGTACATCCTTCGCTCGGGTATTTGTAAGCTCAACTAATTTTTTAAACAATGGACTTAACGAAAAAGAATTAATTAATCTGTAACTGAAGTTACTAGCTAATAAATAGAAGGGAGCAAGTCTTTCCTAGAGAAACTCGATGTTATAACAAGTCCATAACAAGAACAATGCCTGACATTGCATTTGCGAGTAAGGATGACTCTCGTGGACATAATTGCTAGTTGTACTCTAAGGGCAATGACCGACAATTGATTAACTCTTATTTTGCGTGACCAGGGAAGGATGAACAAGTTGTCTTGTATTATTGACTTGTCCTTCTCTTGATGCACTCACCGACCTAGGCATAGTACGAGGTGGTAAGAAAAAGTCCGTCAGATTCATCTTGTAGTATTGGGATCTCTTAACCCTCTCCTTACCGACCATAGGAAAATCGTCACATTCCTTACGATGAAACCAACAGTTTTCTCATTCTGATATCCTTTGTACATCACAAATTATAAAGAAAATACTTTGTTATATAGATAAAAATTAGACACTGGACAATATTATGAATGGAATGTATTTGTTCCTTTTCTGTTTGAGTAGGGGAAAAAAATATATTTGTGTTTGGGTGGGATTGAAATTTCATGATAAATTCTGAAAATGGCTGGTAATGAGTGAGTTAATAGAGAAAAGAGGAATATAGTGCAGATCACGTTTTGATTTTAGACGGGGGGGGGGGGGGGCATAATATATTAAAACATATTTAATGTTATTCTACCTTTACCTGAAATTATGATATCAAGTTTACAATTATAATTCGTATCGTATTGAATCGTTCTAAAAACCTTTAAATGCTCGGCGTATCTTTTTTTTGCAGAGATACAATTTATCAATTATTTAAACAGCATTCAATGTCAATTGAAAATATTGAGTATTAAATATCCAATACATGAATAAGTGTCATAGTCAATATTCGAAGTATAATTAACTCTATTTACATCCATTTGCCATGTATGTCCAACTTTGTACAGTCGAGAGTGTCAAATAATTGATATACAAAATGCAATAATATCCAATGGCATGTTACATCATTCATCAAAATCAAATATGTTGGTAAGTTCTTTATCAATGACATTCTTAAAAATGTTAATTGAATTATATTACATATCTATATTAGTTTATGTTTTTTTGTATTTTATTTTGGTATATGTATTTGTGACGTCAGATAATCAAGCGTTAAAAAAGAGTATCATTTAAGTATTTTTAATGTTTTGCATTCAGAGTTACCGATCTCAGAATCGATTAGTTGGGGGATAAACTAAACGATTTCTTACCATTTTACGTTTTGGGATTCGTTTGTGCAGCGGTTGGAAACACGTCCGGAAAAGGCAAGAGTGATAGAATCGTTTATTATCATTCAAATGGTCGTCATTTTGATCAGCGTTTTTAATACTAGAACTCATCCATATTCTAAAACATTACTTCAGAAAAAAAATGGTCAAATTTTGTATTTACATTTGAAAACAAGTTTTGGAAAAAAATTTATATTTAAGAAATGATTCTGCCGTTTCCTTCCTGCGATCATCAATGACGGATGTTGTGAGCATTTTACTTAAACTCATAACTCATAACCCCCTTTCTCGGTTCCTTATTTAGCAAAGGCTTGTTGAGGATTGTTACACAATAATCCCCGAGTGTTTGTGTGTGCTAACGTCACAGCACATGGTGGATAAAGGGTGAGGGAGTGTGACCGGACAGAGGGTGAAGAAGGGGGGGGGGGGGTGAGGAAGGGGGGGGGTGAGGAAGGGGGGGGGGGGGGCTTTTGGGTAAGGTTTGACGGCTATTGGGAACGGAAATAGAATCAACTAGATTACATGAGTGAGGCCAGGAGGTAAACATGGCTCGGAATCAATTGGTTGACGACGACTCACCTCTTATATCCACCGACTTATATCGTCCCTCACAGACTCCCTCACTCGCGCCTTAACCCCCAGCCAACTCTCCTCCTTCATTGTGACACCCCCTCTCCCCCCCCCAATTCCAAACAATATCATTGTTCTTAGATGACGATAACAACAACAATAATAATAATAATAATAATAATAATAATAATAATAATAATAATAATAATAATAATAATAATAATAATAATGATGATGATGATAATAATAATAATAATAATAATAATATCAATCATAATAATTATGATAATAATCATAATGACAATGATAATAATAATAATAATAATAATAATAATAATAATAACAATAATAATAATAATATTAATGAAATAATAATAGTAATAATAATAATAATAGCAATAACAATAATAATAATAATAATAATAATAATAATAATAATAATAATAATAATAATAATAATAATAATAATAATAATAATAATAATGTAACCAAGAAACACGAGACTCTAAGTGCTGACACCATCCTATTTAAAAATCAAAGTGAATGCTGCTACCCGGACGCTATGGAAGGTAAAACAAAACCAAACTATTGAACAAAAGTGAATATAAAAGCTTCAAACAGCTTTAAAAACCAAAAACAAAATAAATACTTAACCTGGAACAATTTGGGGTCAAAACAATCCTTCAGGCAACAACAGCAGCATATTAAACCGATAATGACTTACGGGGAAACATTGCCTCCGCTTTCTTCTTTACGCGATCTAGATTCTTTCTTGTTACAATGTGGAAGTTAAAATCACTTAATTTTGTAGGCAACAATTGAGTGCTTAAAACCGTGATAGTTGTGCTAACTTTATTGATGCGATTCTTATTCTCGTATTATGTCCTTCCGCCACGACATCCAATCCATCATAAGATATCGTCACCTGGGCAAACAAGATGTCTGATGTCAACAGGAATTACCCATGTTGTTCAAGTGATGCTATGCTATTGGGTAAAACACTAAAAACATCAGCCAGCCAAATGTTACATCCGAACACATAAAACTGTTGTTATTCTTAAACGTTTATAGTCTGATCTATACCATATACTGAGAACTTATCACTAACAGGCTGTCTACAATAATAACAAAGAACCCAGTGATTTCAACTTTGTTCCTTCTATACTTCTAATCCCGAAAACTTGAGGTCTGAGCTTTCATCCAATGGCCAGATAAGCTGGGTTTGAGATAGCATGCTCTCTCTCTCTCTCTCTCTCTCTCTCTCTCTCTCTCTCTCTCTCTCTCTCTTAAATGTCCCAATAAATCTCTGACACTGATCTTTCCACGCATCAAAACAGCATCTTGAAGAGCATTGCGCAAACAATCAATTTTCACTGTCCCTTTCACGCAATAAAACTGGTATAACCACTGGCACCATGAGCCCTCCAGCGATATAAGGGCCATCTGTCTGTCTATCTATCTATCTATCTATCTATCTATCTATCTATCTATCTATCTATCTATCTATCTATCTATCTATCTATCTTTCTATCTATCTATGTTTCTATCTATCTATGTTTCTATCTATATATCTATCCATCCATCTATCTATCTATCTATCTATCTATCTATCTATCCATCTATCTATATATCTAAATAAATAAATGACAATTGATTTATCTATCTATCTATCTATCTATCTATCTATCTATTTATCTATACATCTTCTACCCCCGACCTCATACCCCTCTTCTATATCCTTTGACGAAGTTCCATCTGATGTAATCTCTTTATCGCCATTGCCTCCAGGTTTTCCGTCGTGTTTTCATCCAAACTCTTTGATTCTTTCACAACATCCCCGCCTCCTGTTTCAAGAGGCTTTTCAATCAATAATATTTCCTTGATGTAGGGTTAGGTTAACCTCCTATGATAACCATCGACAAAAAATAACTAGTTATTTAAGGGTTATATTTTCCAGACATTTCGGGTGTAATGTTAATATTATATCATTATAGATAGTCGATTCCGTTTATTTTTTCTTCATTATACTATAGGTATCGAATAATGTATTCGATTATAGAAATAGGGAAGACAAGTCGTAACGTCACACATACTTTTATACTTCCAACATATTGAATCATAAGGTGGCATAACTATTTAAGTAGCAGGGTATATGGGCAGATTCTTATGTTTACAGGACGTAAAAGAACGAGGATGAATATTCCTTTTTTGACAACCAGTTTATATTTAGATTCTGAAACCAGAAGATGAATTACACAAGATAGGTATTCAGTCCTCCGGAAGAGTGGGCTTACACTTCCAATGCGATTGGAACCAGTTTCTTTAGACATCGCAATAATGTTCCTTATTCGTGCTGAATATCCAAGATACTGTTCTTTGATTTTGTATATGGTCTGAATCGACGTAATACAAATATACGAACGTGCGAATTAATTAATTTTTGTTTTCATTAAAGACCCTAGATTTTGGCGTATCATTTGAATCAATTACGTTTTTTTCTTCTTCGCTACTATTGTTGTCGATTCCAAGATATTGATCTTTAGCTTATCGTTTAAATCAATTAAGTTTATATTGGTATTGAATAGTGTAAGCTAAATTGGTAATCTTATTTGTCGATACCAAGACCCTGGACCTTACATATAGTTTGAATCAATACACGTTGTTGCGTTCATTCCCATTTCTTTATATTGATATCAAATAGCATATTTTATATTATTAATATTTGTATTTCAGCCTGACCAAGGACGCTATGTCACCTCATTGCCGCAAACATTCAACAACAATCTCAAAATATTGCCAAACACCAGCCTCCGCTTTACTCTCTCCTTACTGAACTTTTTCAGGATTTTTCCAAAATGTCATAGCTATTCAACACAAAAATTGATTTCTTTTCACTTTAACTCAGAAGCAACAAGAACATATTATACTTAATTTTGTGCAAAAAAAAAACAAACAAAACAAAAACCACACACAAAAAAACAAGCTTTACAAAACAGCATCAAGTTTTTATGGCTATAGCAAAGATTTTTCTCCAAATTTTGTGATTTACACAATAAATCTGAAAAAGAAAAATGGCCATTGAATCGTGACGAATGTGACGATTTTCCTGTAGTTGGTAAGGAGAGGGTTAACATCAACTATAAACCCCAGAGACATGGCATCAAACGGATAGGAATGGATATTTCTCTATAAAGTCATCATGAAGGCCGCTGAGACCGCAAAGTCTTTCAAATCAATTAATTCAAAGAAACGAATTAATCTGGAAGATAAATTGACAGCATTGGAAACAGCGAGTTATTCTTCAGTGGCATTGGGCTCGTAGAGCATGGGTTTATCCCGGTTTCTGGAGCTTGGATGGGACAATGAATGACTATTGTTAACTCCCAACTTTAAAGAACATCTGTAACTCATCGTCTTAAGGCCGTATTATGTTGGAATGAACCGGTTACTTAAGATTTAACTTTAAACGTTACTTGGAAAAGTGATTTTCTTTACGTAACATTCTGTAACTAGACAGGACAGCATCGACCTGTACATATAATGATAATAATAATGATAATAATAATAATAATAATAATAATAATAATAATAATAATAATAATAATAATAATATATCTTTATTGTCCTCATAAAAGTGGCAATTTGTCATTTGGTTACACATTTATAACAATACAATATTGAGATAGACACACTCACACAGATGCACACTAGTAACATAGTAGTAAAAAAATGAATATGAATGTAGGTCTGACATCCGAATCTACTTATGGGCCTAGTTTGATATTGTTGTAATGTACAATATTTTGCGTCATTTTTTTAGATTTCCATTACAACAATGAGCCATAAGGAATTGGGTTATCAGACCTGCAAATAAGTACACGTCGGACAGCATCGATTGTTAACTCCCTTCTTTATAGAGTATATACTTTGGAATGAACCGGGAGATTAAGATTTCACTTTAAAAGTTATATACAAAAGTTATTTCCCTTATGTAACGTCTTTAACTAGAAGGGACAGCATCGATTGTTAACTCCCCTCGTTGTTAATGAACCGGGTGCTTAAGATTTAACTTTAAACGCCATTTAAAAAAGTTATTTCCCCTATGTAACAGCATCGATTTAAACTCCCCTCGTTATAGAATCTTTGTGACCCATCGTGTCAAAGCTATATTACTTTGAAATGAACCTGGGGCTTTAAGATATAATTTTGAACGTTACTTATAAAACTGATTTCTGGCTGTAAAAAAAAAAAATATTCCTTCAGAGCCTTAGGCCCCTGGAGCCGGATTTTATCCCGGATTCTATAACGTGAAACGGACAATAGTAATTGCTTGCTATCCGTTGGATAGGACGCCAGTCTATCGCAAAGTACTTTCCATTAGATCTAACAGACCCAGCTACTCAATCACTGTTGGGTGGACATGGGTTAGAGAAAAAAAAATCTCGATTGCACCCCGGATTGATCTCGATTCCTTTGCTTGTGAAGCTATTGGGACCCCATCCCCCCCCCTTCCGGCAGTGACCGTCGTAAAAAAAAACAAAAAAAAAAAACAAAAAAAAAAAACAAAAAAAAACACACACACACACACAATAACAAATCACACAAAATAAACAAACAAATAACCATTAAATTTCAACATTTTGATTTAAACTTATTTTTCTTCATTAATTTCATAATACCAGATTGACACGTAAGTCACATTTCCAATCACAGAGTACAGCAGCACTTAATTAAGTCGCTAGGGAGTCTGTAAGGGAGAAACTTAATTATGCCTAGATCTGGTGTCAATTCTGTGGGGCTCTGAACAAAAACTTTAAAATTTTGGCCAGAAAACTCGTCCTTTAAAGTATCTCGTCTTGTTAAAGACTCGCAATTCAGGGGCTTCTCTAAAGTCTTTCCTTATATATATACATATATATATATATATATATATATATATATATATATATATATATATATATATAATATATATATATAAGCACTCTACGTGATTCCAGCCAATTCTCCCCAGTCATAGATAATAAAAATATAGATATATGTATAATGTTGCTGTTGGATAAGAATCCTTTGTTAAGCGCCTTTGTTGAGGACGTTTAGTGGATTTTACGCTATAAAAATAATCTAGAATTTTTGTTTTTTCCCTTAAAGCCCCAGGTTTGAAACTCGTAACAAGATAAGGGTCATTTTGATCGATTGTCATTTCAACAACAGGTTTTACGGCCAACATTTTTATAACGTGTATATTTCTTTTTTCGAGTACATTAAAATTGCCTTCCCATATTATTTTCTACTGACCGGAATTCCCTCTGGTGGAAACATGAGACAGCAGACAAAGATTTTACTGGAGGACCACCCTCTCTCTCTCTCTCTCTCTCTCTCTCTCTCTCTCTCACACACACACACACACACACTCTCTCTCTCTCTCTCACTCTCTCTCCCGTTGGCGTTTTTTATTTTTTAGACGAGCCATCTTAAAACGGCATTCAGATATTATGTTAAAATAGATTTTGTAACATATAAAACTGTCAATAATAATAATGATAATAATGATAATAATAATAATAATAATAATAATAATAATAATAATAATAATAATAATAATTATTATTATTATTATTATTATTATTATTATTATTATTATTATTATTATTATTATTATTATCATTATTATTATTATTATTATTATTATTATTATTATTATTATTATTATTATTATTATTATTATTATCATCATTATAATGATAACAACAACTATAATAAATAATAATGGCATTATTTGCTTTTTCATAATACCTAATCAGGACAAATCTCAGATTACATACATTCAAATCCCTCACCCTCTCTATCTGTTCCAAATCCACAATATCATATATAAATTATTGTTCAGCAACATTTAATTGGGTGATGCTATAACATGAGCTATCGTCAATCTTCTAATTGATTCATTGTGAATTGGATAATAAATAAATAAAAAAGTTCCTTTTATTCTTCCGTCCGACGAGTCTGTCTATATCGAAAAAGACGTCGAGGTAATTCAGATGTTTGTCGCAGTGTAGTGCTAAAAAGGGAAGGACACTATAGATAGAATGAAGTTGACGTTAATCGAGCCTTTGTTATTGATTTTTGCCATCCACGTTTATAGTAATTCTCACTTAACTGGATTATCCAGACTATAAAAGTTCATGGTGACACATAGCTTTGTGCGTGGTCCGTTATACTTCCGGATGGCAATGTTATGAGCTTCTTAGCCAAGCGCATACTGTCTATAGATAGTATGCAGATGACGTCACTCAGGCCTTTGTTATTGTTTTTGCCATCCGCGTTTGTGAGTTGTTCTCACTAAACTGAATTAACACGACTATAAAAGTTCATGGTTACACAGAGTTTGTGTGTTGGTCCGTTATACTTCCGGATGGCAATGTTGTGAACTCCTTGGCCAAGCGCATTCTATCTATAGATAGTGTGCGCTTAGCTAAGAAACTCACAACATTGCCATCCGGAAGTATAACACGACGAACACATAAAACTATGTGTAACCATGATCGTTAATACAGTTTAGTGAAAATTACTCATAAACATGGATGGGGAAAAAATAACAAAGACCTGAGTGACGTCAACTTCGATCTATCGATTGCTCGGGGAAGCAACCAGCCTCAAAGAAGGACACCTTAAAATAAAACCAAGGGTGGGCATAACCGTAGCCATCGTAAACTTTTAGCCTGACACTGACAAAAATTTAAGTCAAAAGACAAGTCTTTTGCCACAAAAGAAAACAAATCGTGAGTTGTATTCTTTAGTCCAACCAATGGAATCACTTGTTTCCTTAAGCTCTACTAACGACAACTCACTAGACAGTGCACAAACTAAAAATGACGTCGAACTATAAGTATTGGTTGGTTCTTGTGTCAGGCTATAGATAGTATGCAGATGACGTCACTCAGGCCTTTGTTATTGTTTTTGCCATCCGCGTTTGTGAGTTGTTCTCACTAAACTGTATTAACCAGACTATAAAGGTCATGGTTACACAGAGTTTGTGTGTTGGTCCGTTATATTCCGGATGGCAATGTTGTGAACTCCTTGGCCAAGCGCATTCTATCTATAGATAGTATGCACTTTGCTAAGAAGCTCATAACATTGCCATCCGGAAGTATAAGGGACCAACACACAAAACTGTGTGTATCCATGAGCGTTTATAGTCGGATTAATACAGTTCACTGAGCATTACTCATAAACGCGGATGGCAAAAAACAATAACAAAGACCTGAGTGACGTCATCTTCGAACTATATATAGATAGTATGCGCATGGCTAAGAAGCTCATAACATTGCCATCCGGAAGTATAACGGACCAATACACAAAACTGTGTGTATCCATGAACGTTTATAGTCAGGTTAATACAGTTCAGTGAGCATTACTCATAAACGCGGATGGCAAAAACCAATAACAAAGACCTGAGTGACATCATCTTCGAACTATCTATATAAGTTAACGATGGCTATGGCATGACTCTTTAGCTCAGGAGAGCGACAAGCCTAGGAGTGAATCTCCTAAAGGAATCCAGGTCCACCAAGTTTGTGCGGCTATGTGGTCTAGTGGTATCACACTCGCTTTCGGATCGGAAGGTCCTGGGTTCGAGCCTCGCTCGGCGCATAGTTGAGTCCTTGGAGAAGGCTCTTTACTCACATTCGCTCACCGTACTCAGGTGTAAAATGAGTACCTGGCCGTTAACAGCGTTGTCTCTGTCCCAAAAAATTTGTAATATCGCCTGACAGGCGTCATGTCTCGTCCTACATGTTATGTGTTGCTGTTGGCCAGGGACCCCTTGTAAAGCGCTTTGAGCACGTTTAGTGGATATTGCGCTATATAAAAGAGTTAACAATCTAATCCTAGAAGAAGAAAAAAAAACAACAACTCAATATTACAGAAACAGCAGAGAAGTCCTGAAAAGATAGCAATAGGGACAATTAAAACCCTCCTGTATTTCTCAACTGAAGAAATTTGTCTTAAGAGTCGACATCGAAAAGTAACTTAGATATGCCAGGCGTCATCCGCAGCGCAGCACTGCATAACGATCAAGGTTAAGTTACTTACTTTAGAAAAATAAAACACACGAAATGCTGACAAAAAAGGATCTTTCAAACTTTGGATTTAAGTGTAACTCCTTATCCACTTAAAAGATAAACAATGATGAAAACAATAGCAACGAGTCCAAGGCAATGATGAATTGAAAAAAATATAAGGTTATGTGCAATATATATATATATATATATATATATATATATATATATATATATATATCACTTTCACTTCCTGATGAGAGCGAATGCTCGAAACAATATTGTAGAAGTTGATCATAATTATACTTGAAATATATATATATATATATATATAGAGAGAGAGAGAGAGAGAGAGAGAGAGAGAGAGAGAGAGAGAGAGACAAGAAGAGATGACGTGAGAAAGAAGGAGGCGACCATAATTTATTGACGGCCATGTGAACGGACCTTAAGAATTTTTGACGAAAGAGGTTTGCGGGTTCCGATAATTGGGCCGTCGTTAGACAGATCGTTCCTTACAAGGAGAGCGACAAGATCCTTTGAAAGAGGTTGTGATTCAATTTGAACAGAGAACAGCCGAGTTTGCTCTGAGACGATTTTAGACGCGGCTACAATTTGGCTTGACAGATAACTGAAGTATTGAATTGAAAATTTAGAAATTCTATAGACAATAAAACAGGCCCAACTTGACAAGTCGGTGGATTCGTGACGTCATAGTCAGGATGAGACAAACAATCTCTACCTATAATTGAGTTGGAAGCCATGGTGCCCCAAGGAAAAAAAAAAAGATTTTATTTTTTGTTTTGAAAAAGACGGTCTATTAAACGCAATTGGCAAGTCAAACGGTCGAAATGCGATATATATATATATATATATATATATATATATATATATATATATATATATATATGTGTGTGTGTGTGTGTGTGTTTGTGTGTAAGGAGAGAGAGGGGTAGATAGAGAGAGATATATGGAAGTGACAGAAAGAAAAGAGAAGGAGCGAGAGAAGATAACAAGAGGAAGATAAATAGAAGAGAGTCAAAAAGCAAAATATGAAATAGAAAAGGTGAAGAGAGCCTAGAGAGAGAGAGAGAGAGAGAGAGAGAGAGAGAGAGAGAGAGAGAGAGAGAGAGAGAGAGAAAGAAGGAGGGGGAGAGAGCGACAGATAGATGGATAGATAGATAGATTGAGAGAAAGATGGAGAGCGAGAGAGCGAGAGAGAGAGAAAGAGAGAGAGAGAGAGAGAGAGAGAGATATGGAGATATAGAAAGACGTCATGGCCAAATTGAGATAAACAGAGAAACCGCTGACAAATCCCGACCAAAGAATTCACGAAAGAACAAAATCTTGGATAAGATCTACCGCCTCTAGCTAGTATTACGTATCTACTTAGGCTAATCACTCTGGAAACCAAACCGCAGAATTCTTAAAGTCGCGAAAGTAACCCAAGTTTTATATCCCTGAAAGAAACAGTACCCACTGCCCTCAATAAATCATGGAAAAGTACTCCAAGTTTTCATCCTTGTAAGAAACAATATCTATTATCCTCAATAAATAACATAAAAGTCACCCAAGTTTTCATATTTATATGAAACAATATCAATTGTCCTCAATATGAAAAATAAAAGTTACCCAAGTGTCCATCCCTGTTAGAAACAATATCCATTGTCCTCAATAAAACATATAAGAGTAACCCGGATGTTCATTCCTGTAAGAAACAATATCCATTGTCCTCAATTAAACATATACAAGTGACACAAGTGTTCATCTCTGTAAGAAACAAGATCCATTGTCCTCAATAAAACATATAAGAGTAACCCGGATGTTCATTCCTGTAAGAAACAATATCCATTGTCCTCAATTAAACATATACAAGTGACACAAGTGTTCATCTCTGTAAGAAACAATATCCATTGTCCTCTTTAAAACATATAAAAGTCACCCAATAATAATGATCATAAATTTTTAGCATCTAGACCGTCCTGACATAATGCTGTTTTGATGTGGTGGGGGCATATATAGATGGAACGAAATTGACGCCACTTAGCTCTTTGTTATTGTTTTTAAACAGCCATTTTATGATTAGTTATCACTGAATTCTCCCCATAAACGTTTAAGACTACGCATACTTTTGTGTTTTGATACGTTACATCCGTTACATCCGGCTAGGGGATGGTGTGAGTATGTTATTTAACCCTCTCCTTATCACCCATTCACATTCGTTACGATCCAACTGGCACTTTTATCATTCAGATTTCTTTTGTAAATCACACAATTCAAAGATAAATGTTTTATTATGTTGTAGATAGAGTTCATTTTGCTGATCAATATCATGTATAGAATGTATTTGTTGCTTTTCTATTTGAGTAAGAAACAACTATTTTTGTTTTGGGTGGGTGTGAAATTTTGGTGAAAATTCTGAAAATTGCTGGTAATGAAAGGGTTAAACAGATAGTGTCAATAGACATGAGAGAAAACCAAAACAAACAATAAACATGTCTGCATGTTTTCACCGACTGCCGTGCTGTGAGAAAAAAAATAATTAAAAACATCTTAAAATTTTTGGCCAGAACATCTGTCCTTCAAATAGTTTTTCGATTATAGAGTACCTCATCTTATCCAAAAAAAACCCTCTAAAATCTCAGATTTCATCTCGAGAAAGATCCAGGTTTGAGAATTTTAGACAAGATGAGGGTTATTTTAATCGATCGATATTTGAAGGACGAGTTTTCTGGCCAAAATTTTAATTTTGTTTTTCAGAATACGATAGCATTGACGCCATAATAATTCGTGTCATCGGTCTATGAAAAGGTCACATGGTTACCATTTGGAAATTTCTCTAGGGGTTACACCTTCTCCCCCCCCCCCCCCACCACCCGGGGGCTGTAAAATCTGCCATACACTGATAAAACATTTTTTAATTTATTTTTTTTTGGCCAAAAATGCTTCACTTCAAATATCGACCTAATTTTAAGACCTTGAAATTGTCAAAAGCTCTCGAACCTGAAACTTTAGATAAATTTAATGCCAAGTTTGAACATTTTTGGTCATCTTTAATCTATTGAAATTTAGCGTAAATTTTCCTTTCTCACTGGCCAATTTTGTCTTTCAAAACGCGTTCTGTCATAATTGGCATAGCCTCTTACGTCACTATCAAACCTATCAGCTGCTGTGCTCCTAAGCTCCATTTTTGTGTGATTAAATTGGCCTATAGAACACGATCAAGCAGGTAATATATTGTACAATGGACTATCTAGTCTTTCGATCTACATGGATACGTTTCGTTTGGCTGATGAAAGCATGTCGTGAATCCATCCAAACCTAATCAGTTTAATCAACCACAAGTAGATTGACCGACGTGCACATATTAGCAGGTCCGATAGCCGAACGGAATTATGGGCCTTTTTTATATTGTTATAATTGACAATAATATATTTATTGTGCGTTGGTTTTAGAGTATTTCCGTGACAGCAACGTGTCCATAACAATTGGTAGTATCAGACCAGTGAATGGGTAAACGTTGATCATGACCCACTGGCTGAAAACGGTTATTGTCGGAGGAATATGAGTACAAGAAATTTAATTTATAGTCAAAAGTATGAAAGGGAGGGGGTCCTGATAGCTCAGATGGTAGCAAACTCGCTTCAAACGCAGTAGAACCGAGATCGATCCTGGCGGATGTCTAGATCATTTATATATACACATATATATATATATATATATATATATATATATATATATGTATATATGAGTGTTGGTGGGTAGTTGTAGGTACGAGAGTGCTCGATAATGTTGGTTAGAGCTAATATAAAATATAAATGGAGTCACTCACTTATTTATGGCCGAAACAATGTTTCTGTGGTCTCCACTTCGTCAGTGGGCATATTATTATGTCCCTAGTATGATTTTGTTCCATTCGGGGGTTCGATGTTGATTTTTTTGAGTCCTTACTTCCGTTGTGTTGTTGGTAGGTAGAGAGAAAGTTATGTCAATTCTGAAAAGATGACCTTGGAGTATTTTCTGTACCTCTAAAAGTACAAGGACAAAATATGGTACGTGACCCCATCATTCTGTTCAAAAGTATTTTTTTTCAAAACCAACAAAACCAAAAACCCGGATCTATGTAAATGTCAGTTGGTTACATAATTTCCAGTCTCCCCCTAAGTTGTGCAATTTCCTGTTCATTAAAAAAAAATAATTCTTTTCTCGATTTTTAATCGGGTTTTAATGTATCAATGCGAATCCTTTCATGAGAATCTCTTTCAAACGAAAAAAAAATCCAAGAGATCTTGTTTTGCCAGAATATGGCGCTTGGTTTAAAAGAAAGACTCCGCCAAAAAAATATAGTTCTTTGAATTTTTGTCGAGAGAAGCTCTATTAATACAATTTAATAGGCCTTGGAAAATATCGATCTTTATTTCTCTCTACTGATATTTAAAATAAATAGTTAAATAAATAGATATAATGAATAAATAACAAATGAATCACAACTAAATAAATAGAATGTAAGAAGATAAAATAGAAGATAAAATAAAATGAGTGAAAATATGATTCATTTATGTATCACATAACATCCGAAGTTATCGTGCTTTGCGTTGGCGTGCTTAATAGATGGTTGACAATGAGAATTAAGATGCTCATATTCTTTTTGAGTTCGAATCCTTGCCGCATGGTGTGGCCTTGAGAAGGTCAACTCGCCCCATCTAATTTCGGGAATTGTATAATGAGATTGGGGAAAAATAGTCTAGATAAATATTTTCTCCTTGGGGTTTGAGTAAATGAAATCAATTTAATGTAGGCCTATATTATTTCATTTCGATATTGGATCCTTGACATTTAAAAAAAAAAACTAGAGCATTTATATTGCGCACTATCCATCTAACGTGCTCAAAGCGCTTCAAAGGGGTCCCTGACCAACAGCAACACATAGCCTAACATATGGAATGAGACACGACGCCTGTTAGGCGATATTACATTTTTTTGACAGAGACAACTCTGTTAGCGGCCAGGTACTCTTTTTACACCCGAGAACGGGGGAGAGAATGTGAATAAAGAGTCTTTTTCCAAGGACTCAACTAAGCGCTGAGCGGTACTCAAAAACAGGACGTTTAGTGGAAATTGCTCTATACAAAAGCTCAATCTTTTTTTAAAACGTAGACGTTAACAACATTTCTCAAAGCTTAATGGTTTAAGAGACGTTTCGGGTTTAAGAATATTTGACAGGTTGGGGCGCATAGTTGAGTCCTTGGAAACGGCTCATTACTCCACATTCTCTCACTGGACTCAGGTATAAAATGAATACCCAATCGTTTACAGCATTGTCACTGTGCGAAAAAAAGGTATTTTCGTCTAACAGGCGTCATGTTTTGACCTATATGTCAAGTTTTGCTGTTGGCTAGGGACCCTCTTTAAAGCGCTTTGGGCACGTTCAGTAGATCTCGCTCTACATGAATGCTCGAACCTTATAAAAAATATCGATTTATATAATAGCTAAAGGTTTCTTGGTAAAGATACAAAAAAGGTATTTTATCGTAGTGGGACTGTGCTTATTGTTGTCTCTCATTGAGAAAACTAATTTTCTGTCTAAATCTCTTCTTTCCCGTCTTCTAATTCGTTTTCTGACCCCTGCCGTTGTTTGTTTGTCTTACAGGAAACTCTTATCATGAGAGCAATATCACGAGAAGAATGAATGAAATACCCCTGGACACACACGCACACCCCCCCCCCCCACACACACACATACACACACATACACATTCACACATACCCACATATTTTCTGGGTTATTCCAGTCTTTTTTTCAAATCCAAAAAAAAAACAAATTTCCTAATATGAATGAATAAGCGACATTATACACACACAGGCACACACACACACACACACACACACACACACACACACATACACACACATAAGCACATTGACAGACGCACTGGACGTTTTAAAATGCAATGACTTCCTCGACGCTAAATCAACCCTACACATAGTTTGCATTGCACTTCCAATTATCCGACATTACGAAGGTTTCTGAAATTCATCAGTATGATCCAAGTCTTGATGAACAAGATAGAACAAATCAAATTTGCCTGGTAAAATTCTATGAAATTATAATTGTTACCTCCCTCTCTCTCTCTCTCTCTCTCTCTCTCTCTCTCTCTCTCTCTCTTTCTTTCTTTGTGTGTGTGTGTGTGTGTGTGTGTGTGTGTCTGTGTGTGTGTGTATGTGTGTGTCTGTTTATAGGAGTATCGATACCAAAATGAGATTCGAATATCAGGTCTGCCTCAGAATTCTTGATAAACATTTTGACATCAAGATACAGAAGTGGTTTTATCTTCTTTTTAATGAAAAAAGAAAACAAAAAGAATGTGTAAAATATAAAATTGGTAGAAAACAAAACAGAAAAAAAACCGAACAAACAAAATGAAAACAAGACAGATGAATACGATACTTATATGAATGGATAATAATAAGCACATTTAATAATGGAACAGCGTGGCTCAGCGGTATGGTCTCTGCTTCGCACCCGGAAGATACCGAATTCGTCTACCCACCGCGCTGTCTGGCCGTGAGCAAGTAACATAGCCTTAGCTCACTTTGCAGCGCTGTACTGCGGCTGACGCCTGGGTCATTCCAGTATTCCTTTTCAATAAATCCTAAAGAAAAAGTTCCCCTTAGGGATGAATAAAGGGAATTTATTTTATCAGGAGTTTAATCAAAGTAAGGACGGATGTGAAGGAATTCTTATCTTAATTCAATAAATTACACGAGACAATCGACTTTCTACGATTCGGGTTTTACAATTAATAAATCGAAACAAATATTTTGTTTGGTTATTAAGCACTTCTAAACAGCTAATTTTAACCAGTTAACTGCAGAAAGATGCGTATCTAAAAATTTGACTAGAAAACGCGTCCTCCAAATATCGATCGATTTAAATGTCCCTATTCTTGGCAATCACTCTCAAATCTGAGACCTGTCGAAGTCCCAGGTTTGAGAGTTTCTTTTTGTTTGTTTGTTTGTTTTTTGTTGTTGTTGTCAAGATGAGAATCCTAAAATCGATCGATTGGTGTAAAAATGATTTTTCTGGCCAAATCTACAAAAACGCGTCTTTCCAGAGTATGGGAGATAACTGTTTAACTCACTCAAGCCTGACACCGACAATATCCATTATTTACCCGGGTTACTTTTACGCCATGCCTACTTATTACATTTTTCTGAAACAAATTATAGTCGTTGTATCAAAGCTAATGTGTTTTTTTTAGTTATTCCATGTTGATGATAGTTGAATAAAATTATCTATGTACATGCTCATTTTTAATACATTTTTCCAATTTTGAAAAGTAGTAAAAATTTCTAGGATTGAGTGAGTTAATGACTTTCTCATGCAAAAAAAAAGTACTGTAATAAAAAGAAATACAAGAAATCAGACAACACAATCAAAGACTTTGGCACAACGATCTACATTCAGGGGGAGATCACCACGATTGCTTTGCACTCCAAACCAAAAACAAACGAGGACAAGAACTAAGGCGACTTAAAAATCGATAGCCAAGCGGTACCAATGGAAAATTAATCCTCTGCAGAAATCTGGCGGTCTCCTACGAGAAAGAGTGACTACCAGAAGTCCATAAATCAACTGAGTGACTTCTCCAAAGTCCCGTGCCTGCACGTGCTGATACTGTATTATAATATCATAACGCTATTATTTGGAGAAACTTTTAAACGTATTGTTAGAAAGCCGATTCGGGACCAGTAAATAGTCCTAAATAGAATGTTGTGTGAGGTGATCATCAGCCTGATAGCAAAATATAACAAACAAATAGATATGGTATTTAAAAAATAAAATTAAAAAAAAAAACACACACAAAAAAAAAAACCCGACAAAAAACCCAGAAAAGATCAACAAAACAAAAACGAAACAAATCATTTTTAAAAAAAGAGGAAGAAAAAAACAGACGTCGGATCATTAATATTAATCCGAACCTAAACGTTTCAGTGATGTTGAGAAAGACAATGACAACATCTACGACGATGTAATACACACTACAACCAATTACGACTACTATTACAAATGTCACCTCTCCTAGAATATTACTACTGTCACCTTTACCGTTTCCACCACCATTATTACAACAACAACAACAACAACAACAACAACTACTACTACTACTACTACTACTACTACTACTACTACTACTACTACTACTACGACTACTACTACTACTACTACTGCTACTAGTGCTGATTGTACCAACTCTACTACTACTATTACTGTTACTACTACTACTACTACTACTACTACTACTACTACTACTACTACTACTACTACTACTACTACCACTACTACTACTACTACTACTACTACTACGACTACTACTGCTACTACTACTACTACTACTACTACTACTGCTAGGGCTAATAGAACCAACACCACCACCACCACCACCGCCACCTCCACCACCACCACCACTACTACTACTAATACTACTACTACTACTACTACTACTACTACTACTACTACTACTGCTACTGCTACTACTACTACTCCTACTACTACTCCTACTACCATCACCACCACTACTATTACTATCGCTATTGATGTTGCTAACAACAACAATATCAACAAAATAATCAACCATAACAACAACAGCAATCATAATTATATTATTGCTGTTTTTTACTTTATCCAAGCATCGCCAAGACATATTAAAAAATAATAGTGCATTGAGGTCTAGATCACGTCGCAGACAAAAATAAAAGCACCACCTACGCACAGATGGATACAAATAAACATAATCTGTCACGACTTTAATCTTTATGACGCGGGGAAGGCACTTCAAATTTTGTAAACCTTTTAACCTCTATGTGGTCTGTGCGGCTATGTGGTCTTGTGGTATGATACTCGCTTTTGGATTGGAAGGTCCTGGGTTCGAGCCTCCTGCTCGGCACATAGTTGAGTCCTTGGAAAAGGCTCTTTACTCACATTCTCTCACCGTACTCAGGTGTAAAATTAGTACCTGGCCGTCAACAGCGCTGTCTTTGTCCGAAAAATTGTAATATCGCCTCACAGGCGGCATGTCCTACATGTTAAATGTTGCTGTTGACCAGGGACCCCTTGTAAAGCGCTTGGAGCACATTTAGTTGATATTGCGCTATTTTTATGCTCAATTTTTTAAAACTCAAAATCACAATATAAAACCATTATTCTATTCATTTAATAAAATAATAAATAAAATAAATAAATAAATAAATATATATGAAATTATATTTTAAAAATAAATAATTGAAATGCCCTTTATTCATCCCATAGCGAAAATTTGTCTCTAGGGTGTATTCCAAGGGAAGCCTGGCTGGAATTGCTCGGGCGTCAGCGGGAGTGCAGCTCCGCAAACTGAGCTAAGACGAGGTGACTTGCTCAAGGCCACACAGCGCAGCGGCGGGTGATCGAACTCGGTACCTTTCGGATATGAAGCAAAGACCGTACCGCTGAGCCATGAGCACCTTTTCATCATACGTGGCACTCACAATGTGTCATAGCGGTATTATTTACAATATAAAAACGTGCGGCTATGTGGTCTAGTGGTATGACACTCGCTTTCGGATCGGAAGGTCCTGGGTTCGAGCCCCGCGCTCGGCGCATAGTTGGGTCCTTGGAAAAGGCTCTTTACTCACATTCTCTCACCGTACTCAGGTGTAAAATGAGTACCTGGCCGTTAACAGCGTTGTCCCTGTCCGAAAAATTGTAATATCGCCTATCAGGCGTCATGTCCCGTCCTACATGTTAAATGTTGCTGGTGACCAGGGACCCCTTGTAAAGCGCTTTGAGCACATTTAGTGGATATTGCGCTATATAAAAGCTCAATTTTATTTTATTTATTTATTTATTTTTTTTTAATTTGGAAATACATCAATGCTAAAAAGTAAATCTATACTTAGGACATGTATCTGATTTAAAATATCGGAAAATAGTGCAATACTGCATAACAGCTAGTCCTTCATCTTAAATGTTGCTGTTTGTTAGGGACCCCTTGAAAAGCGGGTTGAGCACGTCTAGCAGATAATGCTCTAAACGCATGCTCGAGTTTATAAAATAAAAATAAAATAAATCGTTTTGAATACAAAAAAAAGTTACTTTAGCATTTATATAGCCCAATATCCACAAAAGGTAAGAAAAAAACAATAAAAAAAAAACCAAAAAAAAACTTGAGCATTCAAAAAAAGTAATATCCACTTATCGAGCTCACAGCCGTTTACAAGAGGTCCTTGGCCAACAGCAACACTCAACATATAGGACGAGACATGACGCCTGTTAGGCGATATTACAAAAACAATTTTTGGACAGAGAAAACGTTGCTAATGGTCAAGTACTGAGTTGAGACTTTTTGTTGTTGACAAGAAGAGGGTCATTTTAATCGATTGATATTTGAAGAACGAGGTTTCTGGCCAAATTTCTGAAAAGTTTTTCATTCTTTTTATACTATACAGGAGACTTTAGGCCAATTACCCGGTCACCTAATACGGCCACCATATGTTGGAAATTTATTCAACCTCATGAACACCAATCACTCTCATCGTCACTAAGGTTGCCAGTTTGGCCTTATACATTTCATCATGCAATATGATAATAATAAATAAATAAAATAATAAAATTATATTAAAAAGGGAAATAAAAAAAAGTAGACTGGTATTTATAAAGAATTTGGTATGTAAATATCGTCTGTATCATACGATCATTTTTTATGCCATTATTTCCAAATATTATAAGATTGAAAATCAATTGTATACAAATTTCAATGAAAGTATAGTTTTGAAGGCTTAAAACAATCTTTTGTGTAATTTTACCCTTAGTTTTATTATTTTAAAATATATTCCATCACACTATCAGGAGACGAAGTGCAATACTTATTTAGTTCGAATCTAAATAAATGAACAGATTGAGATACGTTTGTCCATAATCTTTCAAATCGACAAGTTGCTGCTTACCATGGGTAAATTACGTAGTTTTTAGCATGTTACCCCAAAAGTATCTGGCAATTATAGTCCTTTTTCACCCTACCCAATAATTAACACGAGCTCATAGGTCGGACTACTCACGCTCAGGTTTTTGATGGGTATCGCGTGACGACTGTCGTTTATAAAATCTCTCTGGTTTTAGGATATTTATTTTTGTCCATCCCGTCTCCACCCTAATTAGTTCACGCTATATTCGACACTGGTGTGAGGGAAAGGATTGGAGAGAGAGAGAGAAGGGGGGGGGGGGGGGGGGGGGGGGGGGAGGTGATATAATCCTATTGCTGTCACTATTTATCTTTCTTATTCCAACAACTTTCACGGCTTTTGTGGTTTGGTGTTTTCTGGTACCTTCGTGTACCATGTACCGTCATGCGCGGCTAAGTGGTCTTGTGGTATGACACACGCGTTCGGATCGGAAGGTGTTTGGTTCGAGCCTCGCTCGGCGCATAGTTGATTCCTTTGAAAAGACTATTTACTTAATTTCTCTCACCTTACTCAGGTGTGAAATGAGTACCTGGCCGTTATCAGCATTGTCTCTGTATTATTGCCTAACAGGCGTCATGTTTCGTTCTTTATGTTACGTGTTGCTGTTGGTCAGGGACCCTTTGTAAAGCGCTTGAGCAAGTTAAGTGGATATTGCTCTATATAAAAGCTATTTTTGAAAAATAAATCACACAGTATGTGTTATCGTGTTATAGATATTATTATTATTATTGTTTCCTGCACTTTAGTTACAATATTGTAAGGGGAACCCGAACCCGTGGGTGTTTGATTGAAACCAGTAAACTGCCGTACTCTTGGAAAACGTGTCTTTAAAAATTAGGCCAGAAAATTCGTCCTTCAAATATCGATCGATTTAAATGACCTTCATCTTAGCAAAATCTCTCAAACCTGGGACTTTTAAAAAGACTTTGCAAAGTGTATGTTGTACTTGTGTGTGTGTGCGTGCGTGTGTGTGCGTGTGTGTGCGTGTGTGTGTATGTGTGTGTGTAAGGGAGAGAAAGAAAGGAAGAGACAGATACAGTTGATAGATAGACAGATTGATAGAGAGAGAGAAAGTGAGAGAGAGAGAGAGAGAGAGAGAGAGAGAGAGAGAGAGAGAGAGAGAGAAGTCATCTTTTAATTTTGCAAATGTTGTTTTTTTACCCCAAATAAACATTAAAAATCCGAACGGTGTCCTACTTGGACATCCGTCTTTAACGTTGTAGTGCAATTTTTAAAGCAATGAGCCATCCCTACCTTAATGAACGCATTTTAACACCCAATAGCAAAGCAATGTAAAACTTTTCAAATCTGAAAAGGCGTGTATCGACGTGCACTTATTTGCAGGTCTGATAACTCAATTGGTTATCGGCTCATTGTTGTAATGGAAATTTCCACACACAAAAAATACGCA
>NC_088361.1:85541629-85546629 GCF_034508935.2 Berghia stephanieae | reverse complement strand
TGGGCAATGGCATCATCTCTGCTCTAATATTTAGAATAAGATCGATACTCGAGGCGTTTCCATGGCAAATACCGGTTTTCTTGTAACCCTGGATTAGACACTATCAGAAAAAGCAAAAAAAAAAAAGTAATTTGAAAAAAAAAATAAAAAGACAAATTAAGAGTATTATGAAATATGACAAAACCAGATTAAAATTATCGAAAGAGTAGTCGGGGAGAATTAGCTCTCGATAGACTAGATATTGAAGAGACTTTTTATTTTGGGTCGTGGATAGCTTATACGGTAGAGTCACGATCTCCCCCCCCCCCCGGTCAGGCGGAGTTGTTATACCAGTAAGGTCGCGGGTTCGAGTCCCCATCGCCGCCGCGAAGTTTTTATTCTCTGTTGTCTTCTGACACTTTCCTACTCGCATAATTTCTTGTTATTATCGAAAGAGCTATCAAATCTTGTTGTTTTGTTTTTTTAAAGGGCACAAGAATAAAAAAAAATCGTAGATCCCCAGTCGAGGCTGGTTGATTTTTTGGGATGGATTTTTTTCCTTATATCTTTCTATCTAATTATAACGGTGCTGTGTTTAACACACCTTTTTTATCTTAATCTTTGTGGGGCCATGTGGTCTAGTGGTATGTCACTCGCTTTCGGATCGGAAGGTCCTGGGTTCGAGCCTCGCTCTGCGCAAAGTTGAGTCCTTGGAAAATTTTTTCCATTGGCCACGGTCCTGGGTCAGAGTTTTGAGTCTGTCAAGATCTTGTTGTGACTTTAGTACGGAGGGCACTGCACTATTTCTTAGTTGTTGAAGGATGAATTCGGCCTTATCTGAATCCATAAATTACTGAGATTCAATTTAAATTACCTACAAAGATGATGTGGAAGTTTCGGAATTCCCCTTTGTCAACAGAATATGCTGAATGAGGCACTATTCAGACGATTGAAAGATGAGAGGACAGCGATAGTTGCTAAGGCGAAAGAACCGACTGGTACATATTATTGTTTGTCAGTCTGATAACCGGATGCAATAGGGGAGAAAAGTCGTGACGACACGCTTCTATATTTTTGGTTCCTCAATCTTTGTCAGTTTGTATGTAACCAGTCCTTAGGAGGACTAATAATGAATAGGTATTGAATAATAAGGTGGCCTTAATAGTTTTAGTAGCAGGATGTATAAGCAGAGTCTAAGAATTACGAGACGTAGAAGTGAAGGGATGGATGGTCTTTACTGAGCGAGACTTGAACCCTGGACCGTCCGATCCGAAAGAGAGTGTCACACTACAAGACTACAAAATACAACACATAAAGTTATACAATTCTATACGGAACAGTATTTAATCATTCAGCAACAACATCTTTATTTGAATAATCTAACAAAGAGAATGACGAATCAGATTGTAAGGAGATTAGAGAAGGACGAGAAAGTTGATATTATGTTGAAATAATAGAAGATAATAGGCCTACACGAGCAGCTAGCATGTAAATGGCCACCCAATCTCCACATCGCACTGCCATCTTTTACATGATGTTATTATAATGCAAATGGTGCTGCCCGAAGCTTGAACAACTCGTAGATAACAAATCAAAACATGGAACACAAGCTTTGATTTTATTTACAAAAAAAATGTTTTTTGGTTTATACTTAAACAAAATAAGGAGGTCCCTATAACAGTTGGCAGAGCATTCTCTTCATAAGCAAAGGAACCAAGATCGGTCCCGGGTGCAGTCAAGATTTTTTAATAAGCCCCCCCCCCCCCTCTCCCGTCTACCCAGCATTGATTGGGTAGCTGGGTCTGTTAGATCTGGGGGAACGTACTGTGCGATAGACTAGCGTCCTATCGAAAGGATAGCAAGCAACTGGTATTGTCCGTTTTACGCTACAGAGACCGAGATAAACTCCGGCTACATGGACTTGTGGCCCTGAAAGCCTTCTTTTTAAAAACCAAATGTAAAGTAAATAAATGAATAAATGAGTAAACAAACAAAAACAAATATAATTATATATATATGAGTAAATTTGTATATAAGCACGATGAATAATAAACTGGAGACGAATGAGAGATGGACAACACAAAAAATGGGAAAACCCCGAAACGTCATCCACATCATCAAAACAACTTGTCTTTGTGAATTAAATTAAAGTTTCAAGCCCTTTTTCATTATCAGTTATCTTATAAAGAAGTTGCCCATACAAAATTACCCTAAATGCCTCCCTACTTTTCGCAAAAGCTTTCTATTAAAATCTAATTGACTTGACCGCGACGAGCGAAAGTCTCAGAGTCTTCTAGAACAGTTTTGTCGCTGTGTCTTCTATAATAAGCCTACCTTGTCTGGAATGGTCAATTCCCTTGACGTCACTAAGACTCGTGTAAAAGGTTTCTGTCTCTCGGCGTAACACGCATACTTATGGGATTAATTAGTGGAAAATGTTCTTAGTTTAACGCTATTTTCTACAGATTAGAGTCATTTAAGAAGAGCTCCGTTGCTATTCTGAACGTTGTGTCCCGTTGATCCACCGTCTGTGGATGCTACCTAGGTTTAAAGGTCGAAGTACAAAAACGGAATGTCTTTACAAAACGAAATAAATAGATAATGAAAAGGTACTCCGTCTGATTGTATGTCGCTTGCTTGCACTTTGGCGCGACACGTCATGTTGTGAAACCATTTTTCTAGTTGTTCTTGTTTAATTTGTTATTCTTCTTTTTCGTCATCATCATCATCATCATCATCATCATCATCATCATCATCATCATCATCATCATCATCATCATCGTTGTCGTCGTCGTCATCATCATCATCGTCGTCGTTATCATCATCAGCATCATCATCATCATCATCGTCATCATCATCATCATTATTATTATTATTATTATTATTATTATTATTATCATCATTATTATTATCATCATCATCATCATCATCATCATAATCATCATCATCACCATAATCGTCATCATCATCATCATCATCATCATCATCATCATCATCATCATCATCATCATCATCGTCATAACCATCATCATCATCATCATCATCATCATCATCATCATCATCACTACCACCACCACCACCATCATCATCATCATCATCACCATCATCATCCTCCTCCTCCTCCTTCTCCCCTTACTCCTCCTCATCCTCCTCCTCCCCCTGAGCATCATCATCCTCTTCTTTTTCTTCTTCTTCTTCTTCTTCTTCTTCTTCTTCTTCTTCTTCTTCTTCTTCTTCTTCTTCTTCTTCTTCTTCTTCTTCTTCTGCTGTATAACGTGTTTGCAGAATCCCTTTATTAAAATTTGCACGAATGTATTGCTCTTTCTGCTTTGCCTGTCATTGTTTCATACTTACCTATTCAAAATGTCTGTGTCCTAGGTTTCTATTCAAGTATTCTAGCATTTCCAAGGGCTGAGGTCAATCAGTGTAAATAAAAATGGGTTATCTTACCAGATCAGGACAATTGAGCTTCTTTTTGAGATTTTTTATATAGAGCAGTATCCACTAAACGTGCTCAAAGCGCTTTACAAGGGGTCACTGGCCAACAACAACATTTAACATTCAGGACGGGACATGACGTCTGTTAGGCGATATTACAATTTGTTTCAGACAGAGACAACGCTGTTAGCCGCCAGGTACTCATTTTACACCTGAGTAAGGCGAGAGAATGTGAGTAAAGAGCCTTCCCCAATGATTCAACTATGCGCCGAGCGAGGCTCGACTCCAGGACCTTCCAATCCGAAAGCGAGTGTCATACCACTAGACCACATAGCCGCACATTGAGAAATGCGGTGTAACAAATCTTCTACCTTGAAGGAAATCTGATTTTCAGCTTTAATGACAGTATTGATTGGCGACGAGTTACCCAACGTCATGGCACAAGTCATCCTGACGACGGAGCGCTATAAAAAAAACAAAAAAAAAAAAAAAAAAAAGAACAAAAAAAAAAAAAACCCTGAAAATTCGGACGATTAAATCCGTCTCGTGTTTGGATGTTTTGCATGACACGGGTCAACGTGTCAACGCGTCACTGTGTCACCGTGTCCAAGTCAATAATTTGATTGAAATAGGAACGAAATTGACGTCTCTCAGGATTTGGTCATTGTTTTTAGACAGCCGTTTTGATGATAAGTAAAATACAGCAATCAGACTATGAACGTTCAAGGCTACATAATATAATATTATAGTTTTACATGATTGTACGTTGTACTCCGGCAGGTGGATGTTGTGAATATTTTAGCTAAACGCATAGCAGCAATTCAGTTCAACACAAAAGCTATAGGTTATTTCCGATAATCATTAAAAAAGCAAAACAAAAAAGCACACAGTAATAAAACTAGCTGCTAGTGTATTCACCCCCTAATCTACATCTCTCTTTTTCGGCATCTGTTTCATCCCGACATAAGACCGTTTTGAGGCGGTGGGTAACATTTTATACCAGAATTTGATTTTGATTAGCTTGTTTTCTATGACACTTTAACGATAACATGCCAGAAATATCAATACTATTTCCTTGAAAGAGGATAAATTAATTAGTCCCAAATCAATTTTCGTCGACCTGATTGCCAAAGACGACTTTAACTTTCTCCTTACCAGCTATTTTTAGAATTTCCCCCGAATATTCACACCAACCCGAGACAAAGATACACTTTTCTTACTCAAACAAAAAATCAACAAGTGCATTCTAAAAAGGATGTTGTTCAACAAAATGATGTCTACAACACAGGGTTTAGTATTAATCTGTAATCAAAGCAATTCTTTAAATTGTGTGATGTACAAGAGAAATCAGAATGAGAACATTGTCGGTTGCATCGAAACGAATGTTACGACCTTCCTATCGTTTGTAAGGAAAGGGTTAAGACTTCTGTGAATTTTTGATGTGGAAACGGACTAAGGATAATCAAGCAGTCTCACACATACGTAGGCCTACTGTACTTAGTTATTGGAATTAAGTTGCCTTACAGACTCATTATTAAGTAGACAATTATTATTATTATTATTATTATTATTATTATTATTAT
>NC_088361.1:85536629-85539129 GCF_034508935.2 Berghia stephanieae | reverse complement strand
AATGGTGGTGATGATGATAGTGATGATGGTAACAATGACTACTAGAAGAAGAGGTAGAGAAAGAAGAGGAATAAAGCAATAAAACAGATTAAGAAGAAGATAAACGAATTAAGAAAAAGAAAATAAAAAAGAAAACTAGGTCTTAGTCAATATACAAGATATTAAAAAAATATACCAGCCTAAAATATAACATAAATCGCCTGAGAAGCCAGATTGCTGGATCAAACGAATATATTTAGAAACTAATTTCTATTTTTCCCCCTGTTTTTTTTATCTCAATCTATATCTAGGTAGTTCAATTTATCTATTGCTCTTTTCTGCAGTAAAACGTTTGCCCACTTTTCACTAAATTGTCACCCCAAGAGATACAACTGTGCAAAATGTTTATTTTCCCGAAACTGTCATTGCATCTGAATGTGAAGATTGCCAGAGATAAGCGACGGGTTGGTGTGATAAAACCAGAATTAATCCTAGCTGACTGGAGGTCTGGCTTGGAGGAAATGACTTCTCTCATCTTATAAATCTTTTTTTTTTAATATTGTAAGGATAGTGAATACATAGAACAGTTTGAAATTTATAACTCAAGACTCCAAAATTATAGATAAAACGAAGATGACGTCACTCAGGTCTTTGTTATTGGTTTTTGCCATCCGCGTTTATGAGTAACGCTCACTCAACTGTATTATCCAGACTATAAAAGTTCACGGTCAGACATAGTATTGTATGCTGGTCCGTTATACTTCCGGATGGCAATGTTGTGAACTTCTAAGACAAGTGCATACTATCTATAGATAGTATGAAGTTAACGTCACTTAGGTCCTTGTTATTGTTTTTTGCCACCCGCGTTTATGAGTAATTCTCACTAAACTGTATTAACCAGACTTTTAACGTTCAAGATTACACATTGTTTAGTGTGTTGGTCCGTTATACTTCAGGATTGCAATATTGTGAGCTTCTTAGCCAAGAGCATATTATCTATAAATAATTTTTTTAATGTAGGGACCTCCATGATTTGAAATATGAATTTGATGAATGGGTTTTTGATTGATATGCTTTTGATTGCCTATGATGTAAATGATGATCATAATTCTGATATCAGATCTAGGAACTTTTCCTTTTTTTTCACAGGGTATTTAAAGGCATTTGACCTAAGCAACCCTTAATATGAAATGAAATGGCATGTTATTGTAATCTTCTGTGATGGTTTATTTGTGACCTTCTCCGTCAAAATGGTATTAAGTTGGGATAATTGAGTTGGCGAAAATTGAATTAATCACCAGAAATAGGAGTCTTATGAAATAAAATATGGACGATTTTTTAGCGCATGTCTATGGATTTACCATGCGCGATGCGCTTTACAATGTTTCATATATTTCCCGAGTAGGCCATATTATGGAACCATATTTCCATAGATCATAATAGAGTATCAGTTATCTGTTAGGCGGGCTTTTTTTGTACTCTCACAATTTCCGTTATTGTCTATAGCCAGTACTCATTCACGGCTAATCGAGTGAAATAATGAGTGTTAAGTGTCTCAACCAAGGACTAACGTTGGAATCAAAAGTTTCATCGATCTCTATCACCCATCCGGCCATAGACCAAGACTAGCATTGCTTTACTTTGTTTTGTTTTTTAAAAAATAAAATTAAACACCCTACCGCTGAGCCACCCGGCCACATTTTCTATTTTGATAAGAAAGAGTATTACATTTTTCAGGAGCTAAAAGGTTAAATGTCAAATCTCTGATAATTTAAATTTTTAATTCTCTTTTTGTCATCAGGTTTATCCTGACATAATCCCGTTTTCAGCCGATTAATAATAATAAAGCACTCATTAATAGCGCGAAATGTCAAAACCTCAAAGTGCATTACAATACAGATAGTGTGCGCTTGGCTAAGAAGCTCGCAACATTACCATCCGGAAGTATAACGAACCAACACACAAAACTTTGTGTAACTTTGAATGTTTATAGTCTGGTAAATACAGTTTAGTGAGAAGTACTCATAAACATGGATGGCAAAAAACAATGACCCGAGTGACGTCAATTTCATTCTATCTATATTACATGACAAACTGTAAACACACTCACACCGAGTCACAAGACCCAAACAACAGTCGCACATGCTAACTTTACAAGTTCTACAAAATAATATTATGGTCACATTTGGAAGACAACACGACTTACAACTAAAGGGTCCAATTTCAATCTCGTGATAAAGGAAGAGAAGTTTTTTTTTGTTGGTATTATTCGAAAACGTTCTCAACGATGCAGGAATCGAATTTTCTCAATTTTTAAAGGCCAAAGAATTATTTGACGGGCACGCGGGAAAACCCACAAATGTTCATTTTTGAAATTTTTGTTACTTCTCCCGTGAGCGATTTCAGAAGTCTAAACTTTCCCTTTATAAATTGAGAAGCAAAACAATTACAAACATTGCTGTAGTTTTCTCGCTATTCTATTTATAGAGGGAACGTTTAGACCTGTGACATCGCTCAAAGG
>NC_088361.1:85529129-85531629 GCF_034508935.2 Berghia stephanieae | reverse complement strand
TCTCCATCTATCTCCCCCCTTCTCTCTCTCTCTCTCGCTCTCTTTCTATCCATCTTTCTCTCTCTCCATCTCTCTCCATCTCTCTCTCTCTATCTATCTATCTATCTATCTATCTATCTATCTATCTATCTCTTTCTCTCTCTTTCTAAAAGACATAGGCAATCCAATGATTCCAAACAGGGTTTCTCACCTAGAACTGAAATGTCCTTATAATATGGTCATCTTGTCCCATGGTGATGATAATGATGATGATAAAGATGATGACGATGATAATAATAATAATAATAATAATAATAATAATAATAATAATAATAATAATAATAATAATAATAAAATATAATAATAATAATAATAATAATAATAATAATAATAATAATAATAATAATAATAATAATAATAATAATAATAATAATAATAATAATAATAATAATAATGCGATAACAATAGCTGAGATTAAAATATTAGGAATCTTTGGAGATAAAAAATTGCAAATGCATTCATTCGAATATTTATAAAAATCGTAGAGGTAGGAGAGGCATTGTCAATTGTAATTATTTTTTGTGGTCTGAGGCGCTCTGTGAAATGGCGGAAAACAAGAGGCGGGTAGAGAGGGGGAGGAGGGTATTTTGGAGCGACAATCTGTCTGATTCTAATTATTAATTTTATTTGCCATCTCTGCCTTTTGTATAACGGATTTTTAAAAATATTTTATTTCTTTAAATTCTTGTTTTTCATCGACTTCAGGAAGGTCTTTTGTAAAAGCCTCTCCTCAGCATAATCTGTATTGTTTATAGCAGTAGTTCTTGTTGTTGTTGTTGTTGCCGTTGTTGCTGTTGTTGTCGTTGTTGTTGTTGTTGTTGATTATTAGTATTGTTGGTTTTTGTGATGATGTTTTTTTCTCGTTGTTGTTGTTGTTGTCGTTGTTGTTGTTACTGTTGTTGTTAATTTTTGTTATTTTTGTTTTTGGTGATGATGATTATTTTATGTTACTGTTTTTATTACTGTTACTCCGGCTGTTGTTTCTCTTGTTGTTGTTGTTGTTGATGATGATATTGTAGTGCTGTTGTTTCTATGTATTCGTTTTTTTCGGTTGCATAGTTAGAGTTGTTATTGTATAGTTGTTGATGTTGCTATTGTTGTTGTTGTTGTTGTTGTTGTTGTTGTTATATTGCTGTTGTGGGTTTTTATTTTTGCACTCTTTGTATTGTTGTTGTTATAACTGTATTGTTAATTGTTATTCTTTGTTGTTGCTGTTTTTGTTGACAATTATTGTTTTGTCGTTGTATATTTGTTACTATTTTTCATGTTAAATCGTTTGTTTGTTGTTTTTTTTCTTCTTCAATTGCTCTTATTTTTGTCGTTGCCGCTGATATGAACAAGAAATATACCAAAAGGTCTATATTTAAACATTTGACCGCCAAGCAATAAGACACCTATTCGAATTTTTTTTCATTAAATCAAGGGAAAATGTTGTTTCCACAAGTTCTACTTAACTGCATAATAGGATACTTTTCACATTGAAATCAAACGCGGGGGTCCGAATAGCTCAATTGGTAGAGCACTCGCTTCAAACGCTAAGGGACCAAGATCGATCCTGGTTGCGGTCGTGAATTTTTTCTCACCCCCCCCCCCCCCCTCCCCTGTCCACCCAGCAGATATTTGGTAGCTGGGCCTGTTAGGTCTGGCGGAAAGTGCTTTGCGATAGACTAGCATCCTAACCAAAGGGTAGCAAGCAATTGCTGTTGTTTGTTTCACGCTATAGAAACCGGGATAAACACTGGCTTCTTGGACATTTGTGGGTCTGAAGGAATAAAAAACATCCAATGCCATTTCCTAAACGGATCAATAAAATTCATCTTATTTAAACTCATCTTACCTCGTCTCAACTTACAAACCGAACAAAAACCACGGTTATAAATAAATCCAGTCTCGCCGTAAATGCGTTAATAATATATTCATCCAATTTCGACTCATCCAGCCATGTTTAGCCTGGTCGGCGCTAAAAGTTGAACGCTCAATATTTCATAATCAATTTATTTTCCAATATTCCTAAAAATCTTTTTGACAGCACCAAGTCTCCTTTATTAAATTTCCTCATCGTACAAGCTTATTTCATCACCGTTGTTCTCCCCCCCCCCCCCCCCCCCTCGCCCCCCGCACCTTCCTTTTTCTCATCTTTATTTTTCCATCCAAGCTACCAAATCACTCACCCAGATTGCTTTTCTTCTTATTTTTTAAGGCATATTTTCCGTTATTGATGGTATCATAACCTTACTAGCTGATCTACTTAATGTCTCGGTGTTTCCATCTTTTTCTCCATTTTTATTTTTATCTTGTTTCCCCATTACGTTGGGATTATGTTGTTGTTGTTGTTGTTGTTGTTGTTGTTGTTGTTGTTGTTGCTTTTTTGTCTTTATTTGGGGGTGGTGGATGGAGGAGGGGAGAGGGAGGTTGGTAAGAAATTCAATCGGTTTTAACTGCTCAGGGTTCAGATTGTCAA
>NC_088361.1:85527806-85529032 GCF_034508935.2 Berghia stephanieae | reverse complement strand
ACCTGTTGTAGTCTGGTTAATGCAGTTTAGTGAGACTTACTCATAAACATGGATGGAAAAAAAAACCCAGAATAACAAAGACCTGAGTGACGTCAACTTCGTTCTGTCTATAGTAGAGAGAAACTCATACATTCATGCTTACTTTACAATATAATGCTTAGAAGTCATTGACTATAGATAGAATGAAGTTGACGTCACTCTGGTCTTTGTTATTGATTTTTGCCATCCACGTTTATGAGTAATACTTACTAAACGGTATTATCCAGACTATAAAAGTTCATGCTTACATATAGTTTTGTGTGTTGGTCCATTATATACTTCCGGATGGCAATGTTATGAACTTCTTAGCCAAGCCCATACTATCTATAGATAGAATGCGCTTGGCCAAGGAGTTCACAACATTGCCATCCGGAAGTATAACGAACCAACACCGAAACTCTGTGTAACCATGAACTTTTATAGTCTGGTTAATACAGTTTAGTGAGAACAACTCACAAACGCGGATGGCAAAAACAATAACAAAGGCCTGAGTGACGTCATCTGCATACTATCTATACTACCGTAACCGAGAAAAAAACCCCGCACATTTTAATTATTTTGGAATGAAAATCAGTCCTTCAAATAGCGATCTATTAAAATGACCCCCATCTTGTCAAAAACTCAAATCTGGGGCTTCAAGGAAGACCTCAATGAATTTCCAGGTTGAGAGTTTTGGACAAGTTGAGAATGGATTAAAAAACAAAAAACAAAAACAAAATTTGAGGTTTTATAGATAGTCTGCGCTTGGCTAAGAAGCTCATAACATTGCCATCCGGAAGTATAACGGACCAACACAGAAAACTGTGTGTATCTATGAACGTTTATAGTCAGGTTAATACAATTCAGTGAGCATTACTCATAAACGCGGATGGCAAAAAACAATAACAAAGACATGAGTGACGTCATCTTCGAACTATCTATATATCGCAATATTATCCACTAAACGTTCTCAGAGCGCTTTACAAAGGGTCCCTGACCAACTGGAACATGTAACATTTAGAACGAGGCATGCAGCCCGTTAGATGATATTACCAATTTTTTTTCCCCGACAGAGACAATGTTGTTAACAGCCAGGTACTCATTTTACACCTGACTACGGTGAGAGAATATGAGTAAAGAGTCTTCTTTTTCAAGGACTCACCTATGCGCCGAGTGAGGCTCGAATCTAGGACCTTCCGATCCGAAAG
>NC_088361.1:85507806-85522806 GCF_034508935.2 Berghia stephanieae | reverse complement strand
CTGCTGCTGCTACTACTACTACTACTACTACTACTACTACTACTACTACTACTACTACTACTACTACTACTACTACTACTACTATTAATACGACTGCTATACTACTACTACTACTGATATTACTACTGATATTACTACTACTACTACTACTACTACTACTACTACTACTACTACTACTACTACAACTACTACTACTACTACTACTACTACTACTATTAATACGACTGCTATACTACTACTACTACTGATATTACTACTGATATTACTACTACTACTACTACTACTACTACCCCTACTACTACTACTATTAATACTACTGCTATACTACTACTACCACTACTACTACTGATATTACTACAACAACAACAACAACAACTACTACTACTACTACTACTACTACTACTACTACTACTACTACTACTACTACTACCACTACTACCACTACACCAATTTTATCATAAACTTATTGAGGACTGGCAACTTCTCGGACCGTGTTCAGCAACAACAAACAATAAACGAGTGACGTCAATCTCATAATGTCTACATACATAGGTAAGGAGGCAGGGGGGGGGGGGATACGTGAGGGCAAGCATGTATGTCAAAATCAACATGGAATTATGTATAACTACATCCTCAACACGCGGCTAATGGATTGAGTGAAGGCTCCCATCAGATAACGCAAAACAGGACCGAATCCAGAAACATTAATGATATCATCCTATAAACAATCATACCATAAACAATACTCATGATAAAACACGACAAAACATACTTTTTCCAGATTGGCCAACAAAAAAAAAACATTTAGTTGAAAAATTGACTGTTTAATCCAATTAAGCGAATTGTCATGTTCGATACTATTTGACAAAGATTAACGGTCATTTTAATCGATCAAATGTATCTTCAATTGAAAGAAAACGTATTTTTTGGGCTAAAATTATTTCTTTAAAAAATTAGTGTTTTGTCAGTTTGTGATACAATAACATTGGAGTGATCCTTCAAGTATGTAGTTATTAATGTAATCGACTACTTACCTTTATCCCGGGAAAAGAGCAGGTGCTTTCTCAACGGGGGGAAAAGCTGATAAATTATCATGCGAAACATACGTCCGCCTTTGGATGGATTCTGAATAGGGGAGATTTTACAGTCCATGCACTCAAAACAAAAACATGTAAGAAAATGTTTGTTTTGATTCGTTTAAAAATTAAGTCAAACAATCCTCCGATGACGAATTTTGTAAATCCAACACAAGTCACGTGATAACATCGTTGATCCAGTGATATATCGATATGTTACTAATAGGTGATTACGATATTATGATAAATATGATGAATATGATATAATATCGACTGCGTTCAATAAATTGGCAATGCATTAAAAAGTAGAGGTGCTTAAATGGACCAGTCAAAATCTATTCTATAAAAGAAATAGGGTTGGGGGTCAGGTCAAAAGTATCCATGTTACATTTTGCGAATGAGCACAGTAATACTGGCAAAGCTAAAATTTATGAAACATTTTTTTACAGATTGATATACGAGAAATTTGCAAATATTTCTTTTTGTTTTTAAAATCAATGCTTTCCTTACCAACGATCGGAAAATCGTGACATTCGTTACGATACAGGAATTTTTATTTCTGATTTCTTTTGTATATCACAATGTTTAAAGAAAATGTGTTGTTATAGCTAGAAAAACGTTTATCCTGTGTTATAGATCTCATTTTGCTGAACAATATTACGCATAGAATGTATTGTTGCCTTTCTGTTTGAGAAAGAAAATTCTATTTTTGTGTTGGGTGGGTGTGAAGATTCCGTGAAAATTCTGAAAATGTCTGGTAAGGAGAGAGTTAAGGATTAACTCAAATGAATATTTAGAATATCCGCTAGGACATAATGATCGGTCGTTAATTTGTCATTGGGAATTGCCATCTGGCCACTCTATTGCCAGGTTCATTTACGCGAACCTTCAGACTTTATTACCGGGCCGATTTTGATAATTTGATTGTTGATGGCTTAAAAGAAATGTCACGATCTATTAAAATGTTTACAATACAGTACATACAATGTGTTACAATAATAATAATTAAAATGGATGAATGCTTGTTCGTAATAGCCTTTATTTCTCTGTAAATATCGCGTAAATTGTCCAGAGAACTCCACCTAAAAACTCTCAAACTTGGGTTTTCAAGGAATATCTCAAGAATATTCCAGGTTTGAGAGTTTTTGACAAGATAATGGGCACCTCAATCGATCAATATTATAATTTGAAGGACGAGTTAAATTTATTCGGAGTGCGGCAGAAATGAGAGATGAAATGGGGGGGGGGGGGAGATCCCGTTAGCTCAGTTGGTAGAGCCCTCGCTTCACAAGCAAAGGGGCTGAGATCGATCTCGGGTGCAGTCGAGATTTTTATCAAAAGTATACCCCCCCCCCCAATCCACCCAGCAGTGATTGGGTAGCTGAGTGTCATAGATCTGGCAGAAAGTACTTTGCGATAGACTGGCGTCTTATCCAAAGGGTGGCAAGCAATTGCTATTGTCCGTTTCACGCTATAGAAACCGGGATAAACTCCGGCTCCGTGGGCCTATGGCTCTGAAGGCGGCAGAAATGCGGCTCATAGTATAATGAAACGATTCACTAAAATTGACGTTTCGACACATAGAGTCTCTCAGGCAAAAAAAAAAAAAAACAAGTCATCAAAAAGAAAAAAAAATGAAGAAAAAAAATTACATTTAGATAATGAAATCTAAATTAGAAGAAAGATGCATTTTAATTTTAAAAGTAATTTTTATTCTGACAATCTTTTTTGCGCATTTTGTTTGTCTCCAGAGGCTATGACAAGACCCGAAAACTCGGAGGTTTTCGGTGTTTATTTTATTTATTTATTTATTTAAAGCGTTGTCTCTTGTAAAAAAAATGCATTATCGCGTGAGGCAGGCGTCATGTTTCGTCCTACGTATTAAATGTTGCTGTTGGCTAGGGATAGACACCATGAGGGGCCTATGGCTCTGAAGGCGGCAGAAATGCGGCTCATAGTATAATGAAACGATTCACTAAAATTGACGTTTCGACACATAGAGTCTCTCAGGCAAAAAAAAAAAAAACAAGTCATCAAAAAGAAAAAAAAAATGAAGAAAAAAAATTACATTTAGATAATGAAATCTAAATTAGAAGAAAGATGCATTTTAATTTTAAAAGTAATTTTTATTCTGACAATCTTTTTTGCGCATTTTGTTTGTCTCCAGAGGCTATGACAAGACCCGAAAACTCGGAGGTTTTCGGTGTTTATTTTATTTATTTATTTATTTAAAGCGTTGTCTCTTGTAAAAAAAATGCATTATCGCGTGAGGCAGGCGTCATGTTTCGTCCTACGTATTAAATGTTGCTGTTGGCTAGGGATAGACACCATGAGGGGGAAAATATATGCATCTGTTGTAAGATTAGCAATGTTATATGGACTAGAGACAGCAGCTACAACAAAGAGACAAGATAAAGAAGCTGAGGTGACAGAAATGAGTATGTTGAGATGGTCACTTGGCTGGTCAAGAAAAGATAAAGTGAGAAACGAACGAATTCGAAGGTTGACTGAATTGAAGAATGTATCATTACAGATGAGAGAAGATGGATTGAAATGTTTAGGACACGTAAAGACACGAGAGAGGGAGTACGTGGGAAGGAAAGTATTGGACTTACAATTGGCGGGTAAGAGGAAAAAGGGACTCCCAAAGACGAGATGGGTGGATAGGGTAAAGGACGATATGAAAAAATTGGGCCCGGAGGAAGATGATGCTCTGAACCGAGATGCATGGAGATGTGGCATTCATTATGTCAGCCCTGCAAAATACGGGATAATCTGAAAGAAGAAAAAGAAGAAGAAGAAGAAAAAGAAGAAGAAGAAGTAGTAGAAGCAGCAGTAGTAGCAGTAGTAGTAGTAGTAGTAGTAGTAGTAGTAGTGGTAGTAGTAGTAGTAGTAATAGTAGTAGTAGTAGTAGTAGTAGTACTAGTAGTAGTAGTAGTAGTAGTAGTAGTAGTAGTAGTAGTTACTAGTAGTAGTAGTAGTAGTAGTAGTAGTGGTGGTGGTAGTAGTAGTAGTAGTAGTAGTTAGTAGTAGTAGTAGTAGTAGTAGTAGTAGTAGTAGTAGTAGTAGAAGAAGAAGAAGAAGAAGAAGAAGAAGAAGAAGAAGAAGAAGAAGAAGAAGAAGAAGAATCGCTTTGAGCACGTTAATGAATGTTGCGGTATATAAAAGTTCAATTTATCTTTCTTCGATTAATCTGTCTAACACTGGTAAAAAAAGCGTTTAAAATTTTTTGGCTAGAATTATTTTCCTGCAAATATCAATCGATTAGAATGCGTGAAGTCCCAGGTTTGAGACTATTTGACTTTTTTGAGGGAGGTTTTAACCGATCGATATTTGAAGGACGAGTCTTCTTGTCAACGTCCTCTGAGTAATCAATCGTCTGTGAAATCTTGAGTTATCCGATATTTTATTTTATATCGATATTCAATCAATCTGCTTAAAGTAACGAACGCATATATGCTTTATTTTAAAAGGTTCTGTTCTGTGCATTAAGAGAGCTTTGTGTTGTTATCACCACGGTACTCGTTATCAGATAAAGAAAATATATCGATTATTCACCCAGCGTATTATATTCTCACAGAATGGTTCAAAATGAATATTCTTGAATAATGTTTTGAAAAACCCAAACAACTCGCTAAGTTTATATAATAAAAAGAAAAAAATGATCTTTATATAGCGCAATATCCACTAAATGTGCTCATGACATTATTATCAGGGCACAAAACCCTTCTTCAGAAAAAAATATGTTTTTTAAATTGAGCTTTGATATAGTGCAATATCCACTAAACGTGCTCAAGGCCCTTTACAAAGGGTCGCTGGTCAACAGCAATATTTAACATGTAGGACGGGACATGACGCCTGTTAGGCGATATTACAATTTTTCGGACAAAGACAACGCTATTAACGGCCAGATCGTCGTTTTGCACCCGAGTACGGTGAGAGAATGTGAGTAAAGAAAAAAGGACTCAACTATGCGCCGAGCGCGAGGCTCGAACCCAGGACCTTCCGATCCGAAAGCGAGTGTCATACCACTAGACCACATAGCCGCACATATATCGATTATTCATCCAGCGTATTATATTCTCACAGAATGGTTCACAACAAATATTCTGGAATAATATGGATTATCACTGACGTGCAATTATTTTCATGTCTGTTAATCCAAGTTGGGCTCATTGCTGTAATGATAATACACACTCTCAAACCAGCGCAAAACATTGTCCATTTCAACAATGTTAAACCAAGTCCATAATAATTAATTGGGTTCGGTTATCAGACCTGCAAATGTGTGCACGTCGGATGTGACCTAAACGGTTTTATGTCGGGGTGATATTGATGATATACATTGACTCGTGAGTTTAAATCCCCAAGTTATACTTGAATGTACATCAAGCCCCTCACAACTTCTACTCTTTTGGTTCCAAACTCTTTGGAAGTGTGTATGCAACCAGTCCTTCGGTATACTAATAATGAATGGGTCATTTATATATATATATATATATATATATATATATATATATATATATATATATATATATATATATATATATATTGAATCAATAGGCGGCATAACTTTTTTATGAACAGGATGTATAGGAAGATTCATAAGATGACGGGACATAAAAGCGAGGATGGATGATCTTTATTGACGACATGATAAATTGAGACCAGAAAATAAGATGCCATAACTCTGAATCCAGAAGATCAATTACACATACTATGTATCCAGTCCTCCGGAAGATTGGTTTTGCACTTCCAATGAGATTGGAACCAGTTTTCTTTTTTTTTTTTTGTAATTTGAAATGACATTTTTGGAACCTAATCCTCAAACCATAGAAGTCCGCAATAATTCTAGTCGTTTATAATTAAATTCATTATTTGGAATCATTTCCCTCCGATATATTACATTTTGAGACAATATCACATATTTCAGACGACATCCATCACAACGAATCCAAAAATACTTGAGTCGAATGAGACAAAATTCTCTCGCGAAAAGAACTGAGCCATTCTGTCCTCTCTGGAGTTGGCACAATCACAAATCCGATTTCATCTAAATTACTCACAATTCGTAGAATTATTATTATTATTATTATTATTATTATTATTATTATTATTATCATCATCATCATCATCATCATCATCATCATCATCATCATCATCATCATCATCATCATCATCATCATCATTATTATCATTATCATTATTATTATTATTATTATTATTATTATTATTATTATTATTATTATTATTATTATTATTATCATTATCATTATTATTATTATTATTATTATTATTATTATTATTATTATTATTATTATTATTATTATTATTATTATTATATCATTACTATTATCATTATTTTTATTATTATTATTATCATTATTATCATCATCATGATTATTATTCTTATTATTATCATTAATATTATCCTATTATTATCATTATCATTATCATTATTACTATTATTATTATTATTATTATTATTATTATTATTATTATTATTATTATTATTATTATTATTATTATCATTATTATTACCATCATTCTTATCAATAAATGTAAGTGCTTCGTCAAATAGATAATAAACACGTAGGTGACAAGCAACGTATACTTATTTGTAGTTCTGATAACCTAAGTTGTTATGGGGCTCGTTGTTGTAATGTAAATACTCTGAAAATACACGCAAAATATTGTCCATTACAACAATGTTAAAACGAACCCATAATTACGTTCGGTTATCAGACCTGCTAATAATGTCTTGATTAAGTGCCCGTTGATTTTCACCAATACATAATTTTCTTCATCTAGTCCATTCCAGCATGTTACTGAATCGACATGTGAGGTCAAAAATACAGTAAAGTCAACAGTAAAGTAAAGGTATTCAAACACATTGTTACGCGGTCTATTCCAAGAATGAGTCAAGAACGAGGTTTAGGTCATAGCTTGTCCCACCAGAAACGAAGAGTAAAGGTAGTCAAAGACATTACGTAACACGGTCTAGCTATCCAAGAATGAGCCTAAAATGAGGTGTAGAACATCGCTTGTCCCACCAGAGACTATCCACACTGTCTTTAAGGACAAGCACTCTGTCATCCGGACGTAGAGGGACAGACCGAACGACCGACCGAGAAAGCACTAATAATCACAACAAAGTAAAATCAGATATTATAGCCGATAAACGAAATAACCGGTAATGCACACACACACACTCAAACACAAAATGCAATCGCATTAACAGCGCCAAATGCCGATAGTAATTTACCATGACAGAAAACAGTGGGGAATTAAGGGTTTTCTCCCCTGTTGTTAGTTATGACGTCGAAATACACACAGCAGCAGACTTGACACAAATACTCTCTAACACACAAACACACACGCATATTATACCTATAAACACACAAACGGCCTGTGTTTGGTCAACAGATAGCCTCAAAAACGCCTGGTGTTTCTCCTCCACTCACTACAACCACCAGTACAGGCAGACGGCGGCGTCCGATGATGCACGTGCCTTTACAGAACTATATCCCCTCCTCACATCGCTATCTACGTGAGTTCGAAGTGTGTCTCTCCCCTTCCGCTACTGCTCTCTCCCCCCCCCCCCCTTTCCTCCCTTAGCTGTCCTCACCCTGTCTGGAACGAGGGGTGGAAAGGACATTCAAAGGGTGTTAGATGAGCGTAATCATCTCAAGATAATAACAAAGATGAGTATGGGACAAAAACGGAAACACTTGGCCATATCTACAAACCCACATGGGGCTCTTTCTCTCACAACAACCTCGTTAATCCCCGGGGTAGTAAATGAATGTCTACGTTTTAATATGCGTAATAGCTGTGTGTGGTATTATTTTTGTTATTATTTAAATTGTTTGTTTTTTTTTCCCCTACAAAATCAGTTGTCTTCAGGCAAAAAAAAAAAAAAAACAAACAAAAAAAAAACATTATCAAACGTTTACAAATCTTACGCTCCTAATTATTGCCTACTTATTTGTATTATCAGTGTGCAGATCGAAAATTCGTAATTAAAAAAAAAACAAATTTGAAAAATAAAATAAATAAATAAATAAATAAATAAAATAAAATAAAATAAGTTAAAATAAAATAAAATAATGAATAAAGAATATTTCACAAAAATTAAACTTTGAACACAGTTAGCGGCAACTAATATTATTTTTTTTTTTTTATAAGAGATAAAAATGAGAAAAGATAAATATATATAGAAAGATGAAACTCTATTTATTCATTCTCAATGGGTATTTAAAAGTTTTCTCAGGGTGTTCTCGAGAAAAGGCATAGATAACCCAGGCGCAGCCGCAATGCAGTGCTACAAAGTGAATAATAGAGAGCTAAGTTTCTTGCTCAATTTTCATACAAAAATAGTTACAAGTCTTGCAGAGTTTCGTAGAGGCGCTTATAGAAAGAAATTGATCTCTCTCTTTCTCTCTCTCTCTCTCTCTCTCTCTCTCTCTCTCTCTCTCACACACACACACACAATGTTTGTCTCCCCCTCTCCATCTCTCTCTCTCTCTCTCTCTCTCTCTCTCTCTTTCTGTCTCTCTCTCTCTTTCACACACACACACACACACACACACTCTCTCTCTCTCTCTCTCTCTCTCTCTCTCTCTCTCTTATTTATCAACTAATACGAACAATCTCACATACACATGCAGGGAGTTCTCTTTCACTTTATCACCCAACCTGTCTTTCATTAATTCCCTCTCTGTCCATCTGTCTGTATGTCTGCCTGCTTGCTGTCTGTATGTCTGCCCCCCCCCCCCCTCTCGCTCTGTGTATCAATCTAAAAATCTACCTAAATACATATCTATCTATCTATCTTCTATCTTTCTATCTATCTTCTATCTATCTCTCTCTCTCTCTCTCTCTCTCTCTCTCTCTCTCTATATATATATATATATATATATATATATATTATATATATATTATATATATATATATATATATATCCATTTATCGATTTACTTTATCATGTGTGAGAATATAAACTTTTAGTTCGTCTATTTAGGATTCAATCAATTAATCAATCAATTAATCAATATATCTACCTATCTATCTATTTATCTAATCATTTGATTATACAAGAAAGGTTTCATAATCTCCTAACATACTTGCCAGTGGCCGATCTAAACGCGACACATCATTCTACACTTACTACATCTCATTTTAATTTTAATCTAAACGAATCACTGTAGACAACTCAGAAACCCATCCAAAGCAGGTCGATAAACAATATATTATTTAAAAAATACACAAATGACACATCAATATTCTAGTTTGACACACCGTAACAAAGGTAATATGATAATACCACAGATAAGGAGGGACCTGTTCAGGCTCGTGAGGCGCCTATCGTGAGTGATACTCCCTTGGACCCAGTCTTATATCATCCGGCAGAATACATCTTTGAAAATTTGGCAAGAAAAGTTTTAATTTAAAAAAAACAGGCATGATGTTCTTTATTAACTTATCAAATTTGTCAAAATCAATTTGTCAAAAACCCTGCATTCCAAAGAAGTCTCAGGTTTAAAAGTTTTTGACAAGTTAAGGGTTTATTTTAGTCGATCGATATTTGGTGTAAAAGTTTTCTGACCAATCTGGAAACAGAAATTTGTTTCGTCAGAGCGCGACCGTATTGATCTCGGCATGAGCGAGAGCGGAGCATGCATTGTCGTCACAGGGACCTGTTTACCAGTTGGATAAGCGCGTTTCCGCACTAATTAATTTGCCTCCACGAAACAGGCGTTCACCTAGGATTACGTAAAACATGTTAGCCTGCCAAATATTTAATGGGGCTAATATTGTAAACGAATGAAATGTAAAATGCTGTGCACATATCGAAAGTGAGAGCGGCAACGACAATTTCAAGAAATTGGTTTTAAAGTTAGATCTAGAGTGTTTATTGAAATATTTACGAACCCGGAAAATGAAAGATTGTTGTTTATTTTTACTTCATGTAAATAAATTGTTTGAATTGATAATCCATGGAAATAGAGAATGAGGCGAAAGTAATAAATAGATTCTTATGTTCTAAGACGGCCTTATAATCAGTTAAGAATCACATAATTAGACATGTTTGTACAGTTCATTCTTTCTCTCACTCACTCCCTCCTCTCTCTCTCTCTCTCTCTCTCTCTCTCTCTCTCTCTCTCTCTCTCTATCTATCTATCTATCTATCTATCTCTATCTCTCTCTCTATCTCTCTCTCTCCCACTCTAACTCTCTCTCTCTCTCTCTCTCTCTATATATATATATATATATATATATATATATATATATATATATATATATATATATAACTTTCCAATAATATATCAATATCGCACGCATGTTTGTTTGGCCCTCTGAAAAGCTATTTTTGATATTCTTACGATGCTATATTGACAGTTTTTGAATAATGCCTGAACGTTTTATATAGATCATTGTTATTTAAATGTGCTCAAAATATTTTTCAGGTCAACCGTCATACTGAAACTGTAATAAATTCATTAAAATTAATGCATAAAAAGGGAAAAATGAAACGCTTTGATAATAAACAATACAACATAGCATGAACGTTTCGGGTACAGACCCTTCGTCAACAAAGAAAAGAAACAACAACTCAATAAAAACAACAGACCACTCTTTTCAACCATTAGTTCACAGATTGTTTTGCTGACGAAGGGCCCATCACTGAAACTCTTGAACTCATAATTGCTTTTCAAAGAAACTTTTTCTTTTTTCGTTTTATCCTCTCAGCAGCAGTAGTGATTAACTACTTTAGGGATGTATTTCGTCACCCCACCTTTCGTTTACAACAGGTAAACCGACCCATTCTTCCGCCCACCCCGATCCCACCCATCCATTATCTCCTGCCGCGTGCAAGATTTATTTATATATTTCCAATCACACGTTTTACCGCGCCCAGCCAGACAGATGGACGAGGCGGGATGGGGAGCGGAGGGAAATAGTGTGTGTCTGTGTGTCTGTAGTGAGCCATTACGATAAATCGATGGTTAATCATGGTGAGTACAATAATATACTCACAAGTTCCATACCTAAAACATTTAGGTAGGGCTCGTGCTGGTATGGGGTTTAGTGGTTATACACTCACCGTGGAAACCCGAAGGATATGTGGTCTTGTGGTATGACACTCGTTTTCGGATCGGAAGGTCTTGGGTTCGAGCCTCGCTCGGCGCAAAGTTGAGTCCTTGGAAAAGGCTCTTTACTCACATTCTCTCACCCTACTCAGGTGTATAATAAGTACCTGGCCGTTAATAGAGTTGTCGCTGTCCGAAAAAAAAAATTTAATATGGCCTAACTGTTAAATGTTGCTGTTGGACAGGGGCCATAGTAGTCTGTGGACAGGAACCCCTTGTAAAGCGCTTTGAGTACGTTTAGTGGAAATTGCGGTATATAAAAAAAAAGCTCTCTCATGGTCTAGCATTCGAGTTCCGCTCTGAGAGGCGCATAGTTGGGTCCTTGGAGAAAGTATCTTTACTGACATTCTCTCACGGTATTCGGGTGTAAAATAGTCATTAACAGCATTGTCTCTGTCCAAAAAAAAAAAAAGGATTGTAATGTCGCCTAAACGTGTCATATTTTGCCCAACATAGTAAATGTTGTTGTTGGCTAGGCACCTAAAAAGATTACTTTATATATATATATATATATATATATATATATATATATATATATTATATATATATATATATATGAGTGTTGGTGGGTACTTGTAGGTACGAAAGTGCTCGATAATGGTGGTTAGAGCTAATATATAATGTAAAATTTTAACTCACATTTTTTTTGCCGAGACGACTCGTTTCTGTGTTCCTTACACTTCCTCAGTCGGCATAATCCATTTGCAAAAATTTTACATTATATATATATATTGTAATCTTGTAAAGCGTTTTGTGCACTTATAGTTCATACTATTGCGCTATATAAAAAAAAATACCCTCACATTTTTCTGCCTAAGTAGGTTTACACCTAGGTAAATGATGATGCTGAATGTGGCTGTGTGGTCTTAGTGGTTTGACACTCGAACTGGTCTCCATGTCGTTAGGTAGATATGGTCGTATTCGTTGTATATAAGCGATCTACAGGCGTCAATAATGTTCCATGGCCTATCCAAATGGTAACAAGTAATTGCTAATGTCCCTTCTAGATTTTAGCGAACCGGGTTAAACTTCTACTTCATGTGCCTTATGACTTTGTCATATCTTGACCTATATGTTAATTTTTTTCCCTATTGGATTGGGAACCCTTGTAAAGTCCTTTGAGCCCATTTAGTGGATATTATTGCAATATTAAGGGCTCAGGCTTGTCTTTTTGCTTTTAAAAGACAATATTGAATTCAATTCTATTAACGCCTTTAAGCTGTATTATGTATGAATGATTGAATATATTATTATTATTATTATTATTATTATTATTATTATTATTATTATTATTATTATTATTATTATTATTATTATTATTATTATTTTTATTATTCTTATTCTTATTCTTATTCTTATTCTTATTATTATTATTATTATTATTATTATTATTATTATTATTATTATTATTATTATTATTATTATTATTATTATTATTATTATTATTATCAGCATCACCATCATCATCATCATTATCACATCATCATCATCATCATCATCATCATCATCATCATCATCATCATCATCATCATCATCATCATCATCATCCTCATCATTATTATTATTATCATTATTATTATTATTATTATTATTATTATTATTATTATTATTATATTATTATTATTATTATTATTATTATTATTATTATTATTATTATTATTATTATTATTATTATTAATATTATTATTATTATTATTATTATTATTATTATTATTATTATTATTATTATTATTAATATTATTATTATTATTATTATTATCATTATCATTATCATTATCATTAATATTATTATTATTATTATTATTATTATTATTATTATTATTATTATTATTATTATTATTATTATTATTATTATTATTATGACTATTATTATTATTGTTATTATTATATTTATTATCATTATAATTATTATCATCATCATCATCATCATCATCATCATCATCACCATCATTATCATCATCATCATCATCATCATCATCATCATCATCATCATCATCATCATTCATCATTATCATTATTATTACTATCACCATTTTTTCATGATTGATATATTTATTACAATTAACATATATTATACAAACATTAACAACAAACCATTCTTTTTTTTCTTCAAATGAAATAATAACCCAATTTCCTTGACATGAACCAGGAAAATGAATAAACAATTATTATACATTGTTAACCCATTTTTTCCCACCTATTTTTCACCCCTAACAAACGTGATTTGTGAAGAATATGCAAATCATAACACTTGAATTCAATTACCATCTCATATAACAAGAAAGACGGGCCCCGTATCACACTGGCTAATTTTTACCCGTGAAATAATATCACGATCTTCCTGTAACCAGATCCTCTATATAATTGGATGGAATGACATTGTTGTAGTGTGGATGGAGGAAGTTTACAGTAAAATTGCTTGAAGTTGTGGACTGTAAAATGTTATGTGTAAAAATGGATGTTCTTCATATTCCATAAGTAAATAAATAAATAAATAAATAAATAAATAAATAAATAAAATTCCCTTTATTCCTTTTTAGGGTCTATTCAAAGGGAAGACTAGAATAACCCAGGGGTCAGCCGCAGTGCAGCACCGCAAATTGAGCTAGGGCGAAGTGACTTGCTCAAGGCCACACAGGACAGCGGCGGGTGATCGAACTCGGTACCTTTCAGGTACGAAGCAAAGACCGCTGAGCCACGCTTCCCCCAGTATAGCTCAAGAAATCATCGACAAATGTTATATATTTAATGTAGGCCCATGGAGCAGGAGTTTGTCCCGGCGTCTATAGCGTGAATCTGACAATATCAATTGCTCGCTACGCTTTGGTGAGGACGCTAGTCTATCGCACAGTACTTTCCACCAGATCTAACAAAACCAGCTAAGCAATGACTGCTAGGTGAATGGGGAAGAGGGAGGGGGGGGGGGGTGTTAAGGGGTCTGAAAAACACCTCAACTTCACCCAGGATTGATCTCAGTCCCTTTGCGGGTGAAGCGAGTGCTCTACCAACTGAGCTACTGGGGCCACATTTTCTGTGAGGGATACAAAAATAGCGCAGCCTTTTGTTGAGCAGTACAGATTCTCCTAAAACTAACATTTTCTTTCAGATAAAGCCAACCACCAAAAATAAAAAACAAAAACAAAAAAAAAAACAAAAACAAAAAGCAAGAATACCATAGCACGACCAATGACTGGAGTAATGTGGCATAATGCTTGAGCGAAGTCCCAGGTTTGAGAGTTTTTGACAAGATGGGGGTTATTTAAAACAATCTATATTTAAGGGACGAGTTCCTGGCCAAACTTTTAAATACGAATTTGTTTTTGTTTTCTGCTTTATTATTTTCATTTATTATTTTGTTTTGTTTTTGTTTGTTTGTTTTTGGGGGGTTTTTTTGGTTTTGGTTTGTTTTTTGTTTTTCTGTACAGGAGTTCGGCAGTTAATTGGTTAATGAAGGATTCTAGAAAGAAAATGTACTTACTTTTGAACAGAAATTGATCCATTGTACAACACACGCATTTGCAAAGTCGAGAAAATTGTGATGATCAAAGATAAAAATCAGTTACAATAAACGTTCAATTGTGATAAAATCGTACAATTCATGACGGAATCATGGTGTTTCTTTCCCACACAATTTCCGTGTATTCATTGGATATCAAGTATGTTTCATATAGTTTTATGAGTAACGGACTTTCTCGCAATGAATGAATGACCCGCATCTGTCACGAGTAAATGAAGCAGAAACATCAATTGCTATCCTACCGGTTAGTTAA
>NC_088361.1:85490306-85502806 GCF_034508935.2 Berghia stephanieae | reverse complement strand
AAGAGAGGAGAGGTTGAGAGAGAGAGAGAGAGAAGAGAAAGAGAGAGAGAGAGGAGAGAGAGAGAGAGAGAGAGAGAGAGAGAGAGAGAGAGAGAGAGAGAGAGAGAGAGAAGGAAAGGGGAGATGGATAGAACGAGAGGGAGGTAAGATGTGGTGGGAAGGATGGGAGGTGAAGATAGAGAAAAATAAATATATATAGGAAGAGGGGGGGGGGGGGGGGGGGGAGAAAGAGAGAGAGAGAGAGAGAGAGAGAGAGAGAGAGAGAGAGTAGATTGAGAGAGAGTTGGGGGAGAAGGAAAGGGGAAATGGATAGAACGAGAGGGGGGTAAGATGTAGTGGGAAGAGGGGAGGAGAGGATAAGAGAGAGAGAGAGAGAGAGAGAGAGAGAGAGAGAGAGAGACAGAGAGAGAGAGAGAGAGAGAGAGAGAGAGAGAGCACAGAAACGAGGTCAGGGACGTGAGGAGAATTTGAGGTTTTTATCGATGCTGTGGATGTGGTGGTGGCAGTAGTGGTCGTGGTGGTAGTGGTGATGGAGAAAAAGGAAGAGATGGGGGTGGGTGGGAAGTGGATGAGGACATTAATAAATAAAGATGACAGTGACGATGATGTTGATGGCGAGGATTGTTTTGAAGGTGCTGCTGTAGATGATGATAAATATGATAACGACTACGATGACGATGATAATGTTGATGATGAAAATATTATATTTGATGATGATCATGATGATATTGATGCGAATAATGATGATGATGATGAGGCTGAAAAAAAAAACAACTTTCTTATAGACTAGTGTCCTCCACACAGGGTAGTTAGCAATTAGTGTTGTATTATCATAATAAAATTGAAACCATAGTGTGGTCCTTACATATGGTCCTTATGGCTCTGAAGTGAGTAAGTACTTTACTAGCCTGAATCAATGAACTTGACAATGGGAGCGATCTATATTCAGGTTTTCGTCCAACCGTGTCATCGATCACATGATATGATGCAGTCTAAGGATTGTACATTTCTTAATAAATGTAAACACACTGCCTTGTTTATGAAATTTGTAAACATACACATGTGTCAAGTTGAACAAAATGACCAATCGTGATATTGAATAGTTCGAAAACTGTGAACACTTTTCAATACATGGGTCACTTTGAGCACATTTGCAATGTGACCATTGACCACATCGAGCACATCGAAAGGTAATATAGATAGTATGCAGATGACGTCACTCAGGCCTTTGTTATTGTTTTTGCCATCCGCGTTTGTGAGTTGTTCTCACTAAACTGTATTAACCAGAATGGTTACACAGAGTTTGTGTGTTGGTCTGTTATACTTCCGGATGGCAATGTTATGAGCTTCTTAGCCAAGCGCATACTATCTATAGATCAACCCCATTCGAGCTATCCGACAAAACGAGCTCGCTTCATGTCTGTTATGAGAAGTTTCTGAGCTTACTGTAACTTATCCGGTTATGTGGTCTAGTGGTATGACTCTCGCTGTCTGATCGGAAGGTCCACGGAAGGTTCGAGACCTGCTCAGAGCGGCGCTAATTGAACTTTGGAAAATGATCTTTTTCACATTATCTCACCGTAGTCAGGAGTGAAAGGAGTACTTGGCCGTTTACAGTGTTGGTTAAAAAAGATAGATGGATAAATATAATATAGGCACATAGACGGATAGATAGATATATAGATAGATACATGATGAATAAATAGAGTGAGAGAGAGAGAGAGAGAGAGAGAGAGAGAGAGAGAAAGAGAGAGAAATTAGAAAGAGAGAGAAATGAGAAAGAGAGGGATAGAGAGAGAGAGAAAGAGAGAAAGCTAGAAAGAAAAGAGAGAAAAATAGAGAAAGAGAGAGAGAGAGAGAGAGAGAGAGAGAGAGAGAGAGAAAGCGAGAGAAAGAGAGGAAGGGGGGGGGGGGGGTAGATTATACTACCGGCGAGTTGACATTTATCATAGAAAAACCTCTAACGAGCTGTCTATCTTTTCTACATTGCTTCTTCCAACTCAGTTGACAATTTTCAGAATAATTCGTATTCATGAAATATCGAGACTGTCTAATGCGTGAATGCAAATAAAGGCCGCGATGAGAATGGGTGGCATAATGGAAAATGACGGATAGGGATGTGGTGGTTGTGGTGGTGGTGGTGGTGGTTGTGGTGGTGGTGGCTGTGATTGTGGTGGTGGTGGCTGTGATTGTGGTGATGGTGGTGGTGGTGGTTGTGATTGTGGTGGTTGTGATTGTGGTGGTGGCGGTTGTGGTGGTAGTGATTGTGATTGTGGTGGTGGTGGTTGTGATTGTGGTGATGGTGGTGGTGGTGGTGGTGGTGGTGGTTGTGGTGGTGGTTGTGGTGGTGGTGGTTGTGATTGTGTTGGTGGTGGTGGTGGTGGTGGTTGTGATTGTGGTGGTGGTTGTGGTGATGGTGATTGTGATTGTGGCGGTGGTGGTGGTTGTGATTGTGGTGGTGGTGGTTGTGATTGTGGTGGTGGTGGTTGTGATTGTGGTGGTGGTGGTGGTGGTGGTGGTGGTGATTGTGATTGTGCTGGTGGTTGTGGTGATGGTGCTTGTGATTGTGGTGGTGGTGGTGGTGGTGGTGGTGAATGTGATTGTGCTGGTGGTTGTGGTGATGGTGCTTGTGATTGTGGTGGTGGTGGTGGTGGTGGTGGTTGTTGTGATTGTGGTGGTGGTGGTGGTGGTGGTGGTTGTGATTGTGGTGGTGGTGGTTGTGATTGTGGTAGTGGTTGTGGTGGTTGTGATTGTGCTGGTAGTGGTTGTGATTATGGTGGTGGTGGTGGTGGTTGTGGTTGTGATTGTGGTGGTGGTGGTGGTGGTGGTGATTGTGGTGGTAGTGATTGTGATTGTGGTGGTGGTGGTGGTAGTTGTGATGATGATGATGATGATGATGATGATGATGATGATGATGCCGACGACTACGACGACGATGATGATGATGATGATGATGATGATGATGATGATGATGATGACGAAGAAGAAGATGATGATGATGATGATGATGATGATGATGATGATGATGATGATGATGATGATGATGATGATGATGATGATGATGGTGATGGTGGTGGTGGTGGTGGTTATGATGATGATGATGATGATGATGATGATGATGAGGATGATGATGATGATGATGATAATGATGATGATGATGGTTGTGGTGGTTATGGCAGAAAGAATGATGAGGAAGTCTCTCAATCTTTGTTTTGAATAGTTAGTAGTGTGATTAGTTCTCACTAATGTCTCTCTATCATACTATGAGCGTTAAAGGATACACCGTCTTGTGTGTTGAGGCAAATCACCTGGTGGGTAGAATTGGTCCGTATTTTAGAACAACGCGTACCATCAACACATTATCTGGTTATATTTTTGTCGATATTTAGACATAATTCAGTCGATTATTTTGTACTCTGGGGGAAAAAAACTTATTTAAGATTTTGTCAAGAAAACTCAATTTCAAATGTCTATAGATTAAATGTATTTAAGATTATGGCTAGAAAACTCAAATGTCAATAGATTAAAACGACAATCATCTTGGCAAAAACTTTCAACCCGTACCTTCACTAAGTCAAAGTTTGAGAGTTTTTGATAATATGAAAGTCGTTTTAAGCGATCGGTAATTGATGGACGAGATTTCTGGCCGAAATTTTAAATACGTGTTGTTGTTTTTGTTTTTTTTGTTTTTTTTTTTTTGTTTCTCTTCAAATTACGGCAGTTTAGACACAATGTTCGTGAAAGACCTCTAAATAGAATAAAAATTCTCTATTAAAGCAGATTTAATGCAACAACAATGGTTTCCCTGCTCGGGTGTATTTAAAATCAATAAATGTAAACTGCACCAAGTAGAGCTTAAAAGATTCATGTCCTTAAGTTCTTATTCATATATATATATATATATATTATATATATATATATATATATATATATATATATATATAATATTCTCACCTTATTTGGTCTTTTCCTCCTACAACGCTGTTTCCTCCATCCGCTGGTGTATAGATGGATATATATATATATATATATATATATATATATATATATATATATATATATATATATATATATGTGTGTGTGTGTGTGTGTGTGTGTGCGTGAGTTTGTGTGTGAGAGAGAGAGATAGAGATAGATAGATAGATAGATAGATAGAGAGAGAGAGAGAGAGAGAGAGAGAGAGAGAGAGAGAGAGAGAGAGAGAGAGAGAGAGAGAGAGAGAGAGAGATCCACCGTCTCAATGTGGAATTATGTCGGAAAACTCATTCAAGATTGGTATTACCGTATTCAAATAACCCTTCAGAGCCATAAATCCAATGAAGCCGGGGTTTCTATATAAATCCCGATGTCTATAGCGTTGAGCGCACAATAGCAATTGCTTACGACCCTTTTCATAGGACACTAGTCAATCGTAAAGTACTCTCTGCCAGACCTAACATTCCCAGCAACTACCTTTTACTGATGGGTTTCAGGGGAGAGTAGATGGGAAGGTGGTTTAAAAATCTCGATTTTACCTGGGATAGATCCTGGTCTCTTTGCGCAATAACGAGTTTTTCAAACTTAAACTTTTGAGCTTTTATACAGCACAACATCCACTTGATGTGCCCAAAGCGCTTTACAAAGGGTCACTGACAATATTGAACGAGACATGATGCTTGTTAGGCGATATTACACATTTTTTTCCGACAGAGACAGCGCTGTTAAGGGCAAGGTACTCATTTTACACCTGAGTACAGTGAGAGAATGTGAGTAAAGAGCCTTTTCCAAGGACTCAGTTTTGCGCCGAACGAGGCTCGAACCCAAGACACTTCGGATCCGAAAGCGAGTGTCATAACACAAGACCACATTGCCGCACGCATCAGCTCAAAGCGCTTTACAAGATATTTACATCAATGGCACGTTCCCTAACTGTTTATTATCACAGCTGGAAAATGGTTATGACAAAGACAGTAACAAAGAGGTGTCGGTGGAAAACGCTACAATCTGTTCATGTTCAATTTACGCCCATTAGCGTAGTTCTCCTATTCTAGGAGAACGTGGGAGTGTGCTGGTATGAGAGAAGTCGAGAGCGTGTGTATGAGAGAGAAAAAGGGACAGCGTGGCTCAGCGGTATTGTTTTTGTTTCGTACCCGAAAGGTAACGAGTTCGATCACCCGCCGCTACGTTGTGTGGCATTGAGCAAGTCACCTCGCCTTAGCTCAATTTGCGGCGCTGTACTGCGGCTGACGCCTGGGTTATATCAGTCTTCCCTTGGAATAGACCCTAGAGACAAATTTCCCGTATGGGATGAATAAAGGGAATTTTATTTTTTATATTTTCTTTATATAGAGAGTGTGCGCGTATGTGTGTATGTGTGTGTGTGTGTGTGTGTGTGAGAGAGAGAGAGAGAGAGAGAGGTGAGGGGGGGGGGGGCGAGAGAATGAGAGAGAGAGTGAGGGAGAGAGAGAGAAAGAGAGTGGGGTAGAGGGAGAGGGAGAGAGAGAGAGAGAGGGAGGAAGAGCGAGAATGAGTTAGAGTGAGAGAAAGATAGATATATAGATAGAGAAAGTGTGTGTGAGATAAAGTGAGAGAGTGAGAGTGAGGAAGAGAGAGCGAAGGAGAGTGTGAGAGAGAGTGAGAGAGAGTAAGTGAGATATATATATATATATATATATATATATATATATATATATATATATATCGAGAGAGAGAGAGAGAGGGAGAGGGGGGGGGGGGATAGAGAGAGGGGGGAGTTTATTGTTTCCCAAAACAACAGCTGTTTGAAACGAAGCAACGTGGAGCCATCTAGGAAGAACATGTTCCCTGTCGTCTCTAAACAACTCTATGCCCAGGTCCTTTGATGCAGAAAACTGAACCCCCCTATAGCAAACTGATATTAAGTAGGCATTCAACGCCAAAAGTTCCGTGGAGCAGTTTATCCTGGTTTCTATAGCGTAAAACGGACAATACAGTACCAGCCGCCTTGTTGGGCGTCTTTTTTTTTTAGTGCTAACACTCTAACAACATCCGACACGAGTCAAGTGGGCTAATTTGTGTTAAGAGCAATACCCGTGGACACTATGTGTGCTGTCACCCATTCGGCCACTGACCCAACCTAACATCGCTTGAGTTTTGTGACAAAACGAGACACCATACCGCCGTGGCTCCGAGCCATGTTTCATTAGCCATTTGAAAATGTGATGGTCCATATCGACATATTATTACCTTCTTGAGATGGTGTGTCACAAATCAACTCATTCCGCTGTGCTGAGTCGATTTCAATCTGAAGCTGATCGAAATATTCTGTTTATATTCATTCAAGGCAACGGAAGTCTCCATGGCAACGGTAAACATTTGAATTGAATCAAAAGGGCATATTAATATTCTAATATTATCATTGTTATTCGTCGTCGTCAAGCCATTACACGCGGAATTCGACTCAGCGCACTGAAACGCACTGAGCACGATACATCCGTGGAAAATGATCTTTAAAATGCTCATAATATTAATCTATAGGGAATGAGATTAGCGGAAGAGTAGCGTCCCTTGATTGGACGCCACCCATAGTCTGTGACGTCACCGACGAAAAAGTTATTAGAGAGAGAACGTCATGTTGGTTGTGCGCATGTGTCTCTCGTCCTCGCTGAAGCGATGCGCACAACCGCCATTATTCGATAGTTTAGAGCCAGTTACTAAGTTACCATGCGTCATTACGAGGGAAGTGACGTTACGACTGTTGAAGCGTATTGCTTGCTTGCTACCTTTATTGTGTGGATAGAACACTCTTGAATCTAACAGACTATCAGATCACAAATAGGGGGTCAGAACAAAATCTGTACTCCATCCAGGATCGATCATGGCTTCGTCTTGCGTTTGAAGCGAATGCCCTACTAACTGAGCAACCGGGAAATATATATATATATATATATATATATATATATATATATATATATATATATATATATATATATATATACATATATAAACATATATATATATATATATATATATATTGTGTGTGTGTGTGTGTGTGTGTGTGTGTGTGTGTATGTGTGTGTGCGTAGTTAGTACGCGTCTCTAAAAAAATAGAGACAAGTGGACACAAGTAATGAAGTTAAAGGGGATAATAAAAATGTTGCTGCTTGAAGGTCGAATGAATAAATAATAATAAGTAATGAAATGAAAGCTTCAATTATTTGAAGGAAGACAGACAATGTGGACGTATCGGGTTTCCCCTTTATCAACAAAACACGATGAACAAAACACTAAAAGACGAACGAGAGATGTCGTGAGAATGCCCATATCTCATTCGTCCTTAGTATTTCAATTATCGTGTTTTGTTTTTTTTTTATAAAGGGAAAACCGGGCACGTCCACATTGTCAGTCTTCCTTCAAATAATTGAAGCGTTCATTTCCTTACTTATTGCTAGTCTATGTTGTGAGACGGGGAAAGTAAAGGGTAGTAGTAGTAGTAGTCATAATGATTGACATTGGCTGAGTATAGAACCGTGGGTAATCAAAACACGATGGGGAAATTGACATTTCTGTATGTGTTGTCGTAGTCATGATGATGGATTGATTCATGGATTTAATAGCCAATAAGTATTGCTCTTAACCAGCCATTTACCGTAGCCTCCTCGAAAAAACGTGTATTTAAAATTTGGCCAGAAATCGCGCCCTGAAATTAAATATCGATCTATTTAAATGGCCTTCATCTTGGTAAAAATTCTCAAACCTGGGACTCCGCCAAGTCCCAGGTTTAAGATTTATTGTTTTCGCCACGATGTTTGAAAGTCGCATTTTCTGACCAAATTTTTAAATACGTGTTTTTCGAGAGTACGGCAGTTAATTGGTTAAAAGACCATACTTCATTTTAAGTGAATATTTAGTAAATGACTGGTTTTATACATAGAAAAAAAGCTCGTCAACATGCAGGCAACTAAAAAGAAGTCAAGGAAGACTGATTTTTATTTCGTATATTTCTTTTTCTTGCTTTGTCTAGTACTTTTTAGATCTTTATCTAAAACCAGAACCCGCTCCCTAAATTTACATTTACTCACGAGATTTTAAAGTTTTTAATGTCTGAGTAACGAAATGAAATACATCTGCCCGACATCCAATTTCTGAATTCCAGCCTGGTTACCAGTTATATTATTTCCAACGCTGAAGTCCCGGGTTTGAGAGTTTTTGCCAAGATGAAAATCATTTAAATCGATCGACATTTGAAAGACGATTTTTCTGGCCAAATTTTCAAATATTTGTATTTCCAGAGTACGGCAGACCTGGGCTATAACGTGTTTCCGAAGAGCGATATCGAGCTCTCTGGACAACAGCGGTAAACCTTGATAATATCGCCGATTTCGTTATCGATACATACTAATTAATAATTAAAGTTTAGTTAATATTGTGGTCGTACTCTGACAAAACATATTTTTCATGATTTTTGCAGGAAAAATGTTTTAATCTAAATATCATAAAATTAAAATGGCTCTGACCTATTCAAAAAAGTCTCATTTAAAACAAAGTTACATTTCATTGGCTTTAAATGTAAAGACAACAAGATAAGTGTGACCAAAGCTTCATTCAATCTTGATCGGTCAAGGTAAAGTCAATTCAGGTCGTAAAAACCAAGTGATCATGCATTGATAATGTCTGCTTTGTTTATTAGGATCCAACCAGACCTGGGTTATAACGAGTCTCCGAAGAGCGATGACGAGCAATCTGGACAATATCGGAAAACCAACGATATCGTTACCGTATCGAATTTGGAAGGCTGGTTTTACAAAACTCCTTAAGTCGATTTTTTTACATTTTGAGATTTTTCCTCAATGAGATAGATAATTGAAACGTAAACTTTATTTTAAGTATCGTTTTGCACAAAAATTTCCGTGTGAATTTGAAGTTTAAATATGATAAAATAATAGACCGAATGAGAAATTTTAGGGGAAATAATCCTCATTAATTCAATATTGTAAAAAACGGAGTTAGGGAGTTTTGGAAAACCACTCTTCAATTATGGTTTTGCTAATATTATTGTCAACAGGTTTTTCAGGATTTTTGCTGGAAAATGTTTTGGATTTAAATATTGTTGAATCAAAGTAACTTACATTTTATTAAAATAGACTCAAACTATAAAACGATTCTTTTAATTAATAGATACATTTCATTGACTTTAAATGGACACAAAACAAGATACGTATCAACCTATCAAGATAAAAATTACACTGGTCGTAAAAGATAAGCGATTGTAAAGATAATGTCTCGATGGCCTCTATGGACCCAACCAGACCTCGGTTATAACGAGTCTCCGAAGAGCGATATTGAGCTGTCTGGACAATGGCAGAAAACCTTGATAAAGCCAACGATCCGATGTCGTTTTATCAATACAGACTAATTAATAACTACGGTTTCGCTAATATTGTCGTCACGCTCTGATAGAATAATTTTTTTCCGGCTTTTTGTAGGAAAATGTCTTGATTTAAAACAAACAATATTAAGAATCAAATTAATCATCAAATTGTCAAAAAGTTTCAACCCATAACGGATTTGTAAACATTTATAAACACATTTCATTAAATTAAAAAAAATTATGCCCTTCCGCCACGACATGATAAGATATCGTCGCCTAGGCATTCCACGAAGGAATATTATAGATAATTAATGAAACAAGATGTCTGATGTCAATAGGAACCACACATGTTGTCCAAGTGAGGGTAAATAATCTTGCCCAAGGAAAGTATCGAAGATGCCTGAAGCGGGGCTCGAACCCGGGATCCGGGACCTTTCGGGCCACAGTGCAATGCCTTAACCACTCAACCACTTCGCCCCCATTTTATTGACTTTAATAAATGCACGTAGAACAATACAGTTGTGGTCAAAATATTCATAACATTGTGCGATCATTCACCTTCTCAAGATAACATTTACACGGGTCGTAAAAGCCAATCAGTTGTATTGATAATGTCTGCTTTGTTTATTAGGATCCAAGCAGACCTGGGTTATAACGAGTCTCCGAAGAGCGATGTTGAGCTGTCTGGACAACAACCGTAAGCATTGATAAAACCGACGATATCGTTATCGATACAGACTAATTCATAATTATCGCTTTGCTTTCTATTCTGATACAACATATTTTTTCATAAATTTGGCCAGAAAATGTGTTTATTTAAATATCAAATCAAGATGAGTCTCAACTTATCAGCATATCTCAAACCTAAGACCTCCAAAAAGTTTCATTTTTTGTGACATTTTTTGACAAATTGATGGTCATTTTAAATACTATATTGGGGGTAAAAGTTATATGGCTAATACTGTAAAAATGTGTTTAATAAATATGCGATATTATTTTACGATCGTCTATGCCATTGTGTGGTCATAATGGCATTATTATTATTATTATTATGGATATTACAATTTATACAAATCCGATTGGTCCATTGGCGAGGGGCCAAACAAACATCTCAAACTCCGTTGATCCGCGGATTTAACTTAATTATAACGGTAGATGACTTTCCGGCATTTATTATAATTGAAGATCGGTTTTCCAAAACTCCCTAACTCCGTTTTTTTTTTCCCATTTTGAGATGTTGAGGATTATTTCCCCCTAACATTTCACATTCGGTCTGTTATTTTATCACATTTAAACTTCATAATTCACACAAATCTAGGGGAATTCTTGTGTCAATTGATGCTTAAAATAAAGTTGACGTTTCAATTTATTTCATGGATGGAAAATCTAAAAAAGTAGAAGAATCGACTTAACGAGTTTTGTAAAACCAGCCATCCATTAGACATTGACAATACGTGGTTTGTGTGGCTATAAAGTCATGATCATATAGACGCTCTAATGTGATTTAGTAAATAATATGCAACATCTAAAGTGAAAAAAAAACCCCAAACAAACTGAACATTTATAGAGAAAAAAAATCCGGCAAACGTGCTTAAAACTCTTTACATGGGTTCCTCGCCGCCAACGGCAACACATTATAGCATTCAGGGCGAGATCACGTTTTTCTGATAGAGGCAACGTTGCTAACGGCCGGGTTCTCATTTTTACACATTTGAGTACGGTTTGCAGAATGTGAGTAAAGAGACGTTTCTAAGGCGGGACTCGTAGGCGAGTGTCATGCCACTAGACCACACAGCTGGATATGAAAAAAATAAAATAAGTAAATAATAAAATTCCCTTTACTCATCCCATAGGGGAAGTTTTTCTCTAGGGTATAATTATAAGGGAAGACGGGAATAACCTAGGCGTCAGTCGCAGTGCAGCGCCGCAAATTGAGCTTAGGCAATGTAGCTTGCTCAAGGCCACACAGCTGTGCCGGTATTCGAACTCGGTACCTTTCGGGTATGAAGCAAAGACCGTACCGCTGAGCCGTACTGCCCCCTCCTCTTTAAAAAAAAAATAATAACACACGCCGTAATAAAATGTATGACTCTTCAGGTAAATCTCTTAAATAATATTTTACAGAATGAATTAAGTTCAAGTCACTTTGCTCTTTGTTATTGTTTAAGACTGTCAGTTGGGTGATTAGTTCTCACTAAATTATATCAATTAAACTGTTAACATTTAAGGTTGCACATTATTGTGAGTGTTGGTACGATTTATACTGAGGGCAGATCTGATGAGAATTGTCCATAAACGCTTACCATCAATATAAAGCGATTTGTTTTATTCATTTTTTTTTATTTGAGCTTTTATATAGCGCAATATCCACTAAACGTGCTCAAAGCGCTTTACATGGGATCCCTAATCAACAGCCACACGTAAACGTGCTCAAAGCGCTTTACATGGGATCCCTAATCAACAGCCACACGTAACACGTAGAACGAGTCATGACGCCGGTTAGGCGATATTACCATTTTTTTCCGACATTGACGACTCCGTTGGCGACCAGGTACTCATTTTACACATGAATACGGTGAGAGAATAATATGAGTAAAGAGCCTTTTCCAAGGACTCAACTACGCGCCGAGCAAGGCTCGAACCCAGGACACTTCCAATCCGAAAGCCAGTGTCATGCCACAAGACCACATAGCCGCACATTAATTTACTACTGGTACAGCATATAACTTTATATATTGTTTCAACGTTTTAATACGCCAGACAATATAACAGACTGTTATCTTTAGATAAATTGATCGACCAAAAAATCTGACACGCGTGAGCAGACCTGCCTAGTACCACGAAAATGTCGTAGAATTACGAAAATTTGGCTCCAGTTTCAGAACTTCATGAGCATTTCTAAGTCATTGTTGAAAATAAAAGTGGATTTCAGATAACATATTTTATGGATTTGGAAGTAGTGCTATCTAACCATTGTGAGGGCAAATTGGTGATCTGTAAAATCAACTACAATGACTACAAGAATTTCTCTCCTAAACACTAAGATTTTAAAAAAGTTTCAAGTAGACAGGTTTGCGCCGCGTGACGAATCTACGTAAGGAAGACAAATCAGATATTGATTTGATATATTATTTTAACAACCAATATTATTTTATTTATTCCTTTTTAACCA
>NC_088361.1:85480306-85485306 GCF_034508935.2 Berghia stephanieae | reverse complement strand
ATTAAGAACAAAGTGATTGGTTGTTGAAGATAGATGAGAGTTTTTACTTTTCATTGATATGTTTTTGCCTTTACTTATTTATAAAGACTATTTGATATTCTTTCATGAAATCAGTTTCACTGAAACTAAAACTGGGCAGGATTTAACCATACTATGGGTCACAAAATACGTTATTTTGAGTCGAAAAAAATAACTGAAAATGAGTTCTCATGCAATTTTTTATGCAGACAAATGGTCACATGTCAACATCCCACCAAAATCTAATTTTAGCAAACTGGGTCAAAATTCATAATTTTTGATGTCGCTCCCCCCCCCCCCCCTTAATGGTCAAATAATTAAATACCACGAAAATTAAACAGAGCGATTATATGGGCACACAACGCTGAATGCCTCCCAGAATGCTTTATTTATTCATCCAACAGGCGATATCAAACCAAAGGTGACCCACCCCAAAAAGTGATTTTACACTTCATTTGAAAGACCAGAAATGTGAGCGTGTAATAAGCAATATCCATTGTCTTCAATAAAACAAATAAAAGTTACCCATGTGTCCATTCCTGTTAGAAGCAATATCCATTGTCCTCGATAAAAGTAACCCACGTGTTTTCATTATTGTAAGAAGCAATATCCATTGTCTTCAATAAAAGTAACCCACGTGTTTTCATTATTGTAAGAAGCAATATCCATTGTCTTCAATAAAAGTAACCCACGTGTTTTCATTATTGTAAGAAGCAATATCCATTGTCTTCAATAAAAGTAACCCAAGTGTTTTCATTATTGTAAGAAGCAATATCCATTGTCTTCAATAAAAAAAATAAAAGTTACCCAAGTGTCCATTCCTGTTAGAAACAATATCCATTGTCCTCGATAAAACATATTATATAAAAGTAACACTAGTGTTCATTCCTGTCATAAACAATATCCATTATCCTCAATTAAATATATAAAAGTTACCCAAGTGTTCATTCCTGTCATAAACAATATACATTATCCTCAATTAAATATATAAAAGTTATCCAAGTGTTCATTCCTGTCATAAACAATATCCACTATCCTCAATTAAATCTATAAAAGTTACCCAAGTGTTCATTCCTGTCATAAACAATATCCATTATCCTCAATTAAATATATAAAAGTTATCCAAGTGTTCATTCCAGTCATATACAATATCCACTATCCTCAATTAAATCTATAAAAGTTATCCAAGTGTTCATTCCTGTCATAAACAATATCCACTATCCTCAATTAAATATATAAAAGTTATCCAAGTGTTCATTCCTGTCATAAATAATATACATTATCCTCAATTAAATATATAAAAGTTATCCAAGTGTTCATTCCTGTCATAAACAATATCCACTATCCTCAATTAAATATATAAAAGTTATCCAAGTGGTCATTCCTGTCATAAACAATATCCATTATCCTCACTTAGATATATAAAAGTTACCCAAGTGTTCATTCCTGTCATAAACAATATCCATTATCCTCAATTAAATATATAAAAGTTATCCAAGTGTTCATTCCTGTCATAAACAATATCCATTATCCTCAATTAAATATATAAAAGTTACCCAAGTGTTCATTCCTGTTAGAAACAATATTCTATGTCCTCAATAAAACACATAAAAGCAACCCAATTTTCATATTTCTGACCATAAACTTAATTTTTGTTTTTCATCTTCTCTATCCCGACACAATACAGTTTTGAAGCATTGATACACAATTTTCTATTTCATACAAGTCGCATATCAGAAGTCCTTTCTGTACTAACACGCTTACAATACCCGTCAATACCTTAAGCCAGGATAATGTATATAGGTCAGAACTGGCATCTATTATGATCACTGTAGCAGTAGTTGTAGTAGTAGTAGTAGTAGTAGTAGTAGTAGTAGTAGTAGTAGTAGTAGTAGTAGTGGAAGTAGTAGTAGTAGTAGTAGTAGTAGTAGTAGTAGTAGTAGTAGTATTAGTAGTAGTAGTGGTAGTTGATGTGATTGTAGTAGTGGTGGTAGTAGTAGTAGTAGTAGTAGTAGTAGTAGTAGTAGTAGTAGTAGTAGTAGTAGTAGTAGTAGTAGTAGTAGTAGTAGTAGCGATTGTAATAGTTGTGGTAGTCGTAGTAGTTGTGGTAGTAGTAGTAGTAGTAGTAGTAGTAGTAGTAGTAGTAGTAGTAGTAGTAGTAGTAGTAGTAGTAGTAGTAGTAGTAGCAGTAATAATACTGGTAGTAGTAACAGTAGTAGTAGTAGTAGTAGTAGTAGTAGTAGTAGTAGTAGTAGTAGTAGTAGTAGTAGTAGTAGTAGTAGTAGTAGTCGTATAGTAGTTCTAATGCTAGAAGTAAAAGAGGAAGAAATAAATAATTGTGATGGTCTTTGAAATGTCTGGGCAAAGGCATACTTAGCTAAGTAAACCATTTCTTCGCCTATAAGATTATCTATGACTCAGATGGATTCTTATACCTGTTGATTAGCCTCGCCGACTGCCTTATATCTTATCCTCTATAGTATGAAAGGCTAATTACCCCCGTTTATCATCACCGTATTGATTCCGTTCACCAACTCATGTTGCAAAAATTGACTCTCTCTCTCTCTCTCTCTCTCTCTCTCTCTCTCTCTCTCTCTCTCTCTCTCTCTCCCTCTCCTCCTCTCTCTCTCTTTCTCTCTCTCTCTCTCTCCCTCCCCCCCCTCTCTCTCTCTCCCTCTCTCTCTCTCTCTCTCTCTCTCTCTCTCTCTCTCTCTCTCTTTCTTCTCTCTGTCTAGCTTGACTAAGGGATAATAATATACTTCTTACCCAAAATAGACCTTGTTAGACTATACTTACACTCGTATTCTGAAACAAGGACATTGCAAATAAAATTGGGGCAGTAAACTTGTCCTTCATAAATTGAGCTTTTTATATAACGCAATATCCACTTAACGTACTCAAGGGGTCCCTGGTTAATAGCAAAATTTAACATTTCATTTAGGACGCCTATTAGGCGATATTACAATTTTTTCGGACAGAGACAACGCTGTTAACGGCCAGGTACTTATTTTACACTTGAATACAGTGAGAGAATGTGAGTAAAGAGCCTTCTCCAAGGACTCAACTATCCGCTGAGCGAGGATAGAACCTATGACCTTCTGACCCGAAAGCGAGTGTCATACCACAAGGCATCTCACATTCTCTCACCGTGCTCAGGTGTAAAATGAGTACCAGCCCGTTAACAGCGTTGTTCTGTCCGAAAAAAAATTAATATCGCCTAAGAAGCATCATGTATCGTTAAGTGTTGCTGTTTAGCCTGTGACCCCTTGAAAAGCGCTTTGATCCTTCGACTGGATATTGCTCTATATAAAAACTCTCATACCGTAAAGCGCCTTTTAACCAGTTAACAGCCGTATTGTGGAAAAACACGTATTTTAAAATTTGGCCTGAAAATTTGTCGTCCAATATCGTCCAATTTAAATGACCCTCATCCAGGCAAAAACCCTCAAACATTAGACTTCATGAAGTACCCGATTCGGAATTTTTTTTGCCAAGAAGGGATCATTTAAATTGATCGATATTTGAAGGACCAGTTTTCTGGCCAAATTCTTAAATACTAGTTTTTCCACAGTACGGCAGATGACTCGTTAAGCACAATTATGGGATATGCTGCTTTTTATTTTAAAATCATATTCTCTCTCTCTCTCTCTCTCTCTCTCTCCATCTCTCTCTCTATCTCTCTCTACCTCTCCCCTCTCTCCCTCCCTCTTTCTCTCTCTCCCTCTCTCTCCCCCCCTCTCTCTCCCTCCCTCTCACTCTCTCCCTCCCTCCCTCCCTTCCTCTCTCCTCTCTCTCTCCTTCCCTCTCTCTCTAGCCCTCTCTCTCCCGCCCTAATCTCCCCCTCTCTCCCCCCCCCCTCTATCGCCCACTCTCCCTCCTTCTCTCCCTCTATCTCTGTCCCTCTGACCCCCTCTCTTTCTCTCTCTCTCTCTCTCTCTCTCTCTCTCTCTCTCTCCCTCTCATGAATGACACCATTGACACCATTTGACAATGTCCATTTCAGACAGTCTATCATTACCATTGACACATGCAAGGCACCTTCTATAATATGCACATTATCCAATAATATAAACAGCAAGTCGATATAAACTGTTACTCAGCTAGGAGATAAAAAAATCAGAGTAGATTGAACAAAGATTGGTTATGAATGGCCAGCGATCCAAAACCGTTTCGCTGGTGACATATTGTGTGTTGCAAAATCGATTATAATCCATTTTTTGTAGGTTGAACTTATGTATTATATTACCTACTATTTACATATTGGAGTGTACCGATAGACCTGTTGGTAAAGCACTCGCTTCACAGGCAAAGGACACCAGAATCAATCCAGTTATGATTTTTTTTTATTTTTTGATCCCCTAATCCACCCAGCAGTGATAATTGGGTAGCTGGGTAAATATATTGTCGCGGAAAGAAGTTTGTGATAGACTTGCGTCTTATCCAAAGGACAGCAAACAGTTGCTACTTTCCAATTAACGCTACAGAAATTATTATTCTGTAAATTCCAGCGACGCGAGCCCTTAGGCTCTGAAGGACTCCTATACATTATGCCATAATGATTGCCGCCTTCTTTTACTTTGGTGGTACCAGCAGTTGACCTTCAGAGTCGAAAGGCACGTGGAGTTTATTCCGATTTCTGTAGCGTGAAATTACTTGCTATCCTCAAAACAGGGCGCTGATCCTTTGCAAGGTCGTTTCTGCCAGCTCTAACAGACTCATCTATCCAGTAACTGCTGGAAGAGAGTAGGGTCAGGAAAAAATAATCTGGAATTCAACTGGGATCGATCTCGGTCCCTTTGCGTGTGTAGTTTTACCCGGCTAATGGGGCCCCCTATACATCCATCCATAAATGAGGCCGAAAAAAGTTTCAAACCTTGACCAAGGGAAGAAGGAGCAGGATGTGGAGATTAACTTCTCTCTCTCTCTCTCTCTCTCTCTCTCTCTCTCTCTCTCTCTCTCTCTCTCTCTCTCTCTCTCTCTCT
>NC_088361.1:85460306-85475306 GCF_034508935.2 Berghia stephanieae | reverse complement strand
AACATTAAAGAATTTAACACGAAACGTTTCGGACTCGAATCACCATTTCAGCTAACAATAAAAAGGCAAATGGTAGTTTGTTTTTTTTAATCCCTGCAGCAAACTGCAATGTAAGAACGATGAGAAAAAGAGCCTTTTCCAGGGATTTAATTCGCGTCGAGCGCAGCTTAATTACGGTTCAAACCTTCGACCTGTAACTATAGGTTGTATGTGGAGTGTTATATCAGATCACCACAAAGTCATACATAGTGTAAAAATCATAATATTTCTATGATAATCAAATGTCCTTCCTGGTCGATGGCCGCAAGATTATAAATAGGGGCCGCCAATATATAACACAATTCATATTGATTACCCAGTTAACTGTCGTGCTCTGGAAATACCCGAATTTAAAAATTTGGTCTGAAAACTCGTCCTTCAACTATCGATCGATTTAAATGACCTTCGTCTTGGCAAAAACTCTCAAACCTGGGACTTCGAGAGATCCCAGATTTGAGAGTTTTTGCCAAGACGAGGATCATTTAAATTGGTCGATATTTAAAGGACGAGTTTTCAGGCCAAATTTTTAAATACGAGCTTTTCCAGAGTACAGCAGTAAAATGGTTAAGTAATGACCATGACTTATGAATGTACCTATTATCAATTACAGCTCGGTCTTGCGGGTCACCATGACATTAGTCAACATCTGTAGTACTCCGAAAAAATACCTTTTGAATGTTTTGGCCATAAAACTTTTCCTTCAAATATCGATCGACTGTAGTATGACCCTCATCCTGTCAAATACTCTAAAACCTCGGAATATCAAAAAAGAAAATATATACATATGATATATATGAGGGTTGTATATAGAGCAATATCCACTCGAAGTCTCAAAGCGCTTTAGGCGATATTACATTCCTTTTCGGACAGACCAACGCGGTTAATGGCCTAGTACTCATTTTACACCTGATTACGGTGAGAGAATATGAGTATCGAGCCTGTTCCAAGGACTTAACCATGCGCCGGGTGAGGCTCAAACCCAGGACCGTCTAATCCGAAAGCGAGTGTCATATCACATGACCACATAACCGCACATAAATAAAGTCTTCTTGGAAGTTCTAGGTTTGAGAGTTTTTGTTGTTGTTGTTTTGTTTGTTTTTTTTTTTTTTTTTTTGTTTGTATTGTTTTGTTTTTGGGGGTTTATTTTAGTTTTGTTTTGTTTTTGTTTTTTGTTTTTTTTTGTTGTTGTTTTTGTTTTTTTATTATTTTTTTTTTTTGGGGGGGGGGGGGGGTTGTTTGGGATTTTTTTCACACGTTGAGAGTCATTTTAATCGATTGATATATATTTTGAAGGACGTATTTTCTGACCAAAATCGTTTAAATGTGTTCTTTTACAGAGTATGGCAGACGATGCTTAATCTGCCGTTTTCTAGAAAATCACAGTTTATCATATTGACCAGAAAAAAAAGTATAGCCTGCTTTCCAAATAGATCGATTTAAATGACCGTCAATTTGTTTTTTAAAGAAAACTCATAAACCTGAGGTTTCAACTCTTGAAATCAAAGTCTCAGGTTTGAGAATTTCTAAGAGGAAAATTTCAATCGATTAATATTTAAGTAAAACTTATTTTCTGACCAAATAGAAAAAAGTGTTTGATTCAGAATTTGGCAGCATTGATGCAATGATATGGGAAGTCTGCCAGCTCTGGGCCTTGTAAGAGACACCAATTGATCGTTACGACACCACTCATGTCTCGGTAACACCACTGACTGGTCATCTCAGCTGCTACCAACAACTCCAGAATGGCTGTATTCTATCAAAACACCTTGAATTGTAACCGATCGAATCATAGGGATGATAATATTATGTCGATGTGAACTTGGTGCTTATAATTGCTAATATGATACCCGTCGTCTCAAAACGCTATAATATGTAATGTAAACCCTTAGACCAGACCGGCCTACAACTTGAACAAAAATTTTAAAATGTCTACATTTTCAATGAACATCCGATTTTTCTATCACAAAACTTGGACTGGTAATAGCATAAAAAACACGGCTGTCTTCAGAAAACGGAGAATGTCCTGCCAAATCTTAACTCAAATGTTGAAAAATTTGACCACCTTTGTAACAAAATAGAAACCACACATATAAAAATGCCGAATTCAATCCTTGTTTCCGGAAGTAAATTTCAGCCAGAGCTATTTTCTCAACAGCTGAAACATCTATTCCAGACCAAACTTCATAAGCGTTCACTAAATCCTCGGAATTTAACCCCCAAAAAATGTTTACACCGTCAACTTCCCTATGTTATTATGATGGATAAGCCCCAGAGACTTTAGAAAAGGGCGGCCAGACCCCGTGTTTCAGCTTTGATTATTCTCTATCAAAAATGTGACGGACATGCCAAACATTTCCCGTGCTGTCCATCAAACCAAATTGCATTTCATTCATTCAATGCACACGATTCACAACCTTAAGTTGTGCGGCTGTAATGTGGTCTTGTGGTGTGACTCTCGCTTTCGGATCGGAAGGTCCTGGGTTCGAGCCTCGTTCGGTGCATAGTTGAGGCCTTGGAAAAGGCTCTCTATTCACATTCTATCACCGTACTCAGGTGTAAAATGAGTACTTGGCCGTTAACAGCGTTGGCTCAGTCGAAATAATGTGTATTAAACCATGTATTCTTCTCCATGTTAAGTGTTGTTGGTCAGGGACCTTTGTAAAGCTCATTGAGCACTTTTAGTGGATATTGCTCTATATAAAAGCTCAAGGGTTTTTTTTTAAGTTAACCAGTTAACTGCAATTGTCGTACTCTTGGGAAAAAACATGTATTTAAGAATATGGCCGGTAGACATGCGTATCAAATATTGATCGATGTAAATGACCCTCATCTTGGCGAAAAAAGACAAAATAAACAAACACGTCAAGCCTTGGACCTCGCTCAGATATTTCATGGACGATTTTTCTGGTCAAAATTTTCAATACGCGTTTCTCCCCCATAGTAATGTTGCTTTATTCACAATAAAATGTCAACTTCGACATCCTCTGAGGTCAACATCAATGAAAGAAGTGAGGATATTATATCGATATATATAAAAGAAATCGATTTAATCAGTGTGATAACATTGTGCCCTGCAGGAATGATCAAAAACACTTATTATGACTAATGCGTATCGGATATTAATCTGTCGCAATAATATGACAAAACACTTTGGCGGCTCTGTGGTCGAGTGGTATGACACTCGTCTCTGATCAGAGGGTCCATGGTTTGAGTCCCGTTCTGAGTGGCGCATTGCTGAGTCCATGAAAAAGGCTCTTTGCTCACATTCTCTCACCGTACTCTGATGTAATAATCAATACCGGGCGGTTAGCAGCGTTGTCTATTGTCGAAAAAGATCGTAATATCGCCCTCCAGGCGTCATGTCTCATCCTACATGTTACTGTTGACTCGTGACCCTTTGTAAAGCGCTTTGATCACGGTTAGTGGATATTGCTCTATATAAAAGCTTACGATTTTTCTTTTATGTTTTTTGCTCTTTTACATTTTGGCCAGACAACTTCTCTTTTCCTTCAAATATAAGTAGAACTTCAGAGCCATTGGGTCCATGGAGTCGGAGTTTATCCCGGTTTCAATACCGTGAAACGTGTAATAGCACTTGCTTGATATCCTTTGGATAGGACGCTAGTCTATAGCAAAGTATTTTCTGCCAGATTTTTTTTTCCAAAGTACGCCAGTTAACTGGTCGATGCTTGAGGGAAACAGTTCTCGGTCATAATGATAAAAATACATAAATGTGTTTTGTTAGTGTTAGTAAGGCATAAAGACAAGGGTAATTAATAACAATCCCTGTCCAAGGGCGGCAATTCAATCTGAATAAAGGTTATACAACACTGCCAGCATTTAATTTGTTACATAAGAGCTAATGTAGGCTTCACAAAACGTCGGTATTCTATTGAATCCCATATTAAATCCCATTGGAGTTATGAGGACACGTGCACTATTATGCATAGCTCTTGGCGGGTGATTACAGCAGACCCCAACATGTTTATGCATGTTTATTCCAGAAAGATCGTTGACCTATTTAACGTATCGATGTCCCTGGCATTGGTTCTCTTTGCATTGTCATTGTTATTGTATATTATGTGAGCAACATCAGTTATACGGACACATTATGCACTATTATACGTGGCTCTTGGCGAGTGATTACAGTAAACCCCAACATGTTTATGCAGTGTCCAGAAAGATCGTTGACCTATTTAACTCTCTCCTTACCAGCCAATTTCAAAATTTTCCCCGAATATTCACACCCGTCAAACACAAAAAATGGATTTTTCTTAATTAAACAGAAAATCAACAAGTTGATACATTCTATACATGACATTGTTCAGCAAAATGTGCACTACATCACAGTGTCAAGTTTTTATATCCATAATTAACAGTTTTTCTTAAATTTTGAGATTTACATAAGAAATCAGAATGATAAAACTGTTGGTTGCATCTTAACGAATGTTGTTGGTAAGGAAAGAGTTAAATTATCAATGCCACTGAATTGGTTCTCTTTGCGTTGTCATTATTACGTTACTGTATATATTATGTGATCAACATATTCAGGTATAAAATGAGTACCTTGCAGGTAACAAAGTTGTCTCGGCCAGATAATCGTGTATCGATTATTGACGTTGCGCCTTGTATACATTAAATATTGCTGATAACTTCCTGTTATATCGAAGCTCACGTAAATGTATTTAAATGTATTTAAATTATATACGTGTATGTATATAATTACAAAAACACGCAAATATATATATATATATATATATATATATATATATATATATATATATATGTATATATATATATATATATAGATATATATATATATATATATATATATATATATATATATATATATATATATATATATATATATATATATATATATATAGATAATATTACGTGAGCTTTGATATTACAGGAGATCGCCACAATATTTGACATATACGCGACACATAAGGTCCGTAATCGATTACATGTTATCCGAAAGAGAGGAACTCTGTGGGGGACATGGAAGACATTCCAAAGATCAAGGGGTCATTGCGTTAAACTCATTAGCGAGGTTCGAACTTACGAACTTTCGACACATTTGAGAATGACTGTGCTACTAAACGATAGATTTGATCTGTGCTAGTTATTGAAATAATGGATTATTAATAGCAAATTCCGCTGAATCTGATTATATTCACCGATATTCATTCGTGACTTTTGGAATATGGCGGCACATTGAGAAAATACTTTTTTTTAATTTCCAGAAAGCTTTATATATAGATCGATTAAAAGTACACTTGTAATTACTTATTTTGCACGGTATTGAGCCCAAAATTACTTTAATTGGTCTATTTTTACAATTTTGTTAACAAGTTATGATTCAATTTTAACTAATCCTCTGTGAAATAAAGAAAACTATTTCTGACCTTTTTTTAAATAATAAAAGATATTATGTCAGTATGTATGGCCCAATAGACAAAGCAGGTCTTTATTCCACGTAATCACTGGGATGTTAATTTTTTGGCAACATGTCTGGGTTTGGGACGTGGCACTACGGGGAGAGGGATGCGTGTGAGAGGGTGGGGGAAGGGGGTGAGGGTGAACGAGAGAGAGAGAGAGAGAGAGAGAGAGAGAGAGAGAGAGAGAGAGAGAGAGAGAGGGGGGGGGGGGCTGGGTGGTATGACCAGGGGACGAAAATAGACAATCGTTGATCAGTTAATTTTTGCCGTGTGCTGATTTGCAAATCAAGATGTATTCTATTGTCTCAAAATAGCTCTAAACTGAGGGGGGGGGGGGGGGGAACCTAAAGGCTCAGGTGAAAAATGAGTGCCTGGCCGTTATCAGCGTAGTCTTTGTACAAAAAAAAAATGTAATATCGCCTAACAGGCGTCATGTCCCGTCCTTCATGTTAAATGTTGCTGTTGGACAGGGATCCCTTGTAAAGCGCTTTCCGTACGTTTAGTGGATATTGCGCAATATAAAAACTCATTATTTTCATTGACTAAATTCTCTCAACTTGCCTTCACCAAATTGCTTCAAGCCGATATTATGTCCTGGTAAAACGTGTTAAAAAGTCAATTGAATACCAAAATAAACCAAAATAAACTCCGAGTCCATGAGCCTAATAGCTCTGAAGGATGATTGCTACTTTGTAAAGCTATAGAAGAAACACGATTCTTTTTAATTTTGTTTACCATGTGAATCGAGCCAGCACATCATACATAGACCTTTGGCTTTTATCCTACCGAGGGCATTCAGTACATTACATAATATCAAAATGCACATACTAATCATGCTCCCTATCAATCAATCATTAAGAGGTGTAAATGGCATTGTTGGCAATATTATTCGGTATACTGACGAAAAGCGACGTGTACATATATGCAGGTCTAAGATCCGAACCCACTTATGGGCCTTGTTTAACATTGTTGTAATGGACGATATTTTGCGTCTTTATTTTTTTAGATTTCCATTACAACAATAAACTCATATGGAATTGGATTATCAGACCGACAAATAAGTGCACGTCCAAGAAAACCTACAGTTCCATCTTGATCAGAGAACCTTTACTTAAAGTATCTGACAAGTAAGATTATCCCCGAGTTGTCAAAAGCTTCTCTTAAGTCTCAAATTTGAGACTTTTTGGTAAGTTGTGAATAGTATAGCGTGATAAATAATCAAAGTAGGTACATCGCTTCGACCCAAAATATAAAGAGAAAAGTGTTTTGTTCTTGTTTTTTTTTTTGTTTGTTTTTGTTTTTTTACGAACGTGCATGGCGCAGGGCTCCAAACCAGGAACTTCTGAGTCACAGATAAATATTTAATCACTCGACCCACATCGTCACTGGTTCGAACCCTGCTCGTTTAAAAACCCGTTGGGCATGAATAGTAACTCCAAATTTGCTCACTTTGGACAGCAGGTGGGATTCCTGTTGACATCCCTCAGATGTTGTTTCATGGATTATCTATAATATTCCATCATGGAATACCTGAACGACTAACTGCATCTCACCATGTCGTAGAGAAGGGCGTAGTTTTATTTTGGTTTTGTTTTTTAATTGGTCCTGTTTTATTTATAATTGATGAGCAGTCGTTGCTATTTCGTGGTGAACCAAAATTCATCATGATTACAATTACTGGTGAAAAATTATTTCTGTTCTTTGAATAACGCTCTACGCAGTTTTCTTAGCTTTTGCTTTCAAATGCGCTGATTCTTTTTTTCCTATTAAAAATTTTGAGCATTTATATACAGCAATATCAACTAAACGTGCTCAAAGCGCTTTATAAGCGGTCCCTAGCCAACAGCAACACATAACATGTATGACGAGACATGAGGCCTGTTAACGGCCAACTACTCACTTCACACGTGAGTACAGTGAAATAATGTGAGCAAAAAGCCTTTTGCAGGGACTCAAACTATATGCTGCTCAGAACAGGACTCGAACCAGGACCTACCGATCCTAAGGCAAATGTCATACCACTGGACCACATAGTCCTATTTTAAAAAAAAGACTAACTTAGTCCATTTTGAATTGAAACCCAATTCTATTCATTCCGTGTATTTGATTTAATACCAGATTAACAGCGTCGGTCACAGAAGATTAATGAGATGCTAATTTCAAAGAATTTTTCCTCGGCCAGACATTTATTTACCTGTGCGAAGTCAATATGGGAGGAAGTGACTCACACAGGAAACTGAAGCATCAAATTATGACTCACGGAAAACTTAATGATCAAAGATTAATTGCTTTAGACAGTGCCAGAGTATTGTATCGTATCGTTTAAGAGTTAACCCTCTCCTTACCAGACAATTTCAGGATTTTCCCCAAAACTTCACACCCAACTAACACAAAAATATATTTTTATCACTCAAACACAATGGCAGTAAGTTCTTGCGATAAATAATTTCTTTAGCAAAACATGCTCTACAACAAACTGTTCATTTTCTTTACATTTTAAGATGTATAAAAGAAATTTGAGTAAGAAAAATGTTGGTTGTATCGTAACGAATGTAACAATTTTCCTATAGTTGGAAAGCAAAGGGTTAAAAAGCTTTTAATTTTAAAAACTTTAAAACTCTGTGTAGCTTTCATGCATATATATTTTTAAAACACTTGAGCTTTTATATAGAGCAATACCATCTAGACGTACTCAAAGCGCTTTACAAAGGGTCCTTAGCCAACAGCAACACTTAACATGTAGAACAAGACATGGCGCCTTTTAGGCGATATTACATTTTTTTTCGGACAGAGACAATGCTGTTAAGGCTCAGGTTCTCGTTAACACACGAGGACGGTGCGAGTTATGTGAGTAAAGAGCCTTTTCCAAGGACTCAACTGTGCATCGCTCAGAGCGGGAGTCGAACCCAATCCAAAGGCGAGTGTTATACCACAAGATCACATAGCTACACAAAGTTATATAAACACCATTCATAAACATCATTCATTGTTAATTTGAGATTGTTCGGTATATAACCACTATCTATTTCAATTTCAAATTATTCTGTTGAAGGGGAATTAGCTTGAATCACATACAATGCTCCGCAGTTGGTTTTTTTAGAGCAAATTATTTACTATTCTCACTTCGTTTGTTTTTGTTTTTGTTTATTTTATTATTTTTGTTGTTATTGTTGTTGTTGTTTTTCCTCCTACAGCGCTGTTGCTCCCATTCCGCTCTTAGATAGATGGGGTTTTCAGGGAGGAATGCTCCCTGAAGAACTCATCTATCTACGAGCGGATGGGAGTAACAGCGCTGTAGGAGGGAAAAAGAAACAACCGAGATGAGACTACTAAATACTATTGCAAATTGTTACATTATATCTAACACAAAAATAAGTGTCATACATAGTCAAAACTGAAAAAGATTCGATGAAAAAAGTCATATCAGATGATTAATTTGATTGTGGCACTTTATCTCTCTAGTAGCCTTTAGGCGCATGGATTCAGGCTTATCCCGGTTTCTGTGGTCTTTAACATATGAGCAACCCCTTTAATACTCATTTTGCACCTGGGTACGATGAGATAATGTGAGTAAAGAGCATTGCCAAAAGATCAAACTATACGCCGCTGAGAGAGGAACTCGAAACCAGGACCTTCCGATCCGAACACGAGTGTCATACCACAAGACCACATGGCTGCTGCGCGTACCCACTCCCCAATTTATGTAATCGGTACGTGTTTGCGACAGCACAAACGTGATTTTACAACTCCTAAAAAGCGCAAAACAACAATAATAAAGATCGAGAGCTTGAGAATTGTAGCAAAAATTACACAGTGAGACAAATTATGAGAGTAGAATCTATTTTTGCCTAATAGAAAAATCAATGAGTGTTTTTAATCTATTGGTTGTTTTCATTGTTACAATGGTTGTATCTGTTTTCCATCATCGACATCATTATCATCAGCATTATCATCATCATCATCATCATCATCATCATCATCATCATCATCATCATCATCATCATCATCATCATCCTCATCAGCATTATCATCATCATCATCATCATCATTATCATCATCATCATCATCATCATCATCATCATCATTATCATCATCATCACTGTTATCCTCATCATCGTCGTCAGCAATATTGTCGTGTGTTTGTAGTCTACTGGCTATGTTTGTTATTTTATTGGTTTTGTCTGCTTTCCATTGTCATCACCATTATCATCACATCATTACAATCATCAATATCATTATCATAATCATCGTCTTCGTCATCATCATCTTTATCATTATCGTTCTTATCACATCATCGTCGTAGCCTTTCTCCTTCTTCTGGTTCTTCTTCTACTTCTTCTTCTACTTCTTCTTCTTCTTCTTCTTCTTCTTCTTCTTCTTCTTCTTCTTCTTCTTCTTCTTCTTCTTCTTCTTCTTCTTCTTCTTCTTCTTCTTCTTTTTCTTCTTCTTCTTCTTCTTCTTCTTCTTATTCTTCTTCTTTTTATTCCCCCTCCTTTTCCAGTTCATTCTCCTGCTTCTGCCTCTATATCTCGCTTCCCATTCATCAATATCTCTTTCTTCCTCATTTTATCTTTTCCTTACTCATCCTCCTGTTCCTCATATTCACACTGCTTCAGAGTTCAGAATATTATTTCAAAGACTTGTTTTGAATCTGTCCCCATTATAACCATCAATTATTCCTATTACAACCATTTCTATCGACTCAATTATCCATGGGATTTTAAATAGTTATCTGTCGTATTTGGAGAGATTCGCATTGAAAAATTTGGCCAGAAAACTCGTCCTTGAAATTTCAATCGATTCACATAATCCTCATCTCAACAAAAACTCTCAAACCTAGGACGGAAGGAAGAGCTCGCGACTTCTCAGGTTTGAACGTGTTTGCCAATATAAGGGTAATTTAAATCGATTGATATTTGTCGTTTGAGTTTTTTTTCTGGCCAAATTTTTAAATACCTACGTATTTTTCCAGATTACTGGTTCAAAATAATGAAATAATATATAAGATATCCAACTAGAAAGCACCGAAGGCATAATATTGAGTTTTACCTGTTGAAAGTGCTTGTTTATTGTAGGATAAAAGCAATCTAATGTTTGTTCATTCAGAGAGGACAGGTAGCCTAAAGCCAGCTTTGTTGTACAAATACATAACACAGATCTTCATATCGATCGGATACCATGACCCACGACCTCTTGGGTTGGAGACTTTTCGGTCCCTTTTTGCATGTGAAACGAATCCTCCAGTAGACTATCGAGGCCCCCATAGGAATATATATTATGTAAGATTATCGCATTTGTTCCTTTAACACTCTCCGTAACGATTGTAACCATTGTAAGATCGTCACATTCGTTGCGATACAACCAACAATTCTATTCTTCTGATTTCTATTGCACATCACAATATTTAAAGAAAATTTATTGTTATAGTTATACAAACTTGACACTGTGTTGTAGAGTCCATATTGCTGAACAATATCATGTATAGAATGTACTTGTTGCTTTTCTGATTGAGTAAGAAAAATCTTTCTTTTTTTTGTTGGGTGGGTGCAAAGATTCGGTGAAAATTCTGAAAATGGCTGGTGGGGAGAGAGTTAAATCAACCTATCCATTGCTCTCGTTAAACTTGAACAAGCCCCATAATATTGTGCTTTACTACACTTACAAAATCTATCATATAAATGAACCCGACATAATACCATATTGAGCTGATGAGTCACATATATAATTTACTACACATTTTTTCGTGCACTGGTTGGCCTTGCTTGGGGGTAGATTGCGATTGAAAAAAAAATTAAACGGATTTGCCACGATTAACGACGATAGGATGAAATCAATGGACGTATTCGTGCGTATTCTGTCATAATAACAGTAATGCGTGCTTTAAGGTGGAGATTAAATTTTATTTAATAAAAGAATTAAGCGACAATGCTCCGACCACTCGAGCGTTTTACATAGGTCAGTCAGTCAGCGTCTACACCCGTAGAATCGCCCTATTAATTTAGTTAAAAATAATAGAGGTATGCAAATCCTATGATTTTTCCGTTAGATAATAAATGATAATCATAAACAGCAATAATTCATGACTCGTATAGCAGTCTACAGATATAACTTTCACAAGAAATAAGTAATGAATAAGGAAAAAATACCAAGTTCCAGTCCCACTTATATTTGGCAATAAATATTACTGATTTATTCTGTTTTATAAGTATTTATGTCCGTATTTATAGATTTTTGTTTATCCTCTTGGTTTTCTTCTTATATTTTTCTCGAAATGTTTTGTCTGGAAACGTTTCATGCACACCTTTTCTTAGCTCTTTATCTTATACCAGAACCTTCTCAATAATTTGTAAATGGAATAAATTTATTGCTCCGTGAGAAAAAAAAAATCCAGTCTGACCCCCGCGTGCAATACCATATCTACCTTGCATCCCCTCTCCCCAAAACTCCAACCTCCGCTTTTTCTATGAGCTGCGTAGTAACAAAAGCTTTAAAAACATGGGGAGAAAAGAAACAACAAAATATTGCAGGGTCCATAAATAAGTATGGACAAGAGGATGATCGTGAGGTCAAACGCCATTTTCTCTACCTCCTGATTGATGCACCGAAATTTCTCATGCCTTTATCAAATGCCTGAGAATCTGACCATCGTTATCAATGAGCGTGTTATTGAATCAATGGCAAGGATAAGGCGCTGGCCGCATACCAATCTTTAATCTTGGCCTGGCTAATGAGGGGTATTTCCCATAGAAACGATTCGTGTGGACGCAAAGCCTGGAGGCCATTAGGAGATAAGGGGAAATTATCAATATTATAGCAATACATTAGTCAACCTTGAGAGATTGCTCTATTGATTCAGTTCTTCTTCTTCTTCTTCCTCCTCCTCCTCTTGTTGTTGTTGTTGTTGTTGTTGTTGTTGTTGTTGTTGTTGTTGTTCTTCTTCTTCTTCTTCTATTTCTTCTTCTTCTTCTTCTTCTTCTTCTTCTTCTTCTTCTTCTTCTTCTTCTTCTTCTTCTTCTTCTACTACTACTACTCATACTACTACTACTACTACTACTACTACTACTACTACTACTACTACTACTACTACTACTACTACTACTACTACTACTACTACTAACTACTACTACTACTACTACTACTACTACTACTACTACTACTCTACTACTACTACTACTACTACTACTACTACTACTACTACTATTACTACTACTACTACTACTACTACTACTACTACTAATACTACTACTACTACTACTACTACTACTACTACTATTACTACTACTACTACTACTACTACTAATACTACTTCTACTACTATATTGGATTGCTAGTTCATACTTCGTCCGTTGTTTTTCGTCTTAAATTGTTATGTGCTCTTTGTGGTCTTTTGGTATGACACTCGGAAGATCATGTGGTTCGAGCTCCGTTCAGCACATAGTTGTGTCTCACTGTACTCAGGCGTAAAATGAGTACATGGCCGTTATCAGCGTGGTCTCTCTCCGAGAAAAATGCCATATCGCCTAACATGTGTCATGTCTCGTTCTACATGTTAAGTTTTGCTGTTGGCTAGGGACCCCTTGTAAAACGCTTTGAGCACGTTTAGTGGATATAACGCCTATATAAAAGCTCAAATTTTCATTACAACAGGAAATAGAATCAATATCGTGTGTTTCAGACTGGTTTAGTATAGATGTACATGTGGTGTCCAATGTCACAAAATTGACCTTTGACCCTAGTCTTAAATTCCCCTGCGTCAAACCCAATTATGATATTGGCTTTAATAACTGAATGGAATCGAATAGATTCATGCACAGCTGTGCTCTGAAAAAAAGCCCAACACTTTAAAAAATGCAGAAAAATCCTCCATCAATAAAACTTGGTTGATATAATGACCACAATCTTGACAACAACGCCCAAAACTTTGACTTAATTAAAAAATTAATTAATTAATTAATAATGATAATAATAATAATAATAATAATAATAATAATAATAATAATAATAATAATAATAATGATAATAATAATAATGATGATAATAATAATATTAATAATAATAATAATAATAATAATAATAATAATAATAATAATATATAATAATAATAATAATAATAATAATAATAATAATAACAATAATGGTAATAATAATAATGGATGGCTTTTTTCAAAACTTTTGTTTGCAGTCCCAGGTTTGAGAATTTTTAACAAAATGATGGTCGAAGGACGGTTTTCTGGGCAAAACTTTGTAAGAGGGATTTTTTTTTTCAAAGTGTGGTAGTTTAAACATCCAGTGTCTTCTTGGAGTCTTGGTGCTATGCGTTTAGTAACTATACTCAGTTTTTATGACCGCCGATTCGTACCGACACACAAGACTATGTTATGTAAACTTTAACCTTTATAGTCTGTTAGAGGAACTTTGGTGAGAACTAATCACCCAACTGGGTGTCTAATCTCAAACCAAAAAGAAGGAGCCGAGTGCCGTCAACTTCAATCACTCTATACTCCTCTGGTAGAATTGCGTTCAAAATAATACGGTTGTTATGGCTACAGCGTTGTGACAAGTGTATTGCACTGGATGATGTGAAAAATCAGAATTTCAGCACCCCTGTAAACTTGTACTCGATTTCATGTAGGTATTGGAAATGCAAGTACAGAGGCTACATCAATACTGTCGTACTCTGGAAAAACCCAGATTTGAAAATTTGGCCAGAAAACTAGTCTTTCAAATTAATATCGATCGATTTAAATAACCCTCCTCTTGGCAAAAATTCTCAAACCTCCGCGAAGTCCCGGGTTTGAGAGCCTTTGCCAAGATGAGGGTAATTTAAATCGATCGATATTTGAAGGACCCGTTTTCTGGCCAAATTTTAAAATATATTTTGTCCAGAGTACGGTAGAATATCCTCATTTCTCTTTTCATCTAAAATGCTGTAAATTTAGTCACAATATACTTTAATATTTTTAGAACTTATGTTTTAATATGGGTTTAGCCGGGGTTTTTTAGCCTGATTTTGTATAGATAGATAGATAGATAGATAGATAGATAGATAGATAGATAGATAGATAGATAGATAGATAGACAGATAGGGAGAGAGAAAGAGAGAGAGAGAGAGAGAGAGAGAGAGAGAGAGAGAGAGAGAGAGAGAGAGAGCGTGTGTGTGTGTGTGTGTGTATGTGTTTTCACAGCAAACTAAATAACCCCTCAATCCAGTTAGGCGACTATTTGTATTACATGATCCTTGTATTATCCATCATGTTATACATTATGTCATAAGCTTTTGCACTATTTCTTAACCAGTTATAACAGCCGTTCTCTGAAAAAAAAAAAACATGTATTGAAACATTTGGCCAGAAAACTCCTCCTTCAAATATCGATCGATTTAAAGACCCTCATTTTGGAAAAACAAAAACAAAAAACAAAAAACCCTCAATCCTGATATCTCACCTCGCGAGTGTTTAGCCAAGGTGAGGTCATTTAAATCGATCGGTATTTGAAGGACGATTTTTCTGGCCAAATA
>NC_088361.1:85435306-85440306 GCF_034508935.2 Berghia stephanieae | reverse complement strand
TTCGAATACAAAAAATAATAAAGTAGAAGTTGGAATCGATACTAATTTACCAATGCCCCAGGGACATGTTAAAGGCGGATGTAGCAAGATTCGATTAGCTATTAACGGTAGTATCGAACATCAAGTGTAGTATTCAGTACTGCGACAATTACTCACAATCAAATGTATGTGATCCAAGACTATTATTGGTATGAAAAAAAACAACTGAAGCGAGCAAATTTCAATACAATAGCATTCATTAAAATCTTAAAGGGAAGATAATATGAATGATCAAATATCGATTGGACGATATAGATTTTACAAACGGATCGAATATCTAAGTCAATCGGTTAGCTTTCAAAGAGTAGGGTGAATAAAATTTGGAAATAATTTATTCCTGCTGTATTAAAGGAACTATAAAACATAAATCATTGTTGAAAGTTGAGTAAGTAACTTATCTAATCTGACAGGTACATAAAGACTTAAGAAAATAAAAACAACGAAAGTAGAGAAGGAGCAAAAGTACAAGAACAACGTGTACTTATTTTCAGGTCTGATAACCCTAATTGTTAGGGACTCATTGTTGTATTGGAAATACTCTCAAACCAATGCAAAATCGTCTCCATTACAACAATGTTAAACCAAGCACCACGATTGTGATGGGATATCAGACCTGCTGTGCACGTCGTACAAGAACCACGACAAACGTCCTCCATTTAATCCATATTCGTCACTGAATTACACATCAATAAAGTTTATTAGACAATTAATAAAGCTGGCATAAACTTCATTACGCCCATGGAGTCGGAGTTTATCCCAGTTTGTATAGCGTGAAACGGACAATAGCAATTGCTTGCTACCCTTTGGATAGGGCGCTAGTCTATCGCAAAGTACTTTCCGCCAGATCTAACAGACCCATCTACCCAATCACTGCTGGGTGGTGGAGGACAGGGAGGGGGGGGGGTCAGAAAAAATCTCGACTTCATCCGGGATCGATCTCGGTCCCTTTGCGTGTGAAGCGAGTGCTCTTCCAACTGAGCTATCGGGAGCCCCTTCGGATTAAAGACGATTAAATTATAATAGGTTAAAGAGGACAACAAAAACAACGGTTGAGAAAATTAACAAAAAATTAAAAACAGACCGAATTGATCCAGAGCCAAAGAAAGCTTAACTAATTTATTCTTTTCTCTGTTTTATGTGCCCTAAGTCTAAGTGACAATAGAAGGAGAAGGCACTTTTGTAAGATAAACATCTGAAAAGGTGTGTTTGAAACAATGCCAGACAAAGTAAGGAAGAAAAAAGCAAGAGAAAAAAAACGATCCCCCCCCCCCCCCAAAAAAAAAAAAAAAGAAAAAATCAATCTGCTCAGATTTTATTCTCAGTCGAGGCCGAACGTTGGTTTGTTTTTTGGTTTTTTTTTTTTTTTTTTTTTTTTTTTTTTTTTTTTTTTTTTTTTTTTTTTTTTTTGGGGGGGGGGGGTTTAGGTTTATTTTTTCTTGTATTTTTCTTTTTTGATTTATCTGGCACATACTACTAATTGACAAATTAAGGAGAAGGTACTTGTGCAGCATGAACATCTTAAAAAGTGTGTATGAAACAGTGAGAAAGATGCAAGAAAAGAAAATATCTTTTAAAAAATAACAAAACAAAAAGAAAACAGTCTCCCTAGGTCCCAGGCTATTGATCGAACTTTAGACTTCCTAGTTACCTCTGTAAACAAAGGGTAGAGGTTTGTTCCTCAGTTGACTTTTTTAGGATGTTTATTTTTTTTCTTGCATCCATAGATAAAACAGAAAGAAAAATGCAAGAAAAAAAAATAAACATCTTAAAAAAGTCAACTGAGGAACGAACCTCTACCCTTTGTTTACCGAGGTATATATATATATATATATATATATATATATATATATATATATATATATATATATATATATATATATATTATATATATATATCGTTCTATCGTTCTATATCTATCTGTCAATCTATCTATCTATCTATCTATCTATCTATCTATCTATCTATCTATCTATCTATCTATCTATCTATCCATCTATCTATCTATCTATCTATCTATCTATCTATCCATCTATAAATCTATCTATATATCTATCTATCTACCTAACTATTACTCTATCTACCTAGCACTGTTTTATACACACAGTTACATAATTTTATCTGCGCAAAATCACACATCTATTTTTAGAATGAAAATCGTGCCTTTGCTCGCACTTTTTTCTCTCTCACTCTCATTACCCTAATTATGGTAAAGTTTGTCCCTGAGATTAGAATCACCCTCGTATTTTTTTTTATTGATAAAGCGCTATCTACCTATCTAACATCTAAAATACCGTTTATTACGTTTAAAGTTGGTAATAGATGCAATGTTTTTAAACTTATCTATTTGAATGCAATACCTTTAAATATTTAAAGGTGAGAATTAACTTTTCTCTTTATTGCAAACTTGTCATATTTTTTTTTTTAACTGAGGCATTTTTGCACTTAAACAAAAAAAAACCTTTAGCTTTTATATGACATAATATCCACTAAACTTGCTCAAAGCGCTTTACAAAGGGACCCAGACCAACAGAAACACGTAAAATGTAGAACGAGACAATTTATTTTCAGACATAGACAACGCTGTTAACGGCCAGGTACTCATTTTATACACGAGTATCGGTGAGAGGATGTGAGTGAAGAGCCTTTTCCAATTACTTAACTATGCTCCGAGCGAGGCTCGAACCCAGGACATTCCGACTCGAAGGCGAGTGTCATAACATTAGACCACTTAGCCGCACAGATCACATAGAGCCGCACAGACCACATAGCCGCACAGACCACATAGAGCCGCACAGATCACATAGAGCCGCACAGATCACAGAGAGCCGCACAGATCACATAGAGCCGCAAAGACCACATAGAGCCGCACAGACCACATAGAGCCGCACAGATCACATAGCCGCACAGACCACATAGAGCTGCACAGATCACATAGAGCCGCAAAGACCACATAGAGCCGCACAGACCACATAGCCGCACAGACCACATAGAGCCGCACAGATCACATAGCCGCACAGATCACATGGCCGCACAAAACAAGATGTAATAAAAGTCGTGTATGCTTTTTTTTCCCTTTTTAAGTCTCAGCTTTAACTCACTCAACCCTAAAATCGACTATATCCGTACTTTACCAGGGTTACTGTTACCCCATGCCTACATATTACATTTTTTCTGAGACAAGTTATAGGCGTAGTATCAGAGCTAATGTTTTTCGTTTTTTCATGATAATGATAGTTGAATAAAACTATCTATGTACATACTCATTTTAAATACATTTTTTTCCAATTTTGAAAAGCAGCAAAAATCTCTCGGATTGAATGAGTTAAGACCTTTTTGACGATCGAGTGTTGATTTTGAAGTATCGATGTATGAAGTTAAAGTATCCTGGCCAAAACATAAAACGGTGATCTGTCATTTTATGACAGTCCTTCAGGCCAGAGACCGTAACGCATGGCGTAAGGGTGTGAAGTCTGCATCCCGTTGGTCCTCCCGACCATAATAATACAGGACTAGATACAACAGAGAGGAAAACGTCATCAAAAGTGGCTAGTGAGAGGTCGAGCGCCGCCATTTTCTTGTTTATGCAACCAGGGACGCTGTGCGATTTTATCCCTATATGAATGACTTTGACTGAGCTCGATTAACCTTGATTTGTGGACGGAAAATAGAAAAAAAGGCCAGGTTTATGATGATAAACCAAATTAGACATTTTAAACTACTCCCCCATAAAGAATCTGAACACGAGATAGTTAAATACGATGGCGGCGATTATCCACTAAAAAGTGGCTATTGTCCGGTCTGCTCTTAGTAGTCTGTGCTCCCGACAATCAGCTGGTCATGAGAATGAGTGAGAGTGAGTATGAGAGACTGGCAGTCCTTCAGAGGCAATAATTAGGCCCATAAAGCCTGACCATACCCCCGTTTTCATAGCGTGAAACGGACAATAACAATTGCTTGTCACCCTTTGGATAGGACGCTTAGTCTATTGCTAAGTGCTTTCCACCAGATCTAGCAAATCCGGCAACTCAAGTACTGATGAGTGGAGATGGGGGCGGGGCAAAAATTCTACTTCACATGGAATCGATCTTGGTCCCTTTGATATGCAGCGAGTGCTCTACGAACTTAGCTACTGGAGCCCCCTATTTTATAAAAGAGCTATGACTAATGATATGACAAGACAACCTATTGAAAGAAAAATAAAAACGAAACAAAACAGTACCCTGTTATTTTCATTACTTTGTTGTTTGTTTTTGTTTTTTGTTTTTTTGTTTTGTAGGGTTTGTGGGGGTTTTTGTTATGGGGGGGTGGTTGTTGCTATAGAATTATTATTAATAATTATACAGGGCACGACTTGTCATCCTAACGAGTTTTGACAGAAAATCACTCAAACTGACATTTGTTTTTTGACACCTGCTCATTACATACGAAACCTTTTGATTGTCAAATTATTTCGGGATTTTTAACCAGTTATAACTCATACTATGAAAAACCATGCACTTAAAATAAATTTAAAATTCAAAATTCTAGTTAAATGGCCCTCATCTTGGAAAAAAAAACCCTCTCAAACCTGGGACTTCGCGAAGTCCGGCTGGTGGATGTTATGAGTTTCTGAACCGAACACATTGCATCAATAAATAAACGTTTACGGTTACGAATAGGTTTATGTGTTGGTACAATATTATTATATCAGTCTGGCAAGTGTTATTAGTATTTTAGCTTAACGCGTACCATCAATAAAAGATATTATTTATCATTCCAAACTGCCCTGAACTTGTAAGTTGTTGTTTTTTTAAAGTTCAAATTTTATTATCGTGTGTCAAGTTTGAATTTAAATGCCCATAATATGCGGGGTGTTTGTGTGCTGTTCTTGTGCTAATTGTAAAATATCTACTATAATCTTTTGACGTCAATTGATTTTGATGTTATATTCAATTTATCAGGCAGTGCACCAATATGACAAA
>NC_088361.1:85422806-85430306 GCF_034508935.2 Berghia stephanieae | reverse complement strand
TTAGTAACCCGGGTAAACTACGGACATAGTCAGTGTTAGGGTTGAGTGAGTTAAAACGAAGCCCATAAATTAAATGCGCCCAATTATCGACCCTGCAAATATGTTTAAGTTAGATACATTTTTAAACATATAAAATATGGACATTCATATAAATGCATTTCCAGGGATTTACCATTCTGATACGCTTCACAATGTGTCCATTTTACCCCGGCAAGGTATATGGTATACCATATTTCCATTTTATACAGTTACAAGTCACCCGATAGGCGTGATTTTTGTACATCCGCTCTAATTTGTTATCGGTCACTGCCTATCGTCAGATTGATATCCGTTGAGTGGGACAATGCGTGTAAAGCGCCTAACCCAAGGAAACAATCACTGTCATCCATCTAGCCAATGACCACACTGACTGGACATCGCTTGACATTTTTTTTTTAAAGATGAGACACGGTACTTTTGTTTATCATATAGAATGGAAGGATAGTAATAGAAAAGGGGGGGGGGGGTTGTTCTTTAGTAAAACTTCAATAGAAGATGGGGTTGGAACGAAAGAGGGAGGGGGAGGAAATACGCAATTTAACCCCAAATGAAGAGGGGGGGGGGGGGAGGGAGGATGAAATTTGACCAATCCATAGAAAAGTTGGGGGGGGGGGGGGGTTGCGTACAATCAGGTGGGGATTCCCCTTAGTAGCATCATCGGCGACAACTCTTTTTCTAAATTTCGTTTTCCCTTTTCGTGAATTTATACCGGCACATTCCGGCGGTTCAAATTTAATATAAGATGGGGGGGGGGGGGGGGGGGGGGGAGGAGGAGGAGGTGCGAATAAGTGTTGAGGGGGGGGGGAGGTGCGCAAAGATTCTTGGAAAAAAATTGACGGGGGGGGGGGGGGGGGGGGGTGTTCTATTTGATACAGTCGAGTACCGTTGAGCCACCTAGCCACTATATTTTGATGTTGTTATAGTCACCTTTGTACATATTAATTATTAGGGGTTGATTGTTATGTTGATATTAGGTAAAATCCTTTGATCGTGGTCGTGAAATTGCTAGAAAAGGCTCCTGGGTACGTTGGTGATAATATTAGTAGACAACGTAAAAATACATCCAGCAGCTACTCGGATACATAAAACACGACATCACATCACGTGACTGGGAATTGAAGTCAATGTTGTGACTTTCATAATGAATGGGAACGTTTGCTGGATTTGATTACGAATCGTTAATACAGAACAATACAGATGTACGCACATTAATTGTAATCGATACGAACAAAGAGTGGTTATAATATTATTTCCTCTGATAGAAAACCCAGCCCACTTCCTGTGTGATGGTAATTACTCTAGTCAGCATCCTGTGCATATCTGACATCAGATATATTCCAAACTTTATGTTATCATTTCAAAGCCGATGTAAATATTAACTTTATAACAATTGAAATCGAAAAGGACAATGAGGAATAATGATAATTTATAAGATCCAAACTTTGCCCGATTTACTACTACTACTACTACTACTACTACTACTACTACTACTACTACTACTACTACTACTACTACTACTACTACTACTACAACTACTACTACTACTACTACTACTACTACTACTACTTACTACTACTACTACTCTCTACTACTACTACTACTATACTCTACTACTACTACTACTTACTACTACTATACTACTATACTACTATACTACTACTACTACTACTACTACTACTACTACTACTACTACTACTACTACTACTAGTACTAATACTACAAAATATGGAAGTAAAAGCAAGCAGAGCTTCTCTTGTCGAGTTCCATGTCATAGTAGATTTATGTTGGGGCAACACGAGGGCCATTTTGATTGATCAATATCTTACTGGCCCAATCTTTTAAAATGTGTTGTTTTTTATTCAGAGCACGGCAGAGATCATCAGGCATTGAAGTCAAGGTGTATCAAATTTTCATCGGCTCTAAGCAACCAGTAATCTGTACTCATTGTTGCAATGGCTTTGTAATACCTATAGAAATTATTCATTACTAAAGACAGAATGAAGTTGACGTCACTCGGGTCTTTGTTATTGTATTTTTTTTTTTAATTTGCCATCCACGTTTATGAGTAATTCTCACTAAACTGCATCAACCAGACTATAAACGTTTAAGGATACACATAGTTTTGTGTGTTGGTCCGTTATACTTCCGGATGGCAATGTTGTCAGTTTCTTAGCCAAGCGCATACTATCATACAAAATCTCTTTAATCCTTGTAAAAGCTGCTAAATGCTTTGGTTTGTAAAAGAAATAATGTTACAAAAATGGATATAAAATCTTTTTTTAAAAAGAGCAAATTATAAACACATAACGTTTTCGGCACAAAACACCTCCTCTTCAGCTAACAGCAAAAGAAAAAAAAAAGTGAAAACGTTAATAAATACATCACTTAAAATCCAATCAAATGGTAGAAAAAGTACTTATTTGCAAGTCTGATAACCAAACGCTATTGTGGGCTTGATTTAACATTGTTGTTATGGACAGTATTTTGTGTTGGATCGAGAGTATTTCCATTACAACAATGAGCCCATTACGATTTGGGCTATTATTAGACCTGAAAATAAGTACGTATTGGCAGATTCGGTCGGCAAATGCGAAGTCGAAATATCGTGTGGCCATTTCGAATAATTGCACGTTGGAATAAGACAATGACAAATATAAATAATATAGCAAAGTGATAATAAAATTTTTCACGGACAAATACATCGAGAGCAGATTATTGCTCACTTATAGAGCTTAAGAGACACTTCAATCCAAGGGATGTAATTCTCGACTAGACAACAGATTCTTCAAGACATGGAGAACATGTAGAGCACTGAGAGGTGAAAAAATAATAAACGCTTGATAGTAACAAACAAAATACGAGAGAGGATGGGAATGAATGGGGAGATAGATAGATAGATGGATAGATAGATAGATAGATAGATAGATAGATAGATAGATAGATAGATAGATAGATAGATCGGTAGATTCGTAATATATAGAGATAAATAGATAGATGGATAGGGAAATGGACAGATCAACAGGTAAGAAACCGTTCAGAAAACCAAACAACACCATTAGCTACATTAATAAAAACAGCAACCACCCCCGCCCCGTCATTGAAAACATACCAAAAAACATAGCACTGAGGGTGAGCAAACTTTCGGAAAACAGAGAGATATTCAACGTCGCAGCCACCCCCTACAAAGAAGCACTCACAAAAAGTGGATACAACACACCATTTGTATACACAGACGCCTCCCTCTCATGTAAACCCCAACACACAAGTGAAGTACATAAAACAAGAAAACGACACATAACTTGGTTCAACCCACCTTTCGACATAAACGTCAGCACAAACATAGGACAGCAGTTCCTGAAGTTAATTGATACACACTTTCCAAAAAACCACAAGCTACATAAAATTATCAACAGGAATACCATAAAAATAAGTTACTCGTGTATGCGCAACATAGAACAAATAATTTCAAGCCACAACAAAAAAATATTAATAAACCACCGACAAGAGCAAAACCCACCCACTAGAAAATGCAACTGCAGAAATAAAGAACATTGCCCGCTAAACAAACAATGCTTAGAATCAAGTTTAATTTACCAAGCCACAGTCACAGAAACTAAAACAAACAAGCAAGAAAAATATGTAGGACTAACAGAAAATAATTTCAAAACAAGATACAACCTCCACACCTCAACATTTAGAAACACTAACAAAAAAAAACATCCACAAAACTCAGCGAACATATTTGGAAATTAAAAGACAACAAAATAGACCACAACATTTCATGGAAAATTTTATCTAAAGCAACAGGATACACACCAACATCAAAACAATGTAGCTTATGCCTGGAAGAAAAATATACTATAATCAAACAACCTCATGAAGCCACACTCAACATGAAAAGTGAGATCTACGGAAAGTGTCCCCATCGGCGCAAATTCCTCTTAATTAACTTCAAACCGGAACCACTTCAAGAAACAACAACAGTCAACAAAACAACTCAGTCCTGAAGATGGAAAATTAAGCCTGAAACATTGATGTAGACTGCCCCAAACATTGTGGTAAATATTTTAAATAATAATTCGCTCCATTACTACATGTCGAGCACTTTTCGTACCATATTTGTATCAAACACGATTCAATATATATATATATATATATATATATATATATATATATATATATATATATACTTTCACAAAATATAAATTCTCACTAGATAGTTATAACGTGCTATATCATAACTTACTTTCACAAAATATCAATTCTCACTAGATAGTTATAACATAACTTGTGCTTTTCTCACAACTGCTCTCCTTATATCACATTATAATAATAAAATGAATTAAAAACATATTCCATCGAATTAAACTTCACTCCGCTGGACTTTCTTTTTACATTTTACATCACGCATAAAACTGAAATGAAGTGTGAAAGTGCTCACGTGGTGAAATGGGGACTCGTGTTGTTGTTCGAACGTACTCACGGTGAAATCACCAATAAGTCGCGCAGGTTAAGTAGAAATGAAGAGAGTTATTTTGTAGTCGTATGTACGTATATATTATATATGTACGCATGGATAGCGGGGAAATAGTCATAGAACATTATCATATCCATTATACGCTCGTAGCACAAGTGTCGCGTTCCAAGCTGTGAGACAAGACACCATGGTAACGGATTTGTAATGGTTGTATTCAAAATGGCGTACATACTCATCTCATGATGAAGAAAATGGCACAGTTGTCCTCCGGGTAACTAAATGGCTGATAGCAGGATATTGTAAGGGGAGGGAAAAGCTGGTCAAATTAATCGCGTTATTTGTTTCATGGAGCTAGCCGGCTAGATAGATAGATAGATAGAGTAGAAGTTATGTTGCCTCCGCCCCCCGCCCCCACTTGTGAGCGGCTCGTTGGCTTCCCGTTGTTACGATCACTTGTATTCTTATCACGTGAGGCGAGAACAGATACTACAACTAACACTTGATTTTAATCGTGAGTAAATTAAAGGCCATCAATAATCAGTGAGGGGAAATGGGTTAAGGGTGGGGGTGGGGGGTGGGGTGGGTTGAATCGTTTTGTCACCAGAGTAGTCGTCCTTGCGTGTATCTCTTGTTTTGTTTTGTTTTCAACTCTGGCCATCGTTATTCATTTGCAACTGATGTTTGTTTTTGTCCATCATTATTCATTTGCAACTGATGTTTGTTTTTGTGTGTTGACATTTTAGCGTTATTACTGTCGCTACCGTATTGTCATTGTTTTTACGAGGTTGCTTTGTCATGCCTGGTTTGAAAATTAAATGTTGATTTATATATTTTGATAGATCCTGTTTAAGTTTACTTATAAAACGCTAGGAGCTGGCTTATTAAAGGCTATATTATAAGTACATGCTTTTATTATTATTATTATTATTATTATTATTATTATTATTATTATTATTATTATTATTATTATTATTATCATTATCATTCTTATTCTTATTATTCTTTACTCACATTCTCTCACCGTACTCAGGTGTATAATGAAAACCTGGCCGTTAACAGCGTTGTCTCTATCACAAAAAAATTGTAATATTGCCTAACAGGCGTCATGTCATGTCCAACATCTTAAGTGTTCTTGTTAGCCAGGGACCCTTTGTAAAGCGTTTTGAGCACTATTAATGGATATTGCGCTGTATAGAATCTCATGTTTGTTTTGTTTTTGTATCGTCATTACCATAAGTAAAATACTCACCAGTTGTGCCCAACAGGTTCAATCGCAACAACATACAAACTATGTGTAAACTTTAACGTCTATGGGATACTCGGTAATGTAAATAGAGCTGCTCGAAGCTCGAAGAAATAAACAACAATGTGAAATTGAATGTAAGCTTCAATTTAATGTACGAAATCAGATAAAAATGGACGTTTCGAGTTTCCCATTTATCAACAAAAACGGATGAATGAAACACTCCAGACGAATGAGATAATAAATCACTTATTCATCTTAACATCGCCACTACCACATTATCTCATAGTCTGTAGTGTTTCATTAATCCTTTTTTGTTGATAAAGGGGAAACCCGAAAAGTCCATTTTATCTGTTTTCGTATATTAAATTGAAGCTTACATTCAATTTCACATTGTTATTTATAGTATAGTCGAGCGACTTAATTAGTCCTTCAGAGCCAATAGGCCCATGTTTATAGACAGCAATTTTGGTGATTAGTTATCACTAAATTATATCAGTCAGATTATAAACGTTCAATATTACGCGTAGTTTTGTGTGCTGATACGTTATATCCGGCTGGCGAATGTTTTGAGTATTTCAACTAAACGCATAAGCATCAATAGGTTTTCTTATCTTATATTACCTTTGCTTACTACTACTAGCAAGTAAGCAAGTAAGTAGTAGCCTGCTTACTAAAGGCTTAATAGGCATTTATATGCCTTATACAATAAGTACTTAGATTATAATTACAGAATCTCATATAGCTTGCATTGTATCATTCACAGACAGTTTTACACAACTTTGAATGTCAGGGAAAATGTATCAATACCACAATGTAAATCGAAAACTACTATCATAGAATACTGATAATTGAAATTTATCGATGAGATAGGTGAAAAAGGCTTGTAGTTATCTTGTGGTTAGGGACCGAAGGCTTACATATCAATATTATATTTGTTAGCGTCTGTGGGGCAGTGTAATCATGATTGCTGAGTGGGTGGAAATATAAGGGGAAGGGGGGGGGGGGGGGGGGGGGGGGGGGGAGAGGCAGACACACGAACCGAGAGAAAGAAAGAATTAGAGGGATAGAGAAGGAGAGAGAGATAGGGAGAGAGAGAGAGAGATAGGGAGAGAGAGAGAGAGGGGAGAGAGAGAGAGGGAGAGAGAGAGAGAGGGAGAGAGAGAGAGGGAGAGAGAGAGAGAGGGAGAGAGAGAGAGGGAGAGAGAGAGGGAGAGAGAGAGGGAGAGAGACAGAGAGAGAGAGAGAGGGAGAGAGAGAGAGAGGGAGAGAGAGAGAGAGAGAGAGAGAGAGAGAGAGAGAGGAAATGATTCGAACAAATTGATGCGTAAATAAAGATGTAGAAAAATAGAGTGGATTGATAGTTTAATTAATTAATTGATTCAGAAAGTCACACATATATACACAGATGAAGAGAACAAGTAAAAGAGTTAGATAGAAAGAGAGAGAGAGAGAGAGAGAGAGAGAGAGAGAGAGAGATACAAAGAGAGAGAGAGAGAGAGGGAGAGGAAGAAAGGGAGAGAGAGCAAGAGAGAGAGAGAGAGATCGAGAGAGACAGAGCGAGAGAGAGAGAGAGAGAGAGAGAGAGAGAGAGAGAGAGAGAGAGAGACTAGGCAATTCCATTAACACGGCGTTGATGCCGTTAATTAAACGATATATTTTTTCTGTCCATTCACAACAAATTTAGATTGGCATCAGCCAACGTGTGGAAGTGGGAGTGGGAGGTGTTGGGGGGAGGGGG
>NC_088361.1:85410306-85415306 GCF_034508935.2 Berghia stephanieae | reverse complement strand
ATGACGTGACTCAGGCCTTTGTTATTGTTTTTTTTTTTGCCATCCGCGTTTATGAGTAATTCTCACTAAACTGTATTAACCAGACTATAAACGATCATGGTTACACACAGTTTTGTGTGTTGGCCAGTTACACTTCCGGATGGCAATATTGTGAACTTCTTAGCCAAGTGCATACTATAGATAGTATGCAGATGACGTCACTCAGGCCTTTGTTATTGTTTTTGCCATCCGCATTTGTGAGTTGTTCTCACTAAGCTGTATTAACCAGACTATAAAATGTTACACAGAGTTTGTGTGTTGGTCCATTATACTTCCGGATGGCAATGTTATGAGCTTCTTAGCCAAGCGCATTCTATCTATATATAGATATAACGAAGATGACGCCATTCATGTCTTTGTTATTGTTTTTTGCCATCCACATTGATGAGTACATCTCACTAAACTGAATTAACCAGACTATAAATGTTCAATGTCACACATTGTTTTGTGTGTTGGTCCGTTATACTTCCGGATGGCAATGTTATGAGCTTCTTAGCCAAGCGCATACTATCTATAAGGGGTCCCGATATATCAGTTGGTAGAGAACTCGCTTCACACGCAAACGGACCAAGCTCGATCCCGGTTTCAGTCGAGATTTTGTTTTCCCAACCTCTCTGTCAGTTCAACAGTAAATGGGTAGCTGGGCCATTTAGATTTGACCGGGAGTACTTTGAGTTAGACTGGCGTCCTATCCAAAGAGTAGCAAGTCTTTGCTATTGTCCGTTTCACGCTATTGTGACCGGGATTAACTCCAGCTCCATGAGCCTTATGGCTCTGAATGACTTCATAAAAATTCACTTATCGGGGCTCATTTCATCCATATCATTTCCGATTTAAGACGATGGGTCACATATTAAGTATCAATGGACATTAAATCATAAAACCGATACTATTCTCATTATCATTATGACTGGTATACTCATCATCATCATCATCATCATCATCATCATCATCATCATCATCATCATCATAATCATCATCATTATCATTATCATCGATCGTCATTGTCATTATTGTTATTTTCGTCAAGCAATGTGATACGTTGACGTATCATAAACCGCCGGGACTGTAACCATTAGATGGTTTAGTCTGTCGCAATTTTCTAATAGGATACAATCGCAAACCAGACAACCTGGTTTTAATTTACTTTTTTTTTTTTTAAACAAAAAAAAAAAAAAAACAATTGTTGAGTCGCCCACTAGTACATTTGGCGACCTTCACCCTATTTCTAAAGGAGATTATGATCTTTAAAAAAAAATATGTATATATAGGACTCAAAGCTATAGATTCAACTCAACTATGCGCGGAGCGAGGCTCGAACCCGATCCGATCCGAAAACGAGTATTATACCACTTGACCACAAATATACCATAAGCAAGACTCGCAGACCCTATTGCTCACTTCGAGGCAAAAGCCATGGTTATCTTGTTTTCTATCTCGGGATGAACCCGAATAGAATAATTTCCTTTGAGAATGTATAAAACGGAATTATATTTCATTTATGTTCAGATTTATCTAAATTTGTTAGTCCTCGGGAGACATTGGTGTTTTAACTCACTCAATTCTAGAGATTTTAGTTACTTTTCAAAAATGGAAAAAATGTATAAAAATGAGCATGTACATATATAGTTTTGTTCAACTATCATTAACATGCAAAAAGTATAAAACATTAGCTTTGATACTACGCCTATAATTTGTCTAATAAAAATGTGATAAATAGGCATGGGGTAAAAGTAACCCGGGTTAACAACGGATATAGTCGGTGTCAGGGTTGAGTGAGTTAATGGCGTGAGTTGTAGACATATTATTTTTAAGATAACTGATCACTGTTACTGATTTTTAAAATTGTGTAAAGCATTATCTTGTATCTTTAAGGGGACCAAGTAGCCTAACTGTTAACGCAATGCACTGTGATCCGGAATGTCCAGGTTCGAGCCCCGCTTCAGGCACTTTCTTTTTTTTTTTTCCTTAGGCAAGATGATTAACCCCCAATTTGCTCACTTGGTAACATGTGTGATTCCTGTTGACATCACTTGTAAACCGCTTTGAGCACGTTTAGTGGATATTGCGCTGTACAAAAGTTCAATTTAAAGCTCATTTAATTAATTAATTAGTTAATTAAAACGTCGGGACGAACCAGATGCCAAAATGGGATTTTAGGCTATAAACGAAAACAAACGAACAATGTGCAATAATTAACAAGTAGATTGTTGACTAATCAAAACATGGAATTTGTGACACACGTGCTCGGCAAACACGGTTGGCTGTTTATAAATAATAATTTGAATGAAATGGACCTCTCTCTCTCTCTCTCTCTCTCTCTCTCTCTCTCTCTCTCTCTCTCTCTCTCTCTCTCTCTCTCTCTCTCTCTCTCATCATTTTTATTGTTTTTATACCGCCAAATGGGTGACTAGTTATCACTCGATTTTCTCGATCAGATTATAAACGTTTAAGTTTACACATAGTTTTATGTGTTGGGTTTATTGATCAAGCGGTATAACAGTGGGTAATTTACTAATACACATTCCATCGATAGTAAAACTTGTGTAGTTTACTATGTCAACCAATCAGGGCCTTTGTTTATAGTATGACGACTGTCCGAGAGGCGTGGTTTTCTAAGTGTCTATTTCAATATGTTTATTCTCCGAATTAAAGCATACACAACGTAATACCCCGTTATCACATTAATCACAAACAGTAAAGACTATGATATAGCTCAATATCCAACAAACGTGCTCAAAGGGACGTACAAAGGGTCTCTAACCTATAGCAACACTTTAACATGTGGTACTTGTTAGGCGATATTACAATTTTAGTGGCCAGGAACTCATTTTACACCAGAGTACGGTGAGAGAATGTGAGTAAAAAGCTGTTTTTTTTTGCCCAAGGACATAACTATGCACCGCTCAGAGCGGGGCCCGAACCCAATGCCAACCTTTCATCTTTCATTCGTTTTAATCATCAACATCATCTTCATCATCATCATCATCATCATCATCACCGCCACCACCATCACTACCACTACCATCATCACCACCATCATTCATTCATTCATTCATTCATTCATTTAAAACCTGCACCATCCAAATCTATAATCATTCACATCCCATATACTTTTATATCCCAAAATGTTTTCACTTCATCTTTAGGCATTTTATGGAGAACAATTAAATTCACACTAGCAGGAAACTTCCATAAATCCATTGGTTCCCGTCCCATTCTTTCCACGGTGCGACTATTCAGACATACTCAAGAAAAACAATTAAAAAAATATTTCGGCCAGTAAACTTGTCCTTGAAATATCGACCGATTAATATGACCCTTATCTCATCAAAAATAAAAGTCAAACCTGGGACTTTAGAGAAAACGTGATTTAAATCTTAGCTTTGAGAATTTTTGAGAAGGTGAAGGTCATTTAAATCGGTCGATACTTGAATAAAGAGTTTTCTGCCAAAAATTTAAAGAATGTTTTTTGAGCAGGCCTATACTGTAAAATCTCTACCGTTAATTTACATTTAAAAACCATTACCTCCCCTGTGATCAAAAGTGAGCTTAAACCCCATAAAATGATAATTACGGTCACCGTCATTGACACGTTATCCACGCATCGATCCATCAGCAAACTCACTTTGTCTAATGTACCTGGAATCGGAGGTTACCTAATTCGTAAATTAGATAATAGCTTTCTAAACATGAAGCATTTCTATAGCGAAATACCCATTTAACAAGCGCAAATGCCAACACTTAACATGTTGGACGAAACATGGCGGTTATTTGGCGATATTACAATTATTTTTTTTTTCGACAGAGTAAACGCTATTAAACGGTCAAGTAATTATTCTATACCTAGTACGTTGAGAGAATATCTGTTAGAGTCTTTTCTCAGGACTCAACTATGAGCTGTTCAGAGCGGGACTCGAAAACTGGTCTGAAAGCGAGCGTCACACCGCAAGACCGCACAGTCGCACAAATAAGAGGAAAAATTATTGTTGAAAAATTCTCAATTACATTTTTTTTAAAGATATTTTCTCACCATTTTCTTGTATTTAGTTGTTTAAATGCGATATTAATTTTCTTCAACTGAACCAATCTAACATGAAACGAAATTATCCCCATGGTTTAAAAATGAGGGATGGAACTTTTAACGCTTTACTTGCGGAGTTAGGTGTATACCATGGTATGAGATTCGCTCATATCATATTATTATCAATTCCTGCTTCTCTTTTCGTTCTATTCAATCACCAAAGAAAAAACCTTATGATCCAATAGAAGATACACCTAAATTAGAATTTACAAAGTCAAAACATATATCTGTTCACCAGTGTGTCATCAAAATAGTTTTCTATCTGAATATTCTCCTCAGTTCCTACATTCATTAATCATCAATCTTAGCATCCATCAACTATCTTTTATGCGATGTGGTCTAGTGGTAACACACTCGCTTTCGGATTGGAAGGTCCGAGTTCGAGCCTCGCTCGTCGCATAGTTGAGACCTTGGAAAAGGCTCTTTACTCACATTCTCTCACCGTACTCAGGTGTAAAATGAGTACGTGGACGTTAATAGCGTTGTCTCTGTCTGAAAAATGGTAATATAACCTAGCAGGCGCCTGTCCAGTCCACATTTTTAAGTATTGCTGTTGGCCAGGGACCACTTGTAAAGCGCTTTGAGCACGCTTAGTGGATATTGAGCTTTATTTTTTCTAAAAGCCCAAAAGCTCAATTACATCCATCGTCCTATCAATTTATCGCTCTATCCATCCATCCATCCATCCATCCATCGATCCATCCATACATTAATGCATCCATTCACCAAACCATCTGCCCATCCACCCATCAATTCATCATTCATCGATCAATCAATCCATCTATCCATCAACTCACCTATCCATCCAACAGTCTAGAAATGATTTTTAAAAAGTCAAATCAAATTCCCTTTATTCATCCCATAGGGTCTATTCCAA
>NC_088361.1:85400306-85405306 GCF_034508935.2 Berghia stephanieae | reverse complement strand
GCCCCCTCCCCACCCCGCTCTGTCTCACTAGACACTTAAGATTTTTCGTAACGTATTGTTAGATTCAAAAAGTACTGACTATTTAAATAAATACATAACGCTTTAACCACTGCCGTTAAACTGAATGTAATTTCCTGAACAGCGACATCGGGTCGGCCATTCATTCTGCTCTCTATGACATTTAAAATTAAGAAATTAAAAAGAATGAAAGAAAATCAGGCCAAATATCGATATCATAATATGGGGTATTTCAAGAATTGTATCCAATATTTCCAATGCCCAGAACAACCCTACCCACATTTCCAGCCAATGTTCATACTGCCCATGCATTGAAACGCCAGAACACTGGTATTTCAGTATCGATCGATTAAAATAACCCTCATCTTCGTGGAAAACTTGTCGGAGACAAGGACCAGGGTCACTTTAATCGATCAACATTCAAAGGACGAGTTCCCTGGCGAAAATTTTTAATACGTGTTTTTTTTTTCTTTCATAATAAGCTATCATTGACAGCATTTTCTTTGAAAATAAGTTGGTTTTTTGGGGGGTTTATTTTTTTTTTTTCTGGTCAGAATAACCATCGTCTATATCATTATATTTGAATATCATTTGGGTTTTTTTTTGTTTTTGTTTTTGTTTTGTTTTTTTGTTTTTTTTTTTTGTTTTGTTTTGTTTTTCAGAATAAGCAATCATATATACCATTATATTTGAAAATCATTTGTTTGGTTGTTTTTTGTTTGTTTGTTTTTTGTTGTTTTTTTTTCAGCATAAGCCATCATTATATATACCATTATACTTGAAAATCAGTTGTTGTTTTTTTTTTTCAGAATATGCCATCATAAACAGCATTTTATTTGAAAATCAGTTGTTGTTTTTAATTCTTATTCGTCTCCTATATTTAAAAGGAAGTTAAAAGTTGAGATCATAACCCTGTCTTTGACTTTTTGTTGTTATCTTCAACTTGGGTCGATTTGGTTTTAATTTGGGCAGTCTTAGAACTTCGCCCCCCAAGGGATGTACTAAATTTTCCCTTTAAAGATTCAATCACGTCCATCTAAAATTTAACCCACCGACACCTCCCGCCTCTCTCTCTCTCTCTCTCTCTCTCTCTCTCTCTCTCTCTCTCTCTCTCTTCTCTTCTCTTCTCACTTCTCTCCCTCTCTCTCTTGTTTTATCTTTCTACCCATCCATTTTTATATGTTTATATTTATCTATCTATCTATCTATCTTATTTCATCTATTTATCTGTTTATACATCTATCAATCGGTCTATCAATCTGTCAGTGTCTCTCTTTTTCTCTCTCACTCTCTCTATCGCTCTCTGTCTATCTATCTATCTATCTATCTATCTATCTCTATCTTATCTATCTTTTCATTTATGTATCTGTTTACCGATCTAAATTCCTTTCTATCTCTCTTTCATCTATCTATCTATCTATCTATCTCTATCTATCTGTCTATCTATCTATCTATCTATCTATCTATCTATCTATCTATCTATCTATCTATCTATCTATCTATCTATCTATCTATCAAATTCTCCCCCCCCCCCCCTTCTCTCTCACATACTTAATATATCAATGCATCTATATATTTATCTATTTCTCTATATATTTATCAATCAATCAATCTCTCCCCCCCCCCCTTCTCTCTCTCTCTCTATCTCTCTCTCTCTCTCTCTCTCTCTCTATGTATCTCTATCTATCTATTTTTTTATCACTCGTCTTACTCCTACCCCCATCTTACTTCTTCACCCCACCAAACAAGATGTCGTTAAAATGGAGCCAGTTTAGACCATAAGTCTTTGTCACAAAATTGGCGGCCGCCATGGCAACGGGATCTCACAAGTAAACAAAAATCCACATTGACCTTTTTCAGTATCAAGAATTCCACCAAAGCAGTTTACTGTGCTTTTTCACGACAGGCCAGCTCGGTGACTTAGTACTCTGTGCCCCATCGTCTCAAAACAGGAATACGTCGGGATGTTTTGTCTGGTTTTTTATTTTATTTTTTTTTTTTTTTTGTATTTTGTATTCTTACTTTTAAGGGTGTTACGGAGCTTGCGACACATTTAGGTCAAATTATCAGCGCCAGTAAAATGGAAGAAAATTGGATAGTAAAAACATTCTAGATTTACAATTAAAAGAACCCAAGAAAATGTAAGACAAAGTGGAAGTGGTTCAAGTAGGGAATATATGTAGATATCAAGAGTATCTTTTTAATGAGCTTTTATATAGAGCAAAATCCACTAAACGTGCTCAAAGTACTTTACCAAAGGTCCCTGACCAACAGCAACACGTAACATAAAGAACGAGACATGACGCCTGTAAGGCGATAATACAATTTTTTTCCGACAGAGACAACGTTGTTAACGGCCAGGTACTCATTTTACACCTGAGTATGGTGAAGGAATGTGAATAAGGAGCCTTTTCCAAGGACTCAACAATGCGCCGAGCGAGGCTCGAACCCAGGACCTTCCGATCCGAAAGAGAATGTCATACCACTAGACCACATAGCCTTGTAGAGCTCGTTTGCTGAACAATATTACATATAGAATGTACTTGTTGCTTTTCTGTTTGAGAAAGAAAAATTCTGGAGGTGTCTGGTAAGGAAAGAGTCAATATTCCCCGACATAATAACAGAGAATATATGCTCCATTGTCTCAGAGAGATATTATGGCGGTGTGAACAAAATGCCAAATTATTGTGATTTAAAAAGATAAAAAAGAAGACAGGACACGATATTTTGGTTTTTATTACTTCAAGAGACCACATCTGATCCCGTTAAAGCATATACGTGACTCGTCGTATCACAGCGGTATAATGCCGGGGTGAGCTAAGTTCTGGTAATTGAATGTATACGAAATTTGGGTCTATTGTCTATTCCCTTTGGTGGAGAATAAAAATAACATCATAGGGTGGACAGGCCTTGACCTTAATACCCTTCTAGAAAAGATCAGAGACCTTGATGAAGTGTATGAGATTTGAAAGTCTGTATCCAGCATGTCCTCCCGACCATCAACGTCATGGGAATGAGTGAGTTCCTATTCCTTATCCTATTAACTCTCTCCTTATCAGCCATTTTTAGAATTTTCCCCAAAAATTCACACCCACCCAACACAAAAATAGACATTTCTTACTCAAAAATAAAAGTAACAAGTGCATTCTATACAAATGTTTTTTAAACAAAAAGGGCTCTACAACACAGTGTTTAGTATTTATAGCTGTAATCAAAGGATTTCTTTATATTTTGTGATGTACAAGAGAAATCAGAATGAGAAAATTGTCGGTTGCCTCGGCGTAATTAATGTGACGATTTTCTTATGGTTGGTAAGGAAAGGGTTAAGTCTAAATTCACATTCAGATGTCAAAGTCATCCCGACATTATACCGATTTGAGAAGCAGCTGGGTCACACATCCAAGAACACCGCGGATATTGATATTGCGCCATTTTATCAAAAGCACACGTTAGAATGAATTCCACTAATAGCCATTTGCGAGCGATTTCACTATTGGCAAAGGACTCAAAAGGAAAAGAAAGTATCGGCTACCCTATCCCCTTGCGAGAGAATGGGTATCTAATTGTGATAAATAGACTTTCATCACCAACAAAAAATCGAAGGAAAATAAGAATAAAAGGTGGGAATGGCGGGAAAGCCTTGACACAGAATATCCATCTATTATGGTAAACCTTGATCTGGCCTTCAACCATAGATTTGACAAAATTATAGAGGCGTAATTTAGTTCCTGATTGGCCAGTCCGATGTAAAGGATAGAATAAGGGTCATCGTTGTCAATGTAATGGTAAACCGTATGAAACAAGTAAATTACGATGATTTGATGTTAAGTAGTATGGTTATTAGTGTAATTATTGTTGTTAGTATTATCCTTATTATTATTATTATTATTATTATTATTATTATTATTATTATTATTATTATTATTATTATTATTATTATTATTATTATCACTATTATTATTATTATTATTATTATTATTATTATTATTATTATTATTATTATTATTATTATTATTATTATTATTATCATTATTATCATTATTATTATTATTATATTATTATTATTATATTATTATCATCATCATCATCATTATTATTATTATTATTATTATTATTATTATTATTATTATTATCATTATTATTATTATTATTATTATTATTATTATTATTATTATTATTATTATTATTAATGCTGTTGTTGTTGTTGTTGTTTTTGTTGTTAATAACAAAAATAATTAAGAAGAAGAAAAAGAAGAGGCAGAATTGTAGCAATAACAATAATAATAATATCCATAGTAATAATAATAATAATAATAATAATAATAATAATAATAATAATAATAACAATAATAATAATGATGATAATAATAATAATAATAATAATACTAATACTAATAACAATACTAATAATACTAATACTACTACTACTACTACTACTACTACTACTACTAATAATAATAATAATAATAATAATAATAATAATAATAATAATGATAATAATAATAATAATAATAATAATAATAATAATAATAATAATAATAATATTAATAATAATAATAATAATAATAATAATAATAATAATAATAATAATAATAATAATAATAATAATAATAATAATAATATAATTTTTAATTATTTTTATATTACTATCATCAAAGCAAATGCCATTATCTTTATCATCATCAAGCCATCATCCACATTAATACCTACTGTTGCACTTGAAAAAAAAACATTAATAAAACACTACATAATGAGCATCAAATTCGTCGCCTTTATCATCATCATCTTCATTACTTCAACATCACCTTTGAATTATACAACCCTATATCGTGACAACCAACCATTTCCAACCCATTTCTTGTGTGTCTGTGTGGTTGGTTTTCTAATCATTCGAGATGTTCGCAGCAAGCGGGATGTCACTCAGTACAAGTAAGTTGAATAGAACAAAAAAAAAGACAAATATAAGTATGTTAACTACCCAT
>NC_088361.1:85380306-85395306 GCF_034508935.2 Berghia stephanieae | reverse complement strand
CCTGAGTGACTTCAACTTCTTTCTTTTAGCTGGTCTGACAACAATATGGGATTGATTTGAAAGTGTTGTAATTTCTTGGTAAATACGTCATCGTTGAATGATGCTTTGAACGCGTTGAATATAAAATGTGTTCAACGATTGCAGAATATTTTCGCACATTTTATTGGTGTGAAATACGGTGCAAAAGACAGCTGATCGCTAAATTAAAATAATAAATTGTCATTCAAGTAGATGGGGAATTATGGTGAATAGAAGCACCAAGACCAAGTCACAAAATATTTAATAATTTTCCTCATTATATTTTTATCGTGCAATAACACATACTCGCAAGCTTGTTGTGTTCTTGGGCATGATAAAAATAACTCGTTTAAAATACAAACAGATGAGAGAATCGTATAATATATTTGTAGAAGATGAGATAAGATGTATAACCATTTTCCTCCATAAAACTTCAGGTTGACCCATGTCTTGAATTAAGTTGGTTGGACATGCAATTTTTAAAGAAGATTTATTTATATCAGCCTAATATAGAAGGAACAAAGTTGACGTCACCGAGGCCTTTGTTATCGTTCTTAGACCACCATTTGGGTGATAATTTCTCACTTTGTCTATCAATCAGACTGTTAATGTTTACATTTTTTTTTAAATATGCCTTTTTCGCCACGTTAATGTTTAAGGTTACACATAAATTTGTGTGTTGGTACGTTTCATTCGACTGGCGGATGTTGTGAGTATATTACTTGAACGTACAGTATCAATAAAACAGCGTTGGGATGATCAGTCACATTTGTCGTAAGCCCATTTCCAATCAAGCATATTATAATATTATATAGAAAGAACAAAATTGACGTCACTCAACTCTTTGTCATAGTTTTTATACAGGCTGATTAGATCTCACAAGATTATATCAATCAGACTTTAGACATTAAAAGTTACACAAAATGTTGTGTGTTGGTACGTTTTATAGTGTGTATTTGGCGAAGAAACTCACAACATTGCCATCCGGAAATATAACGGACCAACACACAAAACTGTGTGTAACCATGGACTTTTATAGTCTGGTTAATACAAGTTTAGTGAGAATTACTCATAAACGTGGATGACAAAAAAAAAAAAAAAAAAAAAAAACAATAACAAAGACCAGAGTGACGTCCACTTCGTTTTATCTATAAGCTGGCGGATGTTATCAGTATTTTACCTAAGCGCATATCCTCAATATTTACATTTACAATTATGAAATCTAACTGAGAGGGATTTAACGTTTGGACTTACATAGTAATTAATAGCACACCGCATTCAATAATAAAATTCACACGCAGTGTGTAAATACTCTGCAACAGCTGAGTATCCAAACACTGGGGTTTTCCTTACTGCACAATGCAGCACTTTTCAAATTTTCTACAGAAAACTGGTCCTTCAAATATCAATCGATTAAATTAGCCCTCATCTTGTCAAATACTCTCAAAACTGGGACAAAGTAAAGTCTCAGGTTTGAGAGTTTTTGATCAGTTCAAGGTCAATTTAATCGATCGATATTTTTTTTAAAAACGAGTTTTATGGCCTTTTTTTTTATAAAAATGTGTTTTTCCAAAGCACAGCAGAACAGTGCTAGAAGCTTAGTATTGTGTAAATAAATATGGAGTGCTTGGGTAAAAGTATACGATTTATATATTGATTAATGAACATTACCAATATTATTTCACTCAGTAGCTCAGTGGTACGGTATATCATGTCTTGTCAAAAAGTCAAGCGTTTTAACGTGCTCAATAGCCGGATGGGGACATTGATTGTCAAAAATTATGATCCGGACATTGTGTCTTCGGATAAGGGACTTAATACACTAGACTCAGGTGTGAATGAGGACGGATATTGTAAGTCTTTTGGTACAAACATACGCCTGACAGGTGAATGGTCCCGTATAAAGATGGAAATAATATTGTTCCATAATATGGCCTGCTGGGGAAATAAATAAAACATCGTGAAGCGCATTGAGCATGGTAAATCCGTAGAAATGCGTCTCTATAAATGTTCATATTTCTATATATTTATTTACAGTAAACAATTTAAATAAACAAGTTGGTTATTATGTTGAGGTGGGACCTACTGAATTATAAGCTTAGCGCACGGAATCTGAGTAATAATAAGCCAATATATTGAGAGACGGGGCCAACGTTATCCCCATTGGGATTTGAACCCTATACCATCCAGTTCGGAATCAAACAGCCTAACTACTATGCCACAGATTCACTAGACTTCTGGAGACATTTAATCTTTTCTATTTGCATATTTTTAAAAATTATTTGAATGCCACTCTCATTTTGTTATTTTAATTTTTGTCAGTTGCACAATAGCAGACATAAAAAATAACAATCAAATATTATATTACAAAAACATCGGACGGTAAGTAAATGCATGTGTTCAATCTGGAAGTAGGTCAGAAGTTTATTTACATTGCAACCGAGATTGTTTCACTTTTCACTGTCTTTATTAAAAAAGAGTTCTTTATGGATACTGAATATTGCCAAAGAACTATTTGTTTTATTTTTTGTTTGTTTTTTGTGGGGTTTTTTTTTTTTTTTTGGTTTTTTTTTTTTTGTTTTTTTTTTGTTTTGTTTTTTGTTTTTTGTTTATTTATTTATTTATTTTTTTTTTTTTGTTCTATTTAGCTATATTAAAAGAATTTTTAATGAGCTTTTATATGATAGCGCATTATCCACTATACGCGCTCTAAGCGCTTTCCAACGGATTCCTTTGACAACAGCAACAGTAAACATATAGGTACGAGACATGACTCCTGTAAGGCGATATTACTAGTTCTATTTTTGTTTAACAGAGAACAATGTTAACGTCCAGATTCTGACCACGCCTGACCATGGTTAGAGAATGTGAGTAATATAAAGAGCATTCTTTTTGCAAAGGACTCAATTTTCCGCCGCTCTGAGTTGTACTCGAACCATGGACCAATTGATCAGATGTCAAATGTCATACCGCTATACCACAAAGCGACAGTGTAATCATCAGATGCCGTTACTATAAGGCTTGTAACAGCTGTTAGTTAATGTACCTATTTGGTTCGACGATCTAAACAAACTTAACACTGAGTAATTAAACATCCTTTTCTTATTGGTTTCCTGTAACGTGAGTCGTGTGTGTACGTTTTCCAATATATATATATATATATATATATATATATATATATGTATTCATTCATTTATTTATTTATTTATTTATTTATTTATTTATTTTGCGACAATAGGAAACTATACCTGATGTCACCTCCCCCCCCCCCACCCCCGCCCCCCACCCCCACCCCCCATCACCCTCCCCAACCTCCCCACCACAACCGGCGTAATAATGTGTCACACATTTAATTTCCTATACCATTAACCAATGACACTGGCGATACGAAAACAAAATGGAGTTTTGTTTGTATAACGGGATCAGGAGTATACAATCAAATATGACTGTGAAGCATTATGAAAGGATTAGTGGAAGTAATAAATGTACGATATAAACTAGATTAAAGTAAAGATTACTCAAAGCTCAACGTGTCTCGTTTTCAAATTTACTTGGGCTTGCTATAATAATATCATTATCGAGTGGTTGGTAAAGGGTTGCCAGAATATTTTTTTTCTAAAAGAAAATAAATAAATACAAAAAAATAAAAACAGGATTTTTAAAACTGCCAGATTAATAAACGGTTGGAATAATTGACAACGTTTATAATGGATCAATATTTATTTTTCTTAATTAAAAAAATATATTTTATTTTTTTTCTTTGGTACCTATATAGGCAGGAAAAAAAATTCACCATATTCGTATTATCCTACGGCGGTGAGTAAGGGTATTAATTTAATGAAATATCACTTTGTCTTGTCAGTTGAAGGGTGAAAAATGATTCATTTCGTGCAATGTGTGTTCATTTGCTTTACCAAATACATACAATGAAGTGGTTTGAGGAGGAAAAAAATCCCTGAAAAATGCCAAGGTGCAAATAACAAGTTTCCCCAAGCCCAATACTTCATAAAAATTCAAAAATAAAAGAAAAGGTAAAAGAAAAAGACCCCCCCCCCCCCCCTGGAAAAATAATAGACCAACGAAGTATTTGAAATTTTGGTAATAAAACACCAAACTGGAAACATTGATTTGATATCAAATGATATTAGAAACTCAGTTTCACCCTCGTGAAGATGGAGTTGGATAAGCCAAAGTGTGAAAAGGGATAAAAGTTTACAAAACAAATAAAGATCTATATCGCTAATATAAATCGATATAATTCTCCTATACGATTGAAATAAGTTGTCTTGTTTTGTTTGCAGTCGTAATAATAAAATTATTAAACCGATGTGATATCGATGCTGCTTACCAGTGCGTTCCGATATTTTTTTTACGATGTCGAGCTCAATTTTAACATTGGAAAAACAATAAACACAGCGGTTATTGACATGAGGGCAATGCCACATCGTGTTCAAGTCTTTATTATATAACATTTCTATTTAAGAAAAGTTACAATATTATATTTCGATGAATAATGTATCAATATACTGAATATTATTTATATTTGTATATTAATTAATAGAAACTCTCGAATATATTAAGGTGTCAAGTGAATGTTGATAGGGACAATAATAATACTAATTTTGACTACGACACTTATTTGCGTGTTAGATATCTATTTTTGAAAATTGACGTAAAAATTATCTAGATACATAACCAAAAGTTGTCAAATTAACAATGAATAAAGTATTCTTTCACGGGTTTTGATTTATTAAATGAGTTATTTTTAACGTCGGAAATAACTCACGAGCTTGCGAGTGAGTTATTCAGTGATAAAATTTTTTTTAAATAAAGAATTTAATCAATCCAAACCCTGATAAATGCTTTTATTCCACCATTCAAAGTTATTTTATTATAAATTTCATAACTAATAATTTGAATAAATGCTTCACTTTTCAATGAATTCAAGTTATCTATAAGTAGGGATGATAAAGCCTTGTCATAGGGGAACCCAGACTAAACAAGGATGCCAATTTGGTACTTTTATTGCCAATTATTATTAAAAATGATCATTTAAACAAACAAAACAAAATGACCTGTCTAGACACTAACCACGGAAAGAGGATAAGAAATGTTCAATATTTTTATCTACTTCTACGGGCATTTACTAGAAAATGTGATGTTTTAGCTCTAAAATGTTGGCATTTATTTAGACCTCGCGAGGTTTGAGAGTTATTTACCATAAGGAGGGTCATTTTAATCGATCGATATTTGAAGGACTATTTTTTAAATGAGCTTTATATAGCGCAATATCCACTAAATTGCTCAAAGCGCTTTACAAGGAGTCCCTAGTCAACAGCAACATTTAACATGTAGGACGGGACATGACGCCTGTTAGGCGATGATACAATTTTTTCGGACAGAGACAACGCTGTTAACGGCCAGGTACTCATTTTACACCTGAGTACGGTGAGAGAATGTGAGTAAAGAGCCTTTTCCAAGGACTCAACTACGCGCCGAGCGCGAGGCTCGAACCCAGGACCTTCCGATCCGAAAGCGAGTGTCATACCACAAGACCACATAGCCGCACATGATGAGGTTCATTTAAATCGCTCGATTTTTGAAGGACTATTTTTCTGATCATTTAAAAAAAATATTTGTCTTTCATGAGAATGGCAGTTAACTGGTTAATTAATCCAGTCATGCCAGCTATTTACACCCCTCGGGACATAAAATATACTTTTAACTAATCAAACAAAATAGTAACAAGTACATTCTATACAGAATTTTGTTTAGCAAAATGAGCTCTACAACACAGTGTTTAGTATTTATAGCTGTAATCAAAGCATTTCTTTAGATTTTGCAATGTATAAGAGAAATCAGAATGTGAAAATTGTCGGTTGCATCGTACCGAATGTGACGAATTTCCTATGGGTGGTAAGGAAAGGGTTACAAGCTTAACAATAGATAGTTCGAAGATGACGTCACTCAGGTCTTTGTTATTGTTTTTTGCCATCCGCGTTTATGAGTAATGCTCACTGAACTGTTTTAACCTGACTATTAACGTTCATGGATACACACAGTTTTGTGTGTTGGTCCGTTATACTTCCGGATGGCAATGTTATGAGCTTCTTTGCCAAGCGCATATTATCTATAAATATTATAAACAGCCTTACGTTACCGGGGAATTGTGTTAATAGGCATGAATTTGATCTTACTGTATTAGAAAGAATAACAAACGTGGATCAATACATCGCTTGTCTCTGACAAAAAGCTTCTTTTTTTTCATTTTGGTCAGAAAATGTGTCCGTTATAATAATATATTATATCAAATGGAAGTCCCGATAGCTCAGTTGGTAGAGCACTCACTTCACAGATAAAGGGACCGAGATCAATCCCGGGTGAATTTTAAATTTTTATCTGTTCCCCTCTGTCCGCCCAGCAGTGATTGATTGGGTAGCTGAACGTGTTAGATTTGGTGGAAAGTACTTTGCGATAGACTTGCGTTCTATCTAAAGGGTAAGTATTTGATATTGTCCGTTTCGCGCTAGGCATAGAAACCGGGATAAAATCGGGCTCTATGGGCCTAATGGCCCCGAATGACTACATAAATCATATAAATCATATATCGTACTAGCGGAGTAACAACGTCAAAAACCCACAAGAGGTGAGAGCATTAACACAATTAGAGCAGCTAAAACTGTCGAGCACAATGTGGGATTCTTGATTATATCTCACAAACACACACACACACGCACACTTATAACACACACACACACAAACACACACATTGCTATCTACCTATATCAGTATAGGATGCTAAGTCAATCGCAAAGTACTTTCCGCAAGCTCTAACAAACCCAGCTACCCTGTCACTACTGGGTGACAGAGGGTAAGGGGGGGGGGCAGAAAAACAAAAATTCAACTTCACCCGTGATCAATTTCGTGAAGCGAGTGAGTGCTCTACCAACTCAATTATCGGGACCCCCAGTTATTTAGAAGCCTCGGGTTTAAGTATTCTTGCCAAATCGTAGACCATCTTAATCCATCGTTTTATGAAATTCCAGTTTTTTGGCCATAAATTTAATAATGTGTTTTGTCATTTTTGTGGGGGTTTTTTGCCAGCACAGGGGATATCTCATTACATTTATGGTATTAGTAAGTATGCGCTTGGGACCTATAATTGGCATATTGTATCCGTCGGAACGATCCCAGGTCGACTCGGGGGAGGTCATCGTGGTCACGTGATGGCACAAATAAATCGCATTGGTCAAGCCCTATTGTTGCACATTCAGATAAGATAAGGTGAGATCAGAAATTATGATAAGATATGATTGCATAGTATCTGTACGATATTTGAATTTAATTTATTCGTTCATTTGCTGTAGGAAATTATTTACTGTAAAATATAAATTCAACTTTGACCTTCAAAGAATATACAGATAAAAAGAACCTTTAATTAAATCATTGTAGTGTTTGTTGATAGCCGATTGGTAGGTAGGACGTGATTTAAGCTATGTTGGTCGTGAGTTATGACAAGATGGGTGACAATAATGGATGGTTTGTTGTGTGCTGCTTTTTTGTTGTTTTTTTTTTGGTAATAATTTTTAATTCAGAAAAGTGAGTGGAGCAGGCACTTATGTTGGTAACAACAAGAGATGAAGTGAGTAGGAAAGTGCCAGAAGTCAATAGAGAATAATTTTTTTTCGCGGCGGTGATGGGGGTTTGAACCAGCGACCTTACAGGTACGACAACTCCGCCTGCCGCGGGTTCAAACCCCCATCACCGCCACGAAAATTTTTTATTCTCTATTGTCTTCTGACACTTTCCTACTCACTTCATCTCTTGTTGTTACCATTTTGGTAGTAAATGGGTTGTAGATTATTTTTAAAATAATGCAATTTTCATCCATAATATTATTTAATTTACTCACCCTTTGAACAGAACTTGACCACCAACCAGTTAAGCAGGCAACAGTTATATCGCCGTTGTAGTCGCTGTAACCATCCCAGCTTGTCCTTGTCGATGATTTGAACCCGGGTGGAAAAGGATGTCGACAAATCTTTGTCAGCCCCGCTACTCCCTGCTGGGATGGCGGCGGCGAACGCGCTCATTGTCTCGGCAACAACGTCTTACAGTTTAAATCCACGGAAATATACTTTACTATATATAAAAGTATAAAAATCTGCTGGCGGAAGCAGCAGAGATACCATTATCCAGGCATGTAATCCACACAAAATTTGAAATATTGACGTTCTTGAAGCAGAGAGATATCCTACTATCTATAAACAGTTCATACGACTTTTATATTATCCGTTATGCTTTATTATAAAAAAAAGTATAAATTTTGTGGGTGGGAGCAGCAAGTGATACCATTATTCATGCATGAAGTCAGAGTGATACACACAAAACATATAAAAAAATATGGACGTTTATGAAGGAGAGAGATATCCTTCTATCTATTGATAGTATGAATTTTATATATTTTTGTTTTGAACTTTATACTTTGAAAAGTATAAAAATCTGCGAGAGGAAGCAGCAAAGATACCATTATCCAGGCATGTAGTCAGAGTAATCTACACAGAAAAACAATGAAAATTAATATTGAATTAGAGAGATACCGCATTATCTATTCATAGTTTATACGTTTTTATATTTTATACTTTACTATGAAAAGTATGAAAATCTGCGGCCGGGAGGAGCGAGGATATCATTATCCACGAATACTGTATTCAGAGTAATCCACACACAAATTAAAGTCCTCACTTCTTGAAGCAGAGAGATATCCTACTATCTAAATATAGTTGATAATATCTTATAATCTATAGATAGTATGCACTTGGCTAAGAAGCTCACAACATTGCCACCCGGAAGTATAACGGACCAACACACAAAACTCTGTGTTACCTATGAACATTTTATCGCCTGGTTAATACAGTTTAGTGAGAATCACTCAGAAACGCGGATGGCAAAAATAAAACAAAACAAACTAAAACAAAGACTCGAGTGACGTCAACTTCATTCTATCAATAGCAATGACAAGATGAATTTCACTACATACACACTCACATTCACACACACATTCACTCACGCTTACAAACACACACATACACACACACACACACTCTCTCTATTCTTATCACAAGGTTGCTTTTGTTTTTTGTTTTTGTTTTTTGTTTTTTTGTTTTCTCTTTTTTTGTGTGTGTGTTTTTCAATTACAGAAACCGCATGTGGCCCACTAAAAAATTCTAACAGCGGAGCAGAAACAGCCTGCTTACGGTAGCCTGGGAGTAAGACGATTTCGTGATGATCGTGATATTATAGATAGAACGAAGATGACGTCACACATGCCTTTGTTATTGTTTTTTGCCATCCGCGTTTGTGAGTTGTTCTCACTAAACTGTATTAACCAGACTATAAAAGTTCATGGTTACACAGAGTTGTGTGTGTGTCGGTCCGTTATACTTCCGGATGGCAATGTTGTGAACTCCTTGGCCAAAGCATTCTATCTATTTTGTGGTCTGTGGAATCCTACTCATCCTCCAGCCCTGTAGATCCTGGGTTTGAGTCCCGCTCAGAGTGGCGCAAAGTTAAGTCATTGGGAAAAAGACTGTTTACTCAATATTATCTCACCATACTCGGGTGTAAAATGAGTACATGGCTGTTCAAAGCGTCGTGTCAATAGAAAAAAAATTGTTGGTAATATCGCCTTTCAGGAGATATTTGAAGCGGTTGGCCCTGGGGCTCCTTGTAAAGCCCTTTGATCACTTTTAGTGGATAATCTGATTTTCCATACTCTGAAAATTAGCACATAGATAGTAAAAATATTGGCCAGAAAACGCGTCCTACAATTATTATCAATCCATAAAAATTGCCCTCATCCTGTAAAAAACAACGTACTCTAAAACCATTTTTTTGTTTTGTTTTGTTTTTGTTTGTATTTGTTTAGTTTTTTTTTTTGTTTTTGTTTTTGTTTTTTTTGTTTTTTTTTTTTTTGTTGTTGAAAAGATGAGGGTCATTTTTAACGATTAATATTTGAGGGGCGAGTTTTTAAATACGTGTTGTTGTTGGGGTTTTTTTTTTTTTGTTTTTTTTTTTTTTTTTTTTTGTTTTTTCTTGGGGGGGGGGGGGGTTGGTTTTTTGTTGTGTTTTGTTTGGGTTTTTTGGGGTTTTTTAAAGTAGGCAACAGTAGATCTGGGTTCCATAATATAATACCGGGTAAAGCGGGTTGGTAACATATGTCAGTGCGTGTTAAACCAAACTCATGACACTAACACGCATTTTAGATGAGGATCAAGGGGTTAGAGGAGATAAGCTTTTAAGTGCTCCCACTGTAATATAATACAGACAAGCCGTGAGAGATTAAATTGTATCATATCATACAGTAATACGGCTTTAAACTTTATACCAAGTGTCTTTAAAATATAAGTTCAAAAGTTCAAAAACGTTTATTTTAGGCAATTGCCAATGTAACTCATACAAGAATATATTTTTTCAACAAATCAAATAAGTAAAATCAATAATAAAGCATGGCAAACAACGAATATAATAATGATAATAACAGTAATAATAATAATAATAATAATAATAATAATAATAATAATAATAATAATAATAATAATAATAATAATAATAATAACAATGACAATAATAATAATAATGATAATAATAATAATAATAATAATAATAATAATAATAATAATAATAATAATAATAATAATAATAATAATAATAATAATAATAATAATAATAATAATAATAATAATAATGATAATAAAAATAATGATAATATATAAGATATATAAGAAACAATATATTGTACATTGCGGATAAAGTCACAACTAAAGTATCTCCATGGAATGGGCATGATCTATAGATAGTATGCGCTTGGCTAAGAAGCTCATAACATTGCCATCCGAAGTATAACGGACCAACACACAAAACTATGTGTAATCTTGAACGTTTATAGTCGGGTTAATACATTTAGGTGAGCATTACTCATAAACGCGGATGGCGTCACACAGGTCTTTGTTATTGATTTTTGCCATCCGCGTTTATGAGTAATGCTCACTGAACTGTATAGATAAAATGCGCTTGGCCAAGGAGTTCACAACATTGCCATCCGGAAGTATAACGGACCAACACACAAGCTCTGTGTAACCATGAACTTTTATAGTCGGGTTAATACAGTTTAGTAAGAACAACCTACAAACACGGATGGCAAAAACAATAACAAAGGCCTGAGTGACGTCATCTGCATACTATCTATTAACCCGACTATAAACGTTCATGGATACACACAGTTTTGTGTGTTGGTCCGTTATACTTCCGGATGGCAATGATATGAGCTTCTTAGCCAAGCGCATACTATCTATATTACATTTCCATCTGCTCGAGGTCCTTGGTCACATTGCAAAATGTGCTCAAAATGACCCACATAGTGAAAAGTGTTCAGAGGTTTAGAAATAGCCAACGTCACAATTATTGGTCATGTTGTTCATGGGTATGTTTACAACTTTCATAAACACCTGGCTCATGGGTATGTTTACAACTTTCATAAACAAATAGCGTGCGTAGATACGGTGAGAAATGTCGAATCGTTGTACAAAAACAGATCATGTGATTGATGACTAGAATGGATGAAAACCTGAATATAGATCGCTCCCATTAAACTACATTAAATTGTGTAGTCATATTATAGAAAGAATGAATATTGGCGTCACTCAGTTCTTTGTTATTGTTTTCATACAGCCATTTTAATGATCAATTTTCACTAATTACATCCATCAGACTATAGACAGTATGCACTTGGCTTGTAAGTTCACAACATGACCATCCGGAAATATAACTGGCCAACACACAAAACTGTGTGTAACCATGATTGTTTATAGTCTGGTTAATACAGTTTAGTGAGAATTACTCATAAACAATAACAAAGCCCTGAGTGACGTCATCTTCGAATTATCTATAAACGTTTAAGGTTGCACCTTGTTTTGTGTGGTTGTACGTCCTATTCGGCTGGCGAATGTTGTGAGTATTTTACCTAAACGCACAACATCAATAGATAATTCGAAGATGACGTCACTCAGGTCTTTGTTATTGTTTTTTTTTTTTTTTTGCCATCCGCGTTTATGAGTAATGCTCACTGAACTGTATTTTCATGACTATAAACGTTCATCGATACACACAGTTTTGTGTGTTGGTCCGTTATACTTCTGGATGGCAATGTTATGAACTCCTAAGCCAAGCGCATACTATCTATAGATAGAACAAAGTTGTCTTTTTTATTGCTTTTTTTTGCCATATATGTTGATGAGTATTTCTCACTAAACTGTAGCACCCAGACTATAGATAGTATGCAGATGACGTCACTCAGGCCTTTGTTATTGTTTTTGCCATCCGCGTTTGTGAGTTGTTCTCACTAAACTGTATTAACCAGACTATAAAAGTTCATGGTTACACAGAGTTTGTGTGTTCGTCCGTTATACTTCCGGATGGCAATGTTGTGAACTCCTTGGCCAAGCGCATTCTATCTATAGATGTGAACTCCTTGGCCAAGCGCATTCTATCTATAGATGTGAACTCCTTGGCCAAGCGCATTCTATCTATAGATAGAATGCGCTTGGCCAAGGAGTTCACAACATTGCCATCCGGAAGTATAACGGACCAACACACAAAACTGTGTGTATCCATGAACTTTTATAGTCTGGTTAATACAGTTTAGTGAGAACAACTCACAAACGCGGATGGCAAAAACAATAACAAAGGCCTGAGTGACGTCATCTGCATACTATCTATAAACGTTTAAGGTTACGCATAGTTTTGTGTATTGGTCCGTTGTATGATGGCAATGTTGTGAGTTTCTAAGCCAAGCGCACAGAATCTTTGAGTAAAATAGTCAATTGATCTGCCCGCATTATCAATCGTACAATCACCTCAAACTCTATAATGTTGTGCGACCTTTAATTTTTATTCTGTTACAGGTAATTAATTTAGAAATATTCACCCAAATGGCGGTCCAAAAACAACTCTAAAGAGCGGAGTGACGTCAAATACTTCATTCTATTGATTGGACCCCAACTATTTATATAACTCAATGATAAGATCGTCCAATTTATTTGCTTTCATACCCAGTGCGTTATCGTCAATGGAGAGACACGGGAAGCATTTTGCTTGTGAATAATATGTTTATTGGTTCAGTCAATGCACATGTATGCATCTTTTGTCATCATACTGTGTTCATCTACGGTTAAAGTTGGAAAAAAATGGATAGCAAGCAATGTGCATGATGTAAATGATAATACTGCTATATAGTAATTAAAACATAGACATTTGTATAGCTATGAAAGCAAATAGATGGGGTGATCGAATAAATGTTCATATATATTCAGTGTTTACAATTCTACTCTATCCCCCCCCTCTCTCTCTCTCTCTCTCTCTCTCTCTCTCTCTCTCTCTCTTCTTCTTACTTTCTTTTCTCTTCCCTACTCTCTCTTTCTTTCTCTCTCTCTCTCCTCCTCTCTCTCTCCTCCTCTCTCTCTCTCTCTCTCTCTCTCTCTCTCTCTCTCTCTCTCTCTCTCTCTCTCTCTCTCCCTCTCTCTCTCTCTTTGTCTATCTCTCTCTCATATCTCTCTCTCTCTCTCTCTCTCTCTCTCTCTCTCTCTACCTCATTATCAATATCTATCTGTGTATCTTTCTATCTACCTGTCTGCCCGCCTGTTTATCTCAATATTGGTCTATACATCTAGCGATTTATCTATTTATCTATCTATCTATCTATCTATCTATCTATCTATCTATATATATATCTGTCCACCTATTTATCTATCTACATTGACAAAAACTGTCAAAACCTTATAAAGTCCCAGGTTTGAGAGTGCTTAGCCAGATATTATTATTATTATTATTATTATTATTATTATTATTATTATTATTATTATTATTATTATTATTATTATTATTATTATTTCTATAGAGCATAAGCATCCAGTTAGGACACATGAGGATCCTTTATCAAACTACCAAGACACTTGCTGGAAAATATGGGAAACCAGAGGTACCAGTCAAAGACAAAGATGGGAAAACTATTTTTGGAAAAGAGGCTCAATCTGAACGATGGAGGGAACATTTCAACTGCCTTCTGAACAGACCAATACCAGACAACCAGCCAGATATTTTGCCTGCAAGGAATGAGCTACCAATTAGCTGTGATCCACCATCGATAGCAGAGATTGTGGGTGCCATTAACAAAATGAAAAGGGGGAAAGCTGCTGGACCAGACCAGATTCCACCGGAGGCTCTAAAAGTTGATGCGGAAAGAAATGCTGAGGCCCTGCACCCACTATTTGAGAGAATCTGGAATGACGGGATATTCCCAAAGGATTGGAAGGAAGGACATCTTATCAAGCTTCCAAAGAAAGGGGACCTCAGTAATTGTAATAATTATCGAGGCATCACTCTTCTTTCTATCCCAGGAAAGGTTTTCAACCGTATTATTTTAGAGAGAATTAAGAATGCAACAGATGCTAAACTGCGGGACGAACAGGCAGGTTTTCGGAAAAACCGTTCAACCACCGACCAGATTGCCTCTCTGCGAGTCATAGTAGAACAGTCTATAGAATGGAACTCTCCTCTTATTGTCAACTTTCTGGATTACGAGAAGGCTTTCGACAGTATTGACAGAGCAACATTGTGGAAAATTCTGGCACATTATGGACTCCCTGAAAAGATAGTAAACCTCATTAAGGAAATGTATGAAGGATCAAGTTGCAGGGTTGTACATGAAGATCAGCTTACTGACAGCTTTGAAATTAAGACTGGTGTCAAGCAGGGATGCTTGCTCTCACCATTCCTGTTCATCCTTGCCATTGATTGGCTAATGAAGGAAACCTCCAAAGGGAGAAGAAATGGGATACAGTGGACCCCCTGGACACAGTTGGATGATCTGGATTTTGCAGATGATCTGGCTCTTTTGTCCCACACCCAGGACCAGATGCAAGCAAA
>NC_088361.1:85355306-85375306 GCF_034508935.2 Berghia stephanieae | reverse complement strand
CCCTCTAGGACTGGCAGTTTGACGTCATCTTTAGATCTGTGTAGCGTCTAGTGAGTTGTCGTTAGTAGAGCTCAAGGAAACAAGTTATTTCATTGGTTGAACTATTGAATTCAACTCACGATTTGTTTTCTTTTGTGGCAAAAGACTGGCTTTCTGACGTCATTTTTTGGTCTGTGTTAGGCTATAACTTTACGATGACTTCGGTGTCAGGCTACGACCATATCCATCTTAGGCACCAGGCTGTCACCCAAAACAATCAGCCCCACAAATCCCGAGCATTACCCACAATTTCAACAAAGAATTTTGAAAAAAAAAAAATGAAACAAAAGAATGGCTTCTTCAGGATTGCAATGCAATTCTCCCACAGTAAGTGTATCAAAATGTGATATACTCATAAATCGTGAGGTTGATATTGCTTCGGGTGACAGTCAAATAATAATATTGCTGTGCGGAAATGTGGTCTTGAGGTATGACATTTATTGCGTCGACCGGAAGGTCCATGGTTCTTGTCCGGCTCTGAGCGGCGCGTAGTTGAGTCATTGGAAAATGGTCTTTACTTACATTCTCTCGCCGTACTCAAGTATAAAATAAATACCTGGACGTTTGACAGCGGTGTCTATGTTTGTCGGAAAAAAAAAATAATATCAGCTAACAGGTGTTATGTCTTGTCCTACATGTTAAGTCTTGGTATTGGCTTGGGACCCCTTGTAATCGATTTGAGCACGTTAAGTGGATATTGTGCTATAAATATAAGCGCAAGTGTGTTTGTTTTGCTCTCACTATGTTAAAAATAAGTCTTCAACTGAAACAAAACATTTTTGATGTCTCAGGTTTTATTTGTTTTTACAAGATTGGAATCATTTTATTCAATTAAAAACAAATTGAGCTTTTATATAGCGCAATATCCACTAAACGTTCTCAGAGCGCTTTACAAGGAGTCCCTGGCCAACAGCAACATTTAACATGTAGGACGGGACATGCCGCCTGTTAGGCGATATTACATTGTTTGTTTTTGGACAGAGACAATGCTGTTAACGGCCAGGTACTCGTTTTACATCTGAGTACAGTGAGAGAATGTGAGTAAAGAGCTTCTCCAAGGACTCAACTCTGCGCCGAGCGAGGCTCGAACCCAGGACCTTCCGATCCTAAAGCGAGTGTCATACCACAATACCACATAGCCGCACAATGGATTTGTGATATTAGATGATAATTTTCTGGCCAAAATGAAGAAAAGATGTTTTGTGACAGCACGACAGAATAACAATATAGTATCGTACATTTCATTATTTCACAGTTTCTATCGGAAGAAGGGGCAGCACTTTTTAAATACAAGATTAGGGTAAAATACTGACTGATTCTAGAAGAGCGAGCTGACAGCAGCAGCAGCAGTTGTGGCGACGTAAAATGATGGTCATGATTGGTCATCGGTCGGTAATGCAGTGGTGGTAATGGTAATGTCATGGTATTTGGTTGTCACCATAATGCCCTTTGCGTAACGCATGGTGCTCCGCCTACAACCCTCAATAATTTGATTAGCTACTAACATTTATTATTAAAATTTGATGGAAGGAAAATGAAAGAGAGAGAGAGAGAGAGAGAGAGAGAGAGAGAGAGAGAGAGAGAGAGAGAGAGAGAGAGTAATAAATTTAAGAACCGCATATTATTGTGGAGTAGTGAAAGTACGGTGGATATAATATAATAATAACATTATATATACTACGGATAAATGCCGACTCACAAAATGGACGACAGAGAAACAATTGTTTCGGCAAAAAAATACGTTAGTGAATTTAAATATATATATATATATATATATATATATATATATATATATATATGTGTGTGTGTGTGTGTGTGTGTGTGTGTGTGTATCAGTTTATTTAGTGTAAAATTGTAGATGTCATCATTCCTAAATACAATCAAAACAAACAGCTACACTTTACTTATAAAATAAAACAGGCCACGCGTGTTTCCAGTACATCTGTGTAGCCTTATGCCAGATAGAGAGAGAAAGAGAGAGAGAGAGAGAGAGAGAGAGAGAGAGAGAGAGAGAGAGAGAGATGGAGAAAGAAAGAGAGAGAGAGAGAGAGAGAGAGAGAGAGAGAGAGAGAACGAAACGAAGATATGTGTGTGTCTGCTTGTCTGCCTGTCTGATTGTTTGTCTGTTCGTGTCTGTGTGTGAGTGGTGGAGGGGGGAGGGGGGGGGTTATGTCAGTGTCTCCGTTTGTGAGTGTGAGTTTTGATAGGTGCATAAGTGTTGTCTGTAATTACAATCAAACCTCTTAACGATTCCTTTAGAACTTCCAAGACATAAAGAAAGAAAGAAAGAAAGAAAGAAAGAAACGTTCAGAAACTCAATCTCAGATATTTTTTTTTCGATTGATTACTTTATGGAACCGATGGCTATGCAGCCGTACGCTGATGAAATACATATTTTTAGATTTCCGTGAGAATGTTCTTTCCACAAAATGGCCTTTAAAAAGCCTCCCAAAGTTTCTTGAACCTTAGAATTACTCTCTTTAACTCATTTTGGAGTCCCGAGTTTTACAAAATTTTGAAAATTTGAGGGTTGTTTTCATAGATTGATTTATTATGAAGTTGATATAATATAGGCGTTTTTTTTTTAAAGTAAAAAATCAGCAATCCATTTTATCTCTGCAGAACAACACTATCTAAGCCTTTAGTAGTGCAATCGCGTTAAAATTCTGCCCGGAGTGGTTTTCGAGCAAAATTAGATTATTTTTTTTACAAGGTTGTTTTTTCAAATAACTATTAAATTGGTTTGTATGTGTGAATGTTTAATATTTATCCACATGCAGGTACTATGACAAACGGGATGATTTTTGGTGCTAAACGTGCCAGGTTTGAGAATGTTTGCCAAGGTAAGAGTCATTTTAATCGATCGATATTTGAAGGACGAGATATCTGGCAAAAAATTTAATACTTGTTTGTTATTTTTTTAAAAAAAATTTTAAAGGACGGCAGAATAAGACTCAAACCTAAATCCAGGTGTAACATTTTAGATTATAAATTATTTAATTTTTAGCATCTAAGTATCTAACAAGTTGTGAACAGATTAACTAGTAAGTGGTAGTCCTTCAGAGCCATTCGGTCTATTCAGCCAGAGTCTATCAGGGTTAAAGGGGCAGTGGTAATTGCTTGATATCCTTTGTATAGGGCGCTAGTCTATCGCAAAGCACTTCCCGCAAAGTCTAACAGACCCAGCCACCAAATCATCTCTGATTGGACGACAAGGGGGCAGGGGACAGAAAAAAACAAGTTGACTACACCCGAGATCGTAGGAATTAAAAAACGTGACATGATTCGATGGAAATTGATAATCAAAATAGGACGCAAAGGATGAGAGGAAGAGAAGGAATAAGAAAAGGAAGGAGAAGAAGAGGAAGAAGAAGAAGTAGAAGAAGAAGAAGGAGAAGAAGAAGAAGAAGAAGAAGAAGAAGAAGAAGAAGAAGAAGAGAGAGAGAGAGAGAGAGGATAGAGAGAGATAGAGATAGATAGGTAGATAGATAGATAGATAGAGAGAGAGAGAGGGGGGGGGATAGAGAGAGATATAGATAGGTATATATAAATATATATATATATATATATATATATATATAGAGAGAGAGAGAGAGAGAGAGAGACACAGAGAGAGAGAGAGAGAGAGAGAGAGAGAGAGAGAGAGAGAGAGAGAAGAATGGGATCTGTGGGAGAAACGGCGCTAGAGATAAAAAAGATAGAGGGTATGGAAAGGAATATACAGCATGAAATTGTTTGGAATATGGAAATGTATGGTGACGTTATAAGAATCCCATCGGAAAATCATTGAATGCAAAAAATAATAAATAAATAAATAAATCTCTATGTGATGTTCCATTACAAATAGGTGTCCAACAATACCGACCAGAGCTGCTGTGTCATTTCCTATCACAGATTGAATACAGCCGACTCTATGATGCTGGAAGGAATTCGTTATGAGTTTAGCGGAATGGTTTAACCAAAACATTCAAAGTTAACGAGGTCCCATGTTTGAGAGGTTTTTTTTTTTTTTCCCAAGATGAGGAATAGTTAAATCGATCGATATTTGAAGGACGATTTTTTAAATACGTGTCTTTCCGGAGCACGGTTAATATCGACTGATAATTACCTGGGACTTATAAAAAAAAGATGGATTTCACCAGAGAGTGGTTGGGTGGCTTGGTCTCTTCGATCTGCCTGAAAGTATTTTGCAATAGACCAGAGTCAAAGGCAATCAAGTAAATTCTACTGTACGTCTAACATTATGGAAACCGGAATAAATACCTGTTTTCATGTGTACCTACTGCGCAGTGTGCAATGCGATTTGCGTAATGCCTAGTGCGTGTTGCCCGTTCCTATGTGTGCGTGTATATTAATGTCCACGATGCGCCAGTTTGCTCTTTTTGACCTCAAATCACAGTTTGGTTATGGCTAATTGTTTGTCCAAATCGCGGAAACAGGAAGATGAGAATGAAGACATCGCAATTATTATGAATAGGATTCAATAGTCTGATGTCACGTCCGCCCAGCGACGAGCAGCTTGGTTCGAAGCAAAGATAATCGGTACTTTTTATTCTTCATGCTGGCGAGAACTTTTTCACATGTTATGTGATCAGAATGTATAAAAGTCAAAACATGATCAGATTTATAATGTTTTTCTCCTCTGGATACACTTTTATGTACGTCGGAGAAGTATTTCATAAGGGTGTCCGCCATTATTCCGATAGTTTAGTTTAGTTTACTAAGTTACTATGCGCCATTATGAGGGAAGTGACGTCACGACTGTTGAAACTTATTATGTAATATCTGAGACTGAGGAAAAGACAACACAGATTGTGGTCATTCCTGGACGGATCAAAAATGGCAAGATTTTAACTCGCGAAATCTATTAATTGATCCAGAACATTATCTGGGACGAAATTCCTTGGCATTTTGTGAACAATGTGTTGAAAACAAAAAAGGACACTCTTATAGTTCTTGGAAATTGCCCGGGAATTTCTAGCTTCCGGTGGTGTCCGTGTAGCCGATGGATCTATCGTTCGAATACGCACCACGCATAACGTACCACGCATTACGGATACATGGAAACACTTTAGTTGGATTTCCATATAAACGTTCATACGCATTGCGCACTACGCATTACGTACACACATGGAAACAGGACTTAAATCTGGCTTCTATTGTAAGTTTAACCGGAATAAATCTGACTACTTGATCTTATGGCTCTGACAGACAAGGGTCAATTTTATCAAATCCCCATCCCCATCTACGACATCCATTTTTGTCGGAGCCACCAAACCAATTGGTTTCTCGGTATCGATATTTTTGTTATTAATTAGGTAATTTATTTATGTATATATTTGTCCATTTACCTTTCTAGTGATTAATCAATTAATTTATTTGTTCATCTGCTTAATCAGTGTATTAATTTCTAATAAATTTATCAATTCATTTATTCATTTCTTTTTTTTTCTATCTATTTAATCATTGATTGATTTATTTATTCCCACTTATGTATATTCTTTAAATGTTTGTTTACTTTCATTTATTTCTAGTACATTTATTCATTTATTTATATATTTATTTACTTACTTGTCTGTATAATTTATTTATTTTTCCATTTATTTAATCAGCCATTGATTTATGGATTGATTTATTTATTTCTATATATGTATTTTTTAAATATTCATTTATTTCTTTCTTTATTTATTTATTTATTTATCCATTTATTTATGTTCACTCTCTAGCTTTAAATAAACCTAGAATTCTAAGCAGTAAGACGTGAATCTAAAACAATTACACGTGAGATTTTCTGTCGTCTAAAAGAACGTAATTACACATTAGCCCCAAAACTATTTTTGAGAACACGATGGATTGAAGACAGGACACGTAACCACCTGGGCGCATTGTCAAGAGCATGTACTGTAAATAACGTTTTGAAACCCCTTTCGAGCAATCAGTGAATTTGATATGCGGCCATGTTGTGTCATTGTATGGCATAATGCTGGCGACTTGTAGGTCGAAAGTTTGTGTTCCGCAAAGCAAAATATGTCATTGAAAAAGACTATCTATTTGATTTACGAACATTTTCTCACTACACTGGGTATAGAATGAGTAAACATTTATTGGTTACACTGTTGCGCCATGCAAACCGCAAGGTTCGTCCTTCAGTGTTGCTATTGGCTTGGGACCCCTTCAAAAAAATACAAGCACGTTCAAAGGATAGGTACGGTGAACAATATCATGAACTTGTATATGTCAAGTTGCCATATTTGTGAACAATAAGGATCGATTGTTGTTGTTGTTGTTATTATTATTATTATTATTATTATTATTATTATTATTATTATTATTATTATTATTATTATTAATAATAATAATATAATAATAATAATAATAATAATAATAATAATAATAATAATAATAATAATAATAACAATAATAATAATAATAATAATATAATAATAATAATAATAATAATAATAATAATAATAATAATACCGTCATCCTCTTGATCATCATCATCATCATCATCATCATCATCATCATCATCATCATCATCATCATCATCATCATATAAACTCACGTTTATGGCGCTCAAGTTTTGGAAAAAGTTGGATTACGGTCTTTCAAAATAAAATTCTATCCTGGAAGACCGCTTAACACCACAGTTGCAAAATGTCACTTACATATATACGGTAGCCTATAGAGACTTAGGAAATGTCAAATTCTGATAGGTTTTTTACGAATTCTCAAGGGATGAAGGAGTCGTTTTAAATACGGATATTGTTTTTCTTTCTTTATATCATTCTTGTTCTTTTTCTTCTTGCTCTCGTTGTTGTTGTTGTTGTTGTTGTTGTTGTTGTTGTTGTTCTTCTTCTTCTTCTTCTTCTTCTTCTTCTTCTTCTTCTTCTTCTTCTTCTTCTTCTTCTTCTTCGCCTATTAATGCCAGGGTTTTATTGAATGATTCTTTGGATCTCCTCTCACATTCGATTTCTTTTCTTTTATACGGACTTTTGTCATCAAAAAGCAGAAATGAAGTTTGAGAAGTAGAAGAAGAAGATGATGATGATGAAGAAGAAGAAGAAGAAGAAGAAGAAGAAGAAGAAGAAGAAGAAGAAGAAGAAGAAGAAGAAGAAGAAGAAGAAGAAGAAGAAGAAGAAGAAGAAGAAGAAGAAGAAGAACAAGAACAAGAACAAGAAGAACAAGAAGAAGAAGAACAAGAAGAAGAAGAAGAAGAAGAAAAACAAGAAGAGAGAGAGAGAGAGAGAGAGAGAGAGAGAGAGAGAGGGGGGGGGAGGGGGGGTGGAACAGACAGACATACAGACAGACAAACAGGCAGACAGACAGGTAGAAAGAAAGAAAGAGTAAGGGTGACAGAAATAGAGTGTGAAAGAGAAAGAGACAAAATTATCATCACAAACGACATTCCTGAATAATTTATAAGATGAACTCGCAATCAACCTTTTATCATAAACAGTAGCCGTTAGCATTCATAATCCAATCGTTGTACAGTCAAACCAACTCAATTTAAACCTACACATTTTTCTTCCTCTCTTTTATTCCCTTTATCAACACCATGACCTGCTCTTCCTTTAACTACAGAACGTTTTATTAGTCATGTCGTAACATATTAGATATAAAGGTAATCAATCATTTAACGTTAACAGTACTAATGGTTCACATTCATAAGCCTATCGCTGTAAAATTAAGCCAACTCAATGTTAACCGACACATTAAGTTCTCATAACTTGCTTTCATTCCTTTTGTCAACACCATCGCCTGCTCTACCATTCACTATAAAACATTTACTAGTTTTATCGGGAGTTCTGTTGAAAAAAATTGGAAATGGTTGCAATAAACCTTTTAAGCATCAACAGCAGTCGCTAGTATTCATAAGCCGATCACCGTGTAAATTAATACAGAGATCAAACCGACTAAATTCTAACCTACAAATTGCTCCTCCTCCCTTTTATTCCCTAAGTCGACAACATCACCCCTTCCTTTCACTATACAACGTTTTCATTGGGACTTCTGTCCTTAAATATGTTGGATATACACTCGTCTTCGAATTGAAAGGTTCAGGGTTTGAGTCCCATTCTGAGCGGCGCATAATTGAGTCCTTGGAAAAGGCTCTTTACTCACATTCTCTCACTGTAGTCAGGTGTAAAATGAGTACCTGGTCGTTAACACAGCTGTCTTTGTCGGAGAAAAAAATTATGTGAAATCGCTTGATAGGCGTTTTGTCTCGCCCAACACTTTAATTGTTGCTGCTGGCTAGGGATGGATCCCTAGTTTTATAAAAGCCCAAGCTTATAGATTTGTTGAATATTGTCAATTTGAGTAAATTGTGTTATCCACCGCCTCGAATGAGCATTATGTCCGGTGAAACTTGTGCCGAATAAAGGGAATTTAACGTTTAAATGATAAAAAATATTATGCAAGATGTCGTTAGACGATCCATCGAACTGATAGTACGGCTATGTGATCTTATGGTATGACACTCACTTTCGGATCGGAAGGTCCTGGGTTCGAGCCTTTCATTCTATCACCGTACTCAGGTGTAAAATGAGTACCTGGCCGTTAACAGCGTTATCTCTGTCGAAAACAATTGTATTATCGCCTAACAGGCGTCATGTCTCGTTTCTATATGTTACGTGTTACTGTTGATGAGGGACCCTTTGTAAAGCGCTTTGAGCACGTTTAGTGGATATTGCGCTATATCAAAGCTCAACATTTTCTTTAAACGTTTGATATAAGATAGATTGATAGATAAATTCAGAGATAGGTAGATGAATAGACAAATGAGATATTTAGATATTGATCTAAATAGTCATAATATAACAATATTTTCAAATTAGTCGATGAATGAGTGGATTGACAATCATTATAAGATTTGCACTCTAGAAGTTGTTGTTTTTTTTAAATTCACGCTTCACGTCAGAGGAATACATGAAGGAATATAAAGCGCATAATATTGTATCCCGAAACGGTAAATATGCGCTATATAAAAGTTCATATTTTTTAAATTTCATTTGGAGATATCAGACATCGGATACTTCGTCAATTGCAGATCGAAAACTACCTCAACTAACATCCAGTGACAAATGACACCGAATCAAGTAATTATTGATATGCTCTATATAACTGTTTATATGTTGAATTCTGTTCATGGGGAGACATCGGACATCAGATACTCATCTCCAACTGCCGATCGAAAGCTACTTCAACTAACACCCAGATGACATCACATAATGTAATTATTGATATGCGCTATATATGTTGAATTATTTTCATGGGGAGACATGGACATCGAATACTGGGCCAACTGCCGATCGAAAGCTTCTTCGACATTCTGCCAACTAGGGATATTTTTTTTAAAAAGCTACACCCAGTATCAGATGAAACCCAAAAAAATGTAACAATTGATATACGCTTAATAACTATTCATATGTTGAATTCTTTTCATGGGGAGACATCGGACATCTGATAATCATCTCCAACTGCCGATCGAAAGCTACTTCAACTAACACCCAGTGACAGATGACATGAAATAATGTAATTATTGATATGCGCTATATAACTATTTATACGTTGAATTCTTTTCATGGGGAGACATCAGACATCGAATACTATGCCAACTGCTGATCAAAAGCTTTTTCAACAAACACCCAGTTACCGATGACACTAAAAAAGAATGTAACTATTCATATGCTCTATTTTTCATGGGTAGACATCAGACTTTGATATTTTGCCAACAGCTGATCGAAAGCTCCTTCAACTAACACCCACTGACAGATGACATCAAATTTTAATTGAGCTTGTATATAGCGCAATATCCACTAAATGTGCTCAAGGCGCTTTACAAGGGGTCCCTGGCCAACAGCAACATTTAACATTAGGACGGGACATGACGCCTGTTAAGCTATGTTGCAATTTTTTCGGACAGATACAACGCTGTTGTATCCCATTGATATGCGCTATATAACTGTTTATATGTTGAATTATTTTCATGGAGACACACTGGACATCGAATACTCTGCCAATTGCCGATCGAAAGTTACTTCAACTAACACCCGGTCAAAGGCGACACCAAATAATGTATCGCTTTGTCTCTTGTCGGTGACGTACCGATCGCCTTTGGTAGGGCCAGCCCACCGCTTGACCACTGGTCAACTATAAATAATAAATAGTTATTGCCAGAAGAAACACAATTGATGACCAATGTTGTCATTGTCGACAATGGAGTGGAGACCCTCTCTTAATCCACTTTGGAAAGAACGGGAAATGTTGAGAAGTGAGCATCGCTTGGACTATTATCTGTGTAGTGTGCGGCTATGTGGTCTATTAGTGGTATGACACTCGCTTTCGGATCGGAAGGTCCTGGGTTCGATCCTCGCTCGGCGCATAGTTGAGTCCGTGAAAAAGGCTCTTTACTCACATTCTCTCACCGTACTCAGGTGTAAAATGTACCTGGCGTTAACAGCGTTGTATCTGTCCGAATAAATTGCAACATCGCTTAACAGGCGTCATGTCCCGTCCTAATGTTAAATGTTGCTGTTGGCCAGGGACCCCTTGTAAAGCGCCTTGAGCACATTTAGTGGATATTGCGCTATATACAAGCTCAATTAAAATTTTTATTTAATTTTACTTTTGAGGTGTAAGTTATAAAGCCCATATAAGGCCCACATTCATATTCCCTTGGTTTTCGGACTCTTAAATGGACAGGAATAATTGCTTGCTACCCTTTGGATCGGTTTGTCATATCTCATCAAAAAGAATCTTACACAAATAAAAAAACAAAATAGAATTGTTGGTTACCCTTTGTAAAATAAATTTAACTTTCCATCATTTTAAACCTAGATCCAGGTCCCCATTCACTCCTGGATGAACAGAAAAGGAATAGATCTCTATTCGAAAAGATTCGAGTTTTAACGAAGTATCCAAATTGAGTTTGGATGTTTTGACCTTTTTGTACTTGAAGCAATGTGAAAAAAAACATGTTGTTTTTACATAATGAAGAATAGGTTAAACATGTCTAATTTCCCAAATTACCAAAAGGATATATGTATATATATATATATATATATATATATATATATATATATATATATATATAGAGAGAGAGAGAGAGAGAGAGAGAGAGAGAGAGAGAGAGATTCAGTAAAGGAGAAAGAGAGGTAAAAATATGCCTGACAAATAGAAAGGAAGACTTCGAAATTATTATTTTGAATAGAGAGAGGGAGAGAGAGAGAGAGAGAGAGAGAGAGAGAGAAAGAGAATGAGCGTGTTTGTTAGAGAGAGCTAGAAAAAGAGTAATAATAAACCTCGTTAGAGAGAGAGAGAGATATAAAGACAGAGAAAGAGAGAGAGAGAGAGAGAGAGAGAGAGAGAGAGAGAGAGAGAGAGAGATAGCGCTGCGTGTGTGTGTGTGTGTGAGAGAGAGAGAGTGTGTGTGTGTGTGTTTGTGTCTGTACGTGTGTGTATATATATATGCGTGAGCGAGAGAGAGAGAGAGAGAGAGAGAGAGAGAGAGAGAGAGAGAGTAATCGTGTAAGAAATATAAACTATAGTGATAAAGAACAGTGGGAGGAAGTAAAGCTCCTAGAATAAACGAAGAGGTAGAGAGACAGATATAGACAGACAGAGAGAGAGAGAGAGAGAGAGAGAGAGAGAGAGAGAGAGGAGAGAGAAAGAGAGGGGGGGGGGGGTAATAAAGCAGATTAGAGAGCGAGAGATAGACAGAGAGAAAGAGCGAAACAGTACATATCAGAGAGAGAGAGTGAGAAGGAGAGAGAGAGAGAGAGAGAGAGAGAGAGAGAGAGAGAGAGAGAGAGAGAGAGAGAGAGCAATAAAACAGGCGAGGGAAAGAATGACGATGTTCCGATATGGGAAAAAATAAAATAAAAAACATATTCTTAAGCGGGTGACCTAAAACAGAAAGCAAGTCACTGTGATTGGAAATCGAAGATTCTTTTGTCTCCTGCTGACAATGAGATTCGAATACGATCGAAATTTCGGTTCACGAGTTAAAATGGTCGGTTAGTGTTTGAATGGTTATTTCAATGTGTGTAGAATTGGTGGGGGTGTACTCGATTGTTTGTCTTTAAATAGCTGTGTTTTTACAATGCTGTCCTTATAGAATACTCCCTTTTAAATGAAAATGATAGAGGTTATGGCGTTAATAGGTACTATCGGCTGATGGTATTTTCTAGGGTAGCTTTGTGTGTTTCTATTAAAAGCACGCAACGAATTGTTATGTATTGTGGGGTTTTAAGAATTAAAACGAGCTTTTATATAGAGCAATGTCGTCCACTAAACAACGTGCTCAAAGCGCTTTGCGATGGGTCCTTGGCCAATAGCAACACAAAACATGTAAAACAAGACATGACGTCTGTTAGCCGATATTACAATTATTTTTTTTCCGACAGGAACAACACTGTTAACGTTAAGGGCTAAACTATGCACAGAGCGAGGCTCGAACACAGGGCCTTCCGATCCGAAAGCGAGTGTCTTACCACTAGACAACATAGCCGCAACGAACTCCCATTATCTCTCTGGTTAGCTTGTCTTCAAAAAGATGTTTTTTTAAAATAATATTGTTATAGAATACGTCCTTTTAAGTTTAAATGGCAGCTATTATGGCGTTGATAGATACTGTTGGCTATTGCTATATTATATTATTGGGTAGTTGAGATATTGAGCGATTTTTTTCTTATAAACGCACGCAACACATTGTTCCGTGTTGTGTGTTCGGAAATTTCATTCTCTCTCTCGTTTGTTGGTCTTCAAAAAGCTGTACTCTTACAATGCTATCCAAAAGGTAACATGAATCAATTATTATTGTCAGTTTAACACAGCAAAAAAAAAAAATAATAATAAACGGGATAAACCAAGGTCATGGGTAATTTGGTTCTGAAGGACAAATTTTTCTCATATGCTAAGAAGTTAGAAGGGTATGGTAATGGTAGTAATATATCCGATAAGTGATCAGGTACCAACCCATCTTATCTTGTAGATGAGCCATTATCTATCCACACGTTAGTGCGTGCCTAATGTTGATTAATACAGGTCAATAGCAATTAGGAATGGACAGGCGGACATTCCTGGACACGGTCCAGGAATACCTCGGCTTTTTTTTATTTACCTTTGCTGCCTCGGGACCCTCAATGTAAGGAGCGAATAGTATAAGAAATATAATAATATGCCTTTGTAACGAAGTACTTCGGCTTTGTGTTCTTGTGCAATGACATTTTGGCCTGCAGTCTGTAGCCTCAAGGTTAATATATTCCGCTATATGGCGCCGCTGAGTATAGTCCTAGGATATGGCCCTTTACTAACATTCTCTCACCATTCTTGGATGTGAAAATTGTGAAAGTTAGCTGTGAACAGGGTGACTCCGTCGAAAAAAATCGTACATGTTAAGTATTGCTGTTGTGTTGAAACCAATTTAAAGCACTTTGAACACATTTAGTGGATATTTATCGCGCTCAATAATTTTTAAAAGGCTCAAAATCGTATAAAGTTGTTTGTTGGAAGATTTAGATATAGGAAACTGGCATTAAAATTAGAATGGTACCTTATGACATGAACATCTGAAAAGGTTTCTCTGACATGTTGCTTACTCGATAGAGCACTCGCTTTACACGCAAAGGGGCCGAGATTGATCCCGGATGAAGTCGAGCCAGCAGTGATTGGGTAGCTGGGTCTGTTAGATCTGACGGAAACTACTTCGCAGATGACTAGCGCCTCATCCAAAAGGTAGCAAGCAATTTCTATTGTCCGTTTCATGCTATAGAAACCGTGATATACTCCAGCTGCATTGACCTGATGGTTCTTAATGACTACTTTTTTTTTTTCTGAATCCCTACCGTATATAGAGAAAAGAACAAACTTGTCTTGGTTTGGCCATGTTTCACGCCATGAGACATTGGCAGCAGCTTCTAATGGTCTCACACCACAATATTATGACGACCTGACAAGCATAATAATTAAGCAAAGGACCTTGGCGGAAGTTAGGAAGAGAGGGCGGAAAAAAGTGCCGGACTAATACTATTGGAAAGGTGTGTGGATAAGGATTGATAGCCCGCCATTAATGAGGAGAGCTGATGATAGATTTGGATGGAAGGCCCTTAACTCACTCAACCCTAACACCGACTATATCCGTAGTATACCCGGGGTTACTTTCACCCCATGCCTATTCATTACATTTTTTCTGAGACAAATTATAAGCGTAGTATCAAAGATAATGCTTTTAGTTTTTACAAGTTCACCAAAGTTGAATCAAATTATATATGTTCATGCTCATTTTTAATACAATTTTTTCCAATTTTGAAAAGTAGCAAAAATCTCTAGGATTGAGTGAGTTAATGCAAATTCGAATCTCTAAAATGAGTAACTGGACGTTAATAGCGTTGTCTATATTGTAACAAAATGCAATATCGCCCATCAGGCGTTATGTCTCGTCCTACACGTTAAGTGTTGCTGTTGGCTGGGGACCCCTTTGTAAAGCGCATTGAGCTTTTTAGTCGAAAGGATAGCGTGGCTCAGTGATACGGTCTTTGCTTTGTACATGAAAGGTACCGAGTTCGATCACCCGCAGCACTGTGTGGCCATGAGCAAGTCACCTTGCCCTAGCTCACTTTGCGGCGCTGTACTGCGGTTGACGCCTGGGTTATTCCAGTCTTCCCTTGGAATAGACCCTAAAGAAAAATTTCCCCATGTGGATGAATAAAGGGAATTATATTTTATTTATTTATTATTTCTATAAAATCTTTATATCTATATACAATCTTTGTTTGTTTGATTGTCTGGGTTTATTTTGGTTTTTGTTACATATTAAAGTAAATTTCAAAGTCAGATTGAAGCTATCAGATTCATCCAGACATAACACTGTTTTGGCATGAGCAGTCACATTTAACAAAAAGTATTTGCCCAAAAACGTTTAATTGGTCCAAAGCGTCTTTAGCATGAGAAGCCATCAGTATGAATGAAAAAAAAAGGCTTTATGGTAGTATCAACAACGTATGACAGATAAATCCTGGTATTTATTTTACTATACATAATATTTGAATACAGCAGCTTCGAAAAAGAAAAAAAATATTGATGTTATGCGTTTAGGCAAGATACTCACAACATCCGCTAACCGAATATAACGTACAAACACACAACGCTATGTGTAACTATGTGTAACAACAACAAAACAAGAAATTCAGCATTTAATTTTGAAATCCCCCACTCAAGAAGAAACCATCATCTTTACTCCTTCCCCCCCCCCCCCCCCCCCCTTCCACCATCTCCACCAATCACTTGTAAACAAGCCCTATCGACGGATGACTTCAAATAAAATCGCTTCCTGCTTCCCCCCTACAACCCCTGATACTGAAAAGACGACCATACAATCTTCAGCCTGAAGCTTTGGCCTTAATGGAAGAAGAGAAGGAGAAGCTTGAATGTTTACTCTGATTGATATAATTTAGTGAGAAGGGACTACCAAAATAGCTGTCTAGAACCAATAAACAAAGTGTTGAGTGACGTCAACTTCGTTCTTTCTGTAATAAACACGAGATATTTAAATCTATTCTACGTGTGAACGTGATAAAATCGTCATATTAAGCAATATTGTACAATAAATGACGATGTACTGAGAGTAGATAATGCCGAGAAAAACACCTTTAAAAAAGAACTGCTAGACAGATTCGGTTGCGTCACGATTTAATAAAGACAAAGATAGTGTCTTGGGACTAATAGACACTTAGATAACCACGCCTCCGGAGAGTCGCCATAATGTAAACAATGGCAGTGATTGGTAAAAAAATAGCAAACTACACAGGCTTTACTGTCGATGGTATATGTCTGAGTAAAATACCCACTGTTCTAAAGCTTGATCAATAGAACCAACACAGAAAACTATGTGTAAAAATAACCAATAAACAACGTAGGTCCTTCTTATTCACAAGACTTATTGAAGTCAAGACACTTGGTCGTGCCTTAAGATCATCAGAATCTGTTCTAATGAACAAAATGAACTGCATTAATATTTTTAACCAAAAAGCTTTTAACTGTCCAGCTCCACGTATGTGGAACTCTCTCAGTTTTAAAACAAATCTTCTCCTAATGTTCTAACATTTAAGAAGCACCTTAAGACTGAAATAATATTCTACAGGGCATTTTATGATTGAAGTTGTTTTGTTTTTGTTTGTTTTTTGTGTGTGTGTTTATGTTCTCTCTCTCTCTCTCTCTCTCTCTCTCTCTCTCTCTCTCTCTCTCTCTCTCTCTCTCTATCTATCTATCTCTCTCTCATATATATATATATATATATATATATATATATATATATATATATGTGTGTGTGTGTGTGTGTGTGTATGTGTGTATCAAGAAGAAATGAAAGTGGCATCTTCACCTTGGAGGCTACCGAGAAGATGGCCAGGGACAGAAATAGATGGCGGACGCTCGTAGAGGCCCTATGTGACACGAGGAGAAAAGAGGATTGAGTCAAGTAAATAAGTTAAGTATCACTGCAACTTGCGCTACTTATAGAGCCACTACTAACCTTATAGAGCTACTATTCACCTTATAGAGCCACTACTGGCCTTATAGAAACACTATTAGCTTTATAGAGCCGCTTTTACCTTATAGGGCCAATATTAGACTTAAAGAGCCACTATTACTTAGCCTTTTAGAGCCACATTAACCTTATAGAGCCCCTGTTTGCATGGAGTCTAGGTGATTTGCACGAAGCCAAGTCAGCTGGAAGGGAATTACGTAGAGAAATCGAATCAGCTGACAACAAGGTGTATATAAGGAAACGGTCAGTGAGATTGGATTTGAAGAGTTGTAATGTGAGCTAAATATAGTGTGCTGTGACCGATGGAGGACATGTCCGTTCATTTAACATTGATGAGGAGTACAGATTAAATGAGACTTGGGCATGTCTCCAATACACGTTCACCGTGAACTAAGTTTCAAGGATAAAACTAAGCTGTAGCCTGTCCTTTTGTAATTTGAAATTTGCCCTATGGCATATCTATATTTAGAAACTCAAGAATTATGTTCTATATTATTAAAGGGGAAGTGGTTGAGCAATGCTGCAGCGCTCTGCAAAAAAAAAAAAAGCGCGTATTTACAATTTTGGCGAGAATATTCGTCCTTCAAAATATCGATTTATAAAAATTACCCTCATCTTGGCAAACATTCTAAAACCTAGGACTTGCAAGGTCCTAGTTTTGAGAGGGTCTTTTTTATTTTATTTGGGGGGGGGGGGGGGTTGACCAAAATGAATGCCATTTTAATGGGTTGATATTTGAAGAACGAATTTTTAACCAAAATTATTTTTAAAATACGTTGTGTTTTGTTGTTTTCTTCTGGGCTTTTTATTCTTTTTGTTTTTGTCTTTTTTGTTGTTGTTTTTTCGTTTTTTTTGTTTGTTTGCTTGTTTTTGGGGGTTTTTTCATAGAATGGCAGAATAGTGTTATGGGCATTGGGGACTTGGTCCTAAGTAGCCTAAGGGTCAGGTGACTGCTTTGAGTGATGTTACGATTGCAAAGCCAAGTCAGATTATAATAGTATATCACGAGCATCGTGTCGACTTCCGGTTAGTGCGGGGCGGTCCTTGGCAAGCTTAAGGACCACGGTCCTACGGTCCTTGGGAAATGAAGACCGCAAGGACCGGTCCTAGGACCGGTCCTTTTCGACATTGAACATTCCTGAGAGACTGTTGGAAATTCGAACCGGTTTGACCTTTGAGACCGTGGGATCGTTCATTCTTGAACCGTTAAAGACCGCTACACGATGAAAACTGTGGTCTACAGGAGTAAAACACACGGAGTAGTCACACTCATTTCAAATTGTAACCTAATTAGAGAAGAGGGGTGATGCCTTCTTTATTTGCTCACCGTACTTCATTGTTGCTTCGATAATTTAATAAAATTTGAAATTTATCCCCATTAACGGAGATAATGGCATCGCCCAAGGCGTTGATCGAGTTGTTCGTGGCGTTGATACACACACGCAACTCCTACCCCCCCCCCCCCCCCCCCCCCCCACACACACACACAGTAGAGGGCAGCGAACATTGAAGAGTAAGAGAGAGACGTGAAGTTATAATAAGAGGGGGTGGATGAGGTAATAAGAGGGGTCGATGGTGACTTTTCGCCAGATCTAACAAACTCAGCTACCCATTCATTGCTGAGTAGACAGGGATTCAGAAAAAACTCGACTGCACCCGGGATCGACTCTGGCCCTTTGCGTATAAAGAGAGTGCTCTATCAACTGAGCTATCGGGGTCCCCAAATATTCTATTGGACTTTTTTAAAATTCAGACGTTATAACTGGGTTTTTTGGAAGGAAGAAACTAATGAAACTCATATTATTTGATTAGTAAAAACACCAAACGAAATTTTAATATTATTGTATTATTCTAAATGACAACACTGCGATAGAAAGGAGTGGTGACAAGAGATGGACAAAAGAAAACAAAAAATCGGATTTGCTACTTGCTAGGTTCGACACACACACACACACACACAAACACACACATCTTTAGTAGTCACATACATTTCAAACAATAACCCATTAGAGAAGAGGGGTCATGCCTTCACCATAGATCATTGTCATTGCGATCATTATGGTGTAGTAAATTTTGAAATTTACCCCGTATAATGGAATCGTCCAAGGCGTGCGCCTCCTGTTCCCCCCATCTCACACACGAAAGGGCGGTTTGCGGAGTGGAGGTTAGTGGTCGTCTGCCTGTATGGTCGTCTGTGTCGTTTAGTGTATGGCAAAGGGGGGTGGGTGCGATTAATTAAGTGGGATGGGTGGTGATTGGTGGAAGATAGGCAACCGAAGGCAACGAATCGCTGGGGAAGTAGTAGGCTATGGCGCGAGACCGAAGGTGATCAGACCGGTCTTCAGCGCGGCACTAGTTGAAAGGTGATAAGAAGTGAGGACCGCCGCCGGTCTTCATTATGGGACCGATCCCCGGTTCACAGCTAAAAGACCGTGGGACCGGTCCAAAGGACCGGTCCTCAGCGCGGCACTACTTCCGGTCCACTGCACACACTCGCATAGCATGTAGTCCCTACTTATTTCCGGCTAATGATAGAGAAGTTTCGAACTCATTTATCTATATTATTAGCGACATTGTACTTTGAGAGTCCGTCCCGTTTGACCAGCGGCTTTGTTATTAAGAAGGAAGACGCTCGGCTAGCGAATTATAGTTCTAATGTTCAAGGCATGCAAAGTTTGAGACATTGGAAATGAGTCTTTATTCAAATTTTGTAATCATATTCAGGTGTATAAGGCCGATAACAATGAGCTCTCTATTGAAAAGATATTTTGATATTTCAAGAACAATTCATTCGTATGTGGTTTCGTTTCTCTCTTTAATCCTTTGAATTCGACATCTACTTATTTGCAGGTCTGATAACCCTAATTGTTCTGGGCTCATTGCTGTAATAGTAATATGTATATCAAAATGAAAAAATTAGGGAGCGGCCACTTGTTTAAGATAAAGATCTAAATAAGTGGGTATGACACAGTACCAGACAAAGCAGAGAGAGAAAAATACAAGAAAAAAACAATTCTAAAAGTTTAGCCTGCCTCGACTGGGGATCGAACCTTAAATCTCCGGATCATCGCTCAGATGACCGGTACCATTAATCGGGAGGTCTACTGTCCGATTTTCAGTCGTGGCAGCAACTTCTAATGGTGCTCACACTACTATGTTATGATGATCGACCCAATCTGCAAATTCTTTACCGCGCACATGCACCGTCGCAAACCCGCCCAGAAGCTTCGCCACAACACACCGTTCAACTAGATGCTCTGCGGTTTCGGGTTCGTTCCCACGTCGGGTACATGTTGGACAGGTGGAGAGTCGTGAGAGGCTGAGTTTTGGAATGTTTGGGGGGTTTTTTGTTGTTATTTTTTTTTTTTTTTTTTTTTTTTGGTATTATTCTCTCTGCTCTGTCTAGAAGTTT
>NC_088361.1:85340306-85345306 GCF_034508935.2 Berghia stephanieae | reverse complement strand
AATGTGAGTAAAGAGTTTTTTTCCAAAGACTCAACTATGCGCCGAGCGAGGTTCGAACCCAGGACCTTCCGATCAGAAAGCGAGTGTCATACCACAAGACCACATAGCCGCACAATGACCTTAGGATTACCTTCACCTTTCCACACCGATATAACTTTCGCATTATTATAATATAAATAGACACATCTGCCCATTCATTAGTGGGCGGACAATTAGGTGTGAACCCTGTATATAGTCCCTCCCTCCTTCAGACAAAAAACCCGAATAACACTACCCACAATAGGGACAATAGGGGTAAATGAAGGCGAGAAGGCGGAGAATGAATATTAATTTTTCAAGAGGCAAAAAGCACGCAAATTACCGTTGATGAGAAAAATATGGTAAGGTATGGAGAATCGCCAGATGAAAACAGAGAATAAAAAGTCACGTGGTCATTTACTCAGGATCCAATTGACACGACAACCCCCGTCTGTCCGAGAGAGGGAGAGAGAGAGAGAGAGAGAGAGAGAGAGAGAGAGAGAGAGAGAGAGAGAGAGAGAGAGAGAGAGAGAGAGGGGGGGGGGGGGGGGGGGGGGGGTACCGCGAATGGTCGCACAGCCGACTGAGCTATCAAGCTACGGATATTCTCTGTTTTCATCTGGCACTTCTCCATACCCTATTTTTCTCATCATCATTTTTGATACCAGTGCCCGCTCCCCACTTCTTCACAATATTACTGTTGTAGGCTTTGAAGGTCCAAAAATATCTCGTTTCCCTAGCATGTGTTTTTTTCCCACTATGTAACGAAATCGCCACATTATTCAAGACATGACAAAAAATTTCCAAGGTTCGTTGACGTCGCCCCCCTAAAACACCAAGATCTTGCTTTGCTATGCATGGCCAAGCCAAAAAAAAGTCATAATATGCACGGCGATGTCAAAGGTCATGCTTGCTGTATGTTAGAGCCTGTGGTATAACTGCTGCTGACGTGGGCAATTTAGAACCTGATATGTGCTATTTCCTGGTCATCTACAGACAGGAGGATGAATAATGGAACAATTGACAAGAGAGACTCAAATTGCACAAAGATTACTTGACTTCTGAAATGTTCTAAAGTGGCACGACAGCTTTGTTATGGATTTCTTTTCTTTTTTTTCGCTTTTTTCTCTCCATTGCTTTGTTATTCTTTGTTTTTATTTTATTTGTGTTGTTTTGGTTGTTTTTTATGGGGAAGGGGGGGGGGGGGGGGGGGAGTGGGGGGGGGGGGGGGGGAGGAGAATAGGGAGTGGTTGAAGGTTGTTTGATTGTATTTTATTTGTTTCTTTGTTTGTTTGCTTCTTTTATTATTATTATTATTATTATTATTATTATTATTATTATTATTATTATTATTATTATTATTATTATTATTAATTATTATTATTATTATTATTACTATTATTATTACTATTAATACTATCAATTATTATTTTTGACATACATTTATTTCTACATCACTGTCTTTATTATCAATATAATAGCAACACTTATATTATCTTAAGAATATTAACTATCATGTTCTTCAATTAAACAGTTGGGGTTTTATTTGAAGGGACAATTCGATAAGTTTACGAACAAAACAACCAGTGGTGTGGACGTTTCGGGTTTCCCCTTTAAAAAGAGACAATGCGACCATTCAGACTAATGGCTAATTAGGGAATAGTGCTGCTTGCAGCTGGAAAAAAAGGAAGGAAGGGGGGGGGGGCTATGTGATAATGCGATAAGGTAAATAATTCAGCTGGAATTTACTAGAAAAAGACCAGTAGTATGAACGTTTCGAGGTTTCCCTTTTAACAACAGACAGACAGGACAATCGATAAGACACAAATACAGTCATGACGGAATAGTACTGCTTTTAATTCGTAACAAAAAAAAATGGGAAAGAGTGGGGGCTGGGAGGGGGACAGTGCGGTGGGGTAAAATTTCAGTCCCAGTTCGCTAGCAAAAGGCCAGTGGTGTGGACGTTTCGAGTTTTCCTATTAACAACCGACAAGACGACATTCAAGAGACTGAACGTTAAATATACCCCCCCCCCCACCCCCCAGGTTTGAGATTTTTTTGCCAAGATGAGGGTTATTCAAATCAATCAGTATTTGAAGGACGAGTTTTATGGCCCAATTTTTAGATTCCTGTGTCTCCAGAGTATGGCATTTAACTGGTTAATCCGCTTTAAATATTCAATACATTGTTATTTAAACGAAACTAGCTGTTGATCTTACTAAATACGATTAAAGATGAAAATTACGTTCAAATAGAAAAATGAATAAATAAAATTAATTGTAATCATTTTTTACTTGCAACTAATTATTTAGGAATTAATTGTAATTACAACCAATTCTCATTGAATACATCCATTAAACGAGACCGAAATAGATCCAGTGACACTTCTGTTTAGTAAGTGAGATGCAGATAGTACAAAAAGGTTAAATTGTGTTGTTCACCTTTATCATCACATTAACAGTGAGTAAATAATAAAATTTAATATAAGGTAGAGAAAGAGAGAGAGAGAGAGAGAGAGAGAGAGAGAGAGAGAGAGAGAGAGAGAGACTAATAGATAAATAGATAGATAGATAGATAGATAGATAGATAGATAGATAGATAGATAGATAGATAGATAGATAGATAGATAGATAGATAGATGTAACGATATGTGGTTGATTGATTGAGTGAGTGATTGATTGAATAAAAAAAGACAAGAGCTAGATTGATAGATAAATTGACAAATGATTTGTATATAATATTCATCACATGAGGGACATTAAAATTGAAAGTACGGAAGATGGCATTATAGATAGATCGACCGAGAGAGAGAGAGGGGGGGGGAGAGAGAGAGAGAGAGAGAGAGAGGGGGGGGGAGAGAGGAGAGAGAGATAGAGAGAGGGAGAGGGAGAGAGAGAGAGAGAGAGAGAGAGAGAGAGGGAGAGAGAGAGAGATGACAATAGGACAACAGAAAGAACGATATATATATAGGTGTGGGCGCACTCGTGTATGTGTGAGAAAGAGTATGTGTGTTTGTTAGTGTGTGTGTGTGTGTGTGTGTGAGAGAGAGAGAGAGAGAGAGAGAGTTGGGGGGGGGGGGGGGGGGGGGGGGGGGGTGCTGCCCGTGGGACAATAAGCAATAATATGGTACATGATTACAGGTACATACAGAAGTAATATCTCTCCACATTGAATTCCGAACCAATAACGTAGCGACTACGCACGACATGAATACGAATTAGATTGAACCCAAATTATATCGGAAAATGGCAAAAAACTTTTTTTAATATGGCCAGAAAACTGAAAAATCGATATTGCCTAAAACTAACCAAAAATAAAAACTTGAAATTTGATAAAATTTCAGTTTTAAGGTTTCTTTCTGATAATTTGAGGGCCATATTAATTAATCTAAGTATAATAATATATTTTCAACTTCTGGCTAAAATAATAAAGGCCTTTTCTGTTAGGAGAGTAACAGATATTATGGTTAAAAAAAAAAGAGGGAGATGAGTGGATTCGTTAGTACTCTTGATAATAAAACACGTTTCTAATATTTTGGCCATAAATTTCGTTCTTCAAATATCGATAGATTAAAATTACTCCTCAGCCCTTGCCGAAAAAAATCTCAAACCTGGGACTTCAAGGAAGACTTCAAGTAAAGTTCCAGGTTTGAAGGTGTTTGGACAATTGAGTTTGATGGCCAGATAATTTTGTTCAAAATTGGGATTTTCTGTTTGTTTGTTTGTTTTGTTTTGTTTTGTTTTGTTTTGTTTTTTAAGGGGGGGGGGGGGTTCTTTTGGGGTTTATTTTTTAATATTTTCTTTTTGTCTTTTTTTCTTCATAATAATGGCGTATCGAGAGACTCGCTAAATTAGGAACATGATCGAGATTGCGTAGACAATAGTTATTTGTTGGTGGTTTTTACACAAACAATGGTTTTTATTGACCTCCCTCGTTAGAGTTCGCTATTATGTTTGTTTTTATCATGGGTAGTCTGTGATGTAGCGAGTGAGTGACAAGTTATTTCCTGTTTGGTCAATAATTGTATTGACAATCCAAACACTGCTTTGTGCTTGAAACGATCAGACAATTGGTCTCATTTGAAATCAGTTACTGCTTAATATTCTCGCTGCTCAAACCATTTAAAAGTTCAATATCAATCCCGCTCCGCTCGCTCTGAGCGGTGCATAGTAAAAGTTGAGCTCTTGGAAATGGCTCTTTATTCGCATTCTCTCACCGTACACAGGTGTAAAATGAGTATCCGGTTGTGAACAGTGTTGTCTTTGTCGGAAAAAATAGTCTTGTAATAATAATAATAATGATAATAATAATAATAATAATAATAATAATAATAATAATAATAATAATAATAATAATAATAATAATAATAATAATAATGCTGAAAACTTATATCGCGCTATAACTCCAAGACACCAGACTCTAAATGCTAATGTTACAAATTACGTTAGTTGGAACATACTCATTCACGCACAAAGGCACACGCAAATACACACAGACACACACACACACACACACACACAAACACACATAACACAACACAAACCAGACAGACCTATCTTGCTTCTCATATCCTCTACTAAAATCGAAACAATTATGTTTTAAGCGAACGTTTAAAAATAGACAAAGATTCTTTTTCACGAATGCTCTGGGGTAAGGCATTCCAAACAGAGAGTCCGAAATTAGAAAAGGATCTACCACTATATTAGACTAAAATCAGGCGCCATGTCTCGTCTTACGTTAAATGTTAAATGTTACTGTAAGGACCTCTTGAAAAGCGCATTTAATGGAAATTGCGTTATATAAATGCTCGAATATTGCTTGATATTTAAAATATCGCCGAAAAAGGCATTTTAAGTCTGTCGTACTCTGGAAAAACCCAGGATTTAAAATTTGACCACAAAACTCGTCCTTCAAATAGCGATCGAATTAAATAATCCTCATCTTGGAAGTTCCAGGTTTGAGAAATCGATAGAAATTTGAAG
>NC_088361.1:85310306-85335306 GCF_034508935.2 Berghia stephanieae | reverse complement strand
ACCAAAAATGTCCCTATCAAGGACGGTTTCAAATTCATTAATATGTTTAGCATTTTTAGGTTTGATGAAGTCCCAGGTATGAGAGTGTTTGACAATTAGATTCCCAGGTTTGAGAATGTTTGACAATTAAATTCCCAGGTTTGAGAATGTTTGACAATTAGATTCCCAGGATTGAGAATGTTTGACAATTACAATCCCAGGTTTGAGAGTGATTGACAATTAAAATCCAAGGTTTGAGATTATTTGACAATTAAAACCCCAGGATTGAGAATGTCTGATATCACCATAGGGTAAACTGAATACTCTGCAATGACCTGTCTCCGAATAATATCTTCACTGAGATATTTTGACAGAGAGCGTTTTTCGAAATTTATTTTTTGAAAATCCATTTGTAATTTAAACGACGTAGGGACTGTGGTCTTGTCATATCATATTAAAATATATAGGGATTTGACCTCGATCTCGGGGTTCAATTAGGATCGTGCAAAAACTCTAAAACTTAACAATGTTGCATTGTGACTCTCAAGATTAAACGACTGTAACCAGGGGGAAGAATTGCATATTATATAGGTTAATGAATGTGGTAATGAAAATATTGAATGTTTATTTAATGAGCCCCATGTCAATGAAACAGTGATTCATTTATTGATTTATCCTTTCACTATTAATAGTTACATTATGGCGGATATAGGCTACTGGTTTATGTTAACCTGTTAAATGTCATAACCCAGAAAAAATAAACACATATTTAAACATTTGGCCAGAAAACCCGTTCTTGAAATATCAATCCATTTAAATGACTCTCACCTTGGCAAAAACTCTGAAAAACTCGGACCTCGCGAGGTCTTCATATAAGTCCCAGATTTGAGAGTTTTTGCCAAAAAGAGGGTCATTTAAATCGATCGGTTTTCGAATAACGAGTTTTCTGGCCAAAATTTAGCTACGTTACCTTCCAGATGACGGCAGTTAACTTGTTAATTGGCGCCAAGGCTTTATAATTTACTCCTAAGGGAAGGGCGAACCCACAGCGGAGTGACTCCGAAGCCCCGGCACTGCCATCCTCTGTCGTTTTCCGGATAAAGATCTTCGGGAACAGAAAAAATACTAAGAATAAAGAGAAGAGCCGCTTGACGGACCCATACCAAGCTCGAGAAAAAACGGTAGAGGACGTCGGGTGCTTAGTATGGGTAGGTCTAGCGGCTCCTCTCTTTAGTCTTTGTATTTTTTTCCATGCTCGACGTCTTTATCCGGAAGACGACAGAGGACGGCAGTGCCGGGTCGTCGGAGTCAGTTTCGGTGTGGGTTAGCCATGACCCACGCAAATTCGTAGATCCATTCGTTTTCACATATGCTTTGACTGACAGTGATTTTGAAGCAATAATATTATTATCCCGAGCCTACAACGAGTCCGTTCTTTCGTAACTGTTTGCACTTGTTTAGTTGTGGCTTGTCGCTTCCCATCGCTCTCTGGCAATGATATGACATAGCGGTCTCCATAGCTGGCATTTCGATAGGACTCTAATGATCAAGATAACCGTGAATTGCATATTATTCTGATGGTACACTCTGACCTTGTTCTTGGTCATTCTCGGTCGTCAAATTATCCACATACGTGGTACTAGTAGTGGTGGTGGTGGTGGTGGTGGTGGTGGTAGTAGTAGTAGTAGTAGTAGTAGTAGTAGTAGTAGTAGTAGTAGTAGAGTAGAAATAGTATTAGTAGTAGTAGTAGTAGTAGTAGTAGTAGTAGTAGTAGTAGTAGTAGTAGTAGTAGTAGTAGGAGTAGCAGTAGTAGAAATAGTAGTAGTAGTTGTTGTTGTTCTTGTTCTAGTTGTTGGTGATATTGTTGTAGCAGTAGTTGAAGTAGTAGTATTGGTAGCAGTAGTGGTGGTGGTGGTAGTATAGTAATGGTAGTAGTGGCAGTAGTACTATTACTAGTAGTAGTCGTAGTAGTAGTAGCAGTGATAGTATTATTATTATTAGTAGTAGTAGTAGTAGTAGTAGTAATAGTAGTAGTAGTAGTAGTAGTAGTAGTAGTAGTAGTAGTAGTCGTAGTAGTAGTAGTAGTAGTAGTTGTAGTAGTAGTAGCAGTAGTAGTAGTAGTAGTAGTAGTAGTAGTAGTAGTAGTAGTAGTAGTAGTAGTAGTAGTAGTAGTAGTAGTATGCAATGAGGAGTTTGGTCACAAATTTAGACCGATTTAAAGGATAGCATGCAATTGCCATTGTCCGTTTCATGCTATAGATCTATGGGCCGAATGGCTCTGAAGGACTACTACTTTTTCAACCCTGAGACTCAAAGAGGTTTCGAGACTTTTTGAAAAGTGTTACGTCACGGCACGGTTGCCATGACGTCACCCGGTCGTGTCCGGAGCTGGTCGACTCCCCACGGGTTGCTAATTTTTTCTGAACTCCTCGACCACCCAATCATAGTTTCGAACCAACGCAATAAAAGCAACGCATGAGGAAGGAGAAAAGGGTTTCTTTAAAGGACACCATAACGTTACCATTGGTTGTGGGTGTGTTTGTTTGTTGTTGTTTTTTTTTTTTTTGTTTGTTTTAGGGGAGGGGGGGGGGTATTTTTGTTTTGTTTTTTAAAATTCATTCTTTATCTATGCCATAGTGTTCATATTTGTGAATGACAAAAGAGAGACAAGCGAAGGATGAATGATAAGTAGAGCTGTGTCGTTCCAATTATGTTTTAGTTTGAACATTTGTTTTCTGTAGTAAATGTATAGTTGTCCTTAAACTTGATTTCTTTTAATTATTATTATTTCTATATTATCACAGTGGGGGTCCCGATAGCTCATAATTTGGTAGAGTACTCGCTTCACACACAATGGGACCACGATCAATTCCGAGTGCAGTCGAGATTTTTTCTGACCCTCCTGACCATCCAGCAATGAATGGGTAGCCGAGTCTGTTAGATTTGGCGGAAAGTACTTTGTGATAGAATAACGTCCAATCCAAAGGATAGCAAGCAATAGCTGTTGTGAGTTTCACGCTATAGAAACCGGGATAAATTCCGGCTCCATGGGCCTAATTTCTCTGAAGGATTACTTTTTACTTTATTATCATGGTCATATTACGTGAGGCACAACTTACTATCTAATCCCCCTCTCTACAGCCTACTGTCTTCTCCCCTTCTCTACCTAAACTAGCCTTAGAGCATTGGCCCCGTCCTGGAGAGAAGAAACATACAACGGATTTCCTCTATTATTCTCATCTACTACCTGTCTACTGTCCTCCTCTGTCCTTTCTTTACGCTGATGATTTCGGATATATATGCTAGCAGGGGCGTGGCTGTATTGGTAGATTTGGTGCCTATCTTTTAAAAATGGATTACAGCTTTTTTTAAAAATAAAACTGAAAAATGGTAGATTATACCGCCTCTTATTTATTTGAGTGAGTCTTACGTAATTTTTTTTCTTTCTTTTGTATTTACAATAAATATAGCATATTATTTTAAGTCATTTTCTTCTGATTCTGACACCACCCGATATTGTAAGCATGCCACGCCACTGTATGCTTATTCAACTTATCCTGGGTTACAAGCCGAAACATCAGACAAGTTTTGGAATACGTAACTAAATCGATCGATATTTGAAGCTATAAATCCTTTTTCTTTTAAACAAAAGCATGCTATGTCAGTTTGTGACAATGTATTAAATATTGTGAATGAACCATTATCGTATTACGATATATCATATCATGTTATCTTTGATGCTTACTATAGTCTACCTTATCTTTGTTCTTTAAACCACCCATGCTCTTCATTTGCATAAATAATAGAATTTAGGTTTATCTACTCTGTGGTGAAAGTCTCACATACCACAATTAATATAATCAGTGTAATGTACAGCAACGATTCTTCATGCGTAGTATAGTCCTGCTATTTATTGTGACGTAAAGTGGTAATGATAGTTTACTAACGAACCATGGGGTAGCGTGGCTCAGCGGTACGGTCTTTGCTTCGTAACCGAAAGGTACCAAGCTCGATCAACCGACGCTGCGCTGTGTGGCCTTAAGCAAGTCACCTCGCCATAGCTCAATTTGCAGCGCTGCCCTAGAGACAAATTTAGCCGTATTCCCGTATTAATCGATCGATTAAAACAACCCTCAGCTTGTCACACATTCTCAAATCAGGCACTTTAGGAAGCCTTCTAAGGAAGTCCCAGGTTTTAAAGTTTTTGACAAGACGATAGTCATTGTAATTAATCAATATTCGAAGGACGAGTTTTCTGGTCAAAATGTAAAAAAAAAATGTTTTATTATTTTTTTCAACGGACGGCAGTATAGATATGGGACACAAAAGAATAATTGATCAAAAAAAATGTAACGTAACTGACCAAGTATTTATTACAATTTGAAACGAGATCAAATGAGATATTACAAAACAGTTCAGTCATAAGCAGTGCATTAAAATGTGTCCGTATGCATCAAGATTAGGCTGGTTTTGTGACCAATAAAATACCAAAAAAATAAGTCTTTTCTATGTTTTGTTTTGTTTGATTTATAAAATATAAAAGCTCAAGTATTTATTTAATGAAATTTTGTTTTCAAAGTTAAGTTGATGTTATCTCTGGGTGATTTTAAAAACGTCAATGATTATATCCATGTTGAAAACAAGAAGATTAAAGTGAATATGATTCCAAGTATCTATATACATATAATATTGATTAATTGTGTGATGACAATGAGACTCATATAATATAGTATGTCTATAAAACTTTCTCTTTTATATTATGCCGCTCAGACAAATGGCAAACAAAAGCATGAAAAAGAACAATAGTGATGTCAATGACCTCCGTCTTTTTATAGAGATAATGACGTGTGTACTAGAAAAAAATAAAATTGGGTTTTTATATAGATAGATATCGCAATATCCGCAATATTATCCGCTAAACGTGCTCAAAGCGCTTTACATCGTGTAATTTGTGCGGCTATGTGGTCTAACAATAACAACAATAACACATCACTTGTATAGCGCGCAAATTCCATGAACTCATGCTCTAAGGCGCTTTACAGTAAAACAAGAACTCACAAATGGAAAATAAAATAAAAACTACAGCACTGAAAGCTTAGTTTGAAGGACAACAAACTAAATTAAGTAAAGGCTATTTTAGTGGTATGACATTCGCTTTTAGACCGGAAGGTCCAGGGTTTGAGCCCCGTTCTGCAATACGAGCAAAAGAAGAAAAAAAAACCTCAACGAAAACAGCAACACTACATGTTACTTGTTATCATTTTCAGTTATATTTTTCAGATCAATAGTATTGGGGGCGGGGGCAGCGTGGCTCAGCGTTACTGTCTTTACTTCGTACCCGAAAGGTATCGAGTTCGATCACCCACCGCTACGCTGTGTGGTCTTGAGCAAGTAAACTCAACCTAACCCATTTTGTGGCGCTGTACTGCGGCTGACTGGGTTATTCCAGTCTTCCCTTGGAATAGACCCAAGAGACAAATTCCCCCCCCCCCCCCCCCCCCCCATGGGATGAACACAGGGAATATTTATTTTTATTGTACCAGATTAATACTAAGGTATCACTTTTAAATTAACATTCTTGTGGTGCTACCTATTGTTATTAAACCGTGAACTATATAACTGAACAAGTGTGTATGAAGGGTCCCAGACAAAGCAAGAAAGAAAGATACAAGTAGAAAAAAAAAACACCCTAAAAAATCAGTCGACTTCAGACCTTCTGATTACCGCTAATTACCGGTAATCAGAAGGTCCGAGGTTCGATCCCCAGTCGAGGTCGACTGATTTTTTGGGATGGTTATTCTTTCTTGTATTTCTCTTTCTTGCTTTGTCACCTTTCATAAACACTTGTTCCGTTCTTCATCTTACATTGGCTCCTTAATTTCTTAATTTAAACTATTAATTTTGTAGTATTTAGCTTCCATCACTCTTTTTCAGCTTTTGATAATAAATACGACTCATAATGATGGAGCCAAAACCAACAACAAAACACGCACACACACACACACACACACACACACATACATACATATATAATTCTTTTTTCGTAAATATGGGGGGGGGGGAGGAGGGGGTAGGTAGCCGATTTATCGAAAGGTTTATCGCTTATCGATATATCGACGAATTAACTCGATGTATTGATAAATGTCGAAATTTTGTGATAGAGCAGTAAAGTTAGGTGCCCCAAACGTAAACAATAACAAGTTGCTAGTGATTTCCGTTAGGGACCGGAATAATTTACGCACAATATAGGTCTCCCAATTTTGTAGTTTGAGTTGTAGGCAATACACTTTCAGTATTGAAAATATGTTTACATAAAATCTAACAGTTGCAGAAATAATAATATAAGGCTAAATTATTATGAAAATCAGGCTCCGAATAATTTTCGTTTTGTTCACACCAGCGCAATAATTTGCTCTGGTCTAAAAATAGATTGACTGTAACTTTTGATAAATTTTAGAAAATTTTACCTTTTGTTCCATAAAATATCCATATCTAGACATTATTTGATGCATGATCGAGTATTTATGAATATGTGTTTCTTTTGCCACCTAACACCCAAATTTTAAAGGTTATTTTTTTCTATTATTTACATTGGAACGTGAGCTGTCAAGACAGGAACATGTGGTTTGCCACGTGCTTCTCGACTTTTGTTTACGTTTGGGGCACCTAACTTTACTGCTCTATATCGACCTTAACTACCGTTTATTATGCGATACGACATTATTTTGACTGGTGAAGGGAGATACCGATTCAAAGCTTAGCACAAATGCGTGGTGAGTGAGTTATGACGATGATGCAACACGAATGTCACTCGTGTTATTCTAGACGAGTGTCCGTCGTATAATATCGCCACTCACGTTATTAACCTTGCTAGACACTGACAAAACACAGTTTAGTCAGTTTGGCCATAAAAGAACCAAAAGTGTTCATCTCAAAAATTCGGCTGTGTTGTCGGTCTTGTGGCGTGGCATCCACCCTTGGACCGCTCTAAGTTGAGGTCTTGGAAAAAATTTAATTCGGAAAAGTGAGTGGAGTCAGGCACATATGTTGATAATAAGACATGAAGTGAGTAGGAACGTGCCAGAAGACAACAGAGAATAAAAACTTCGCGTTGGCGATGGGGGCTCGAACTCGTGACCTTACTGGTGCGACAACTCCACCTGGCCGGGGAGATCGTGTCTCTCCCAATGAGCTATCCACGACGCCCCCCCCCCCCTAAAGTCGCTTCAAATTCTAGCCTCGCTCGGAGCATAGTTAAGTCCTTGGAAAAGGCTCTTTACTCACACTCTCTCACCGTACTCAGATGTAAAATGAGTACCTGTCCATGAGCAGCGTTGTCTTCGTCTGAAATAAAAATTGTAAGATCGCGTAACAGGCGTCATGTCTCGTTCTACATGTTACGTGTTGTTGTTGGTCAGGGACCCTTTGGAAAGCGCTTTGAGCACGTTTAGTGGTTATTGCGCTATATAAAAGCTCAAGCTCAAGTTTACTACAATTCATTACCTTCCTTGCTCTGAAAAAATAACGTTATTTAAATATTGACCAGAAAACAAGTCCTTCTAGCGTCGAGCAGCAAAATTTTCATTGACCCGAGTTAGAAGCCCTAGAAGAAAAGTATCTGTTTTGTAAGAGGAGGGGAGAATTGTGAACACCGCCATGTTTACTACAATCTCATTACTACCATTACCGTGTCTGAATAAAAAAAGGTTATTTAAATTTTGGCCAGAAAACGCGTCCTTCCACCTTCAAGCAGCAGCAACATTTCCATTGACCAAAGTTAGCAACAAAAAAAAGTATTTTGTAAGAGGAGGGGAGAATGGTGAACCCGCGCCATGTTTACCACAATCTCATCATAATCAGTATTACTACCATTCATTACCGCCTTGCTCTGAAAAAATAACGTTATTTAAACTTTAGCCAGAAATGCGTTCCTTCATGACGATTATCATTCCCCTCAAAAAATCTCAAACCTGGGACTCCAAGAAAGACTTCAAAAAGTTCCAGACTTGAGAGTTTTTGTAAAAGTTTAATAATGAGGGTCTACTTAATCGATTGATATTTGAAGGACGATTTTTCTGGCCAAAATTAAAAAAACGTTTTTTTTGTGTCCAAAGTACGGTGGTATTGTTAATGATGATGATATATTTGTACTCATCAGTCATCACCGACCATTAATCACATCTCTGTGTGGGTGAGCGCGTGTTTGTGTGTTTGTAACTGTGTATGTCAGTGTGTATGTGTGTATGTGTATGTGTTTATATATCTTTGGATTTATTGCCTTTTCCACGTCGATAATTATCGCTTGACGACAACAATGATACTTGATCGTCATTCATAATCATAACATTGGAGTAATAAATTCGCAGTTATGAATAACAATAATAAATCGGTTTGGGATACTGATAGCTCAGTTGGTAGAGCACTCTATTCACACGACGCAAATTATGGGCCTCGATAGATTCCGAGTGAAGTCGAGATTTTTTTTTTTCTGACCCTCCGTCCACCCAGCAGTGATTGGGTAGCTGGGTCTGTTAGATCTTGCGGAAAGTACTTTGAGCGGACGTTCAAGGATTTGTACACAGAAAGAACGTGCTGAATATTTCTCTGCCGTCTTTCTGGATTTTTAGCAATGTATTTATGTATTCATTGATTTGTTTTCTTTTTCTTTTTTATTTTTTTTTTTTTGTTTTTTTTTTCTTTTTTTTTGTCTTTTTTTTTGTTGTTATGTTTTGTTTTGTTTTGTTTTGTTTTTTTGTTTTGTTTTTTTTTTGTTTTTTTTTTTGTTGGCTGAAGAAGGGTTTTGAGTCCAAAACGTTCTGTGTTTGGTATTATGTTCTTTTCTGAAGCTGATATATTGATTTTTGTTGATTAATCTTTAGAGTCCACAGCGTCTAGCGGCTTAGAATCACTTTGGTAATAACCAAGAAGACAGAACAAGAGTGAAAGCTCAGAGTTGACAGGTCTATCTACTCTGTGGTGAAAGTCTCACATACCATAATTAATATAATCAGTGTAATGTACAGCAACGATTCTTCATGCGTAGTATAGTCTGCTATTTATTGTGACGTAAAGTGGTAATGATAGTTTACTAACGAACCATGGGGTAGCGTGGCTCAGCGGTACGGTCTTTACTAGTGCGGGGCGGTCCTTGGCAAGCTTAAGGACCACGGTCCTACGGTCCTTGGGAAATGAAGACCGCAAGGACCGGTCTCTTAGAGACCGGTCCGTTCATTCTTGAACCGTTAAAGACCGCTACACGATGAAAACCGTGGCCTACAGGAGTAAAACACACGGAGTAGTCACACTCATTTCAAATTGTAACCTAATTAGAGAAGAGGGGTGATGCCTTCTTTATTTGCTCACCGTACTTCATTGTTACTTCGATAATTTAATAAAATTTGAAATTTATCCCCATTAACGGAGATAATGGCATCGCCCAAGGCGTTGATCGAGTTGTTCGTGGCGTTGATACACACACGCAACTCCTACCCCCCCCCCCCCCCACACACACACACACATTAGAGGGCAGCGAGCATTGAAGAGTAAGAGAGAGACGTGAAGTTATAATAAGAGGGGGTGGATGAGGTGATAAGAGGGGTCGATGGTGACTTTTCGCCAGATCTAACAAACTCAGCTACCCATTCATTGCTGAGTAGACAGGGATTCAGAAAAAAATCGACTGCACCCGGGATCGATCTCTGGCCCTTTGCGTATAAAGAGAGTGCTCATCAACTGAGCTATCGGGGTCCCCAAATATTCTATTGGACCTTTTAAAAATACAGACGTTATAACTGTTTTTTTTGGACGGAAGAAACTAATGAAACTCATATTACTTGATTAGTTAAAACACCAAACGAAATTTTAATATTATTGTATTATTTTAAATGACAACAATGCGATAGAAAGGAGTGGCGACAAGAGATGGACAAAAGAAAACAAAAAAATCAGACTTGCAACTTGCTAGGTTCGACACACACACACACACACACACACACACACATCTTTAGTAGTCACATACATTTCAAACAATAACCCATTAGAGAAGAGGGGTCATGCCTTCATCATAGATCATTGTCATTGCGATCATTATGGTGTAGTAAATTTTGAAATTTACCCCGTATAATGGAATCGTCCAAGGCGTGCGCCTCCTGTTCCCCCATCTCACACACGAAAGGGCGGTTTGCGGAGTGGAGGGAGGTGGTCGTCTGTCTCTATGGTCGTCTGTGTCGTTTAGTGTATGGCAAAGGGGGGTGGGTGCGATTAATTAAGTGGGATGGGTGGTGATTGGTGGAAGATAGGCAAAGGACCGAGGCAACGAATCGCTGGGGAAGTAGTATGGCGCGAGACCGTTGAAAGGTGATAAGAAGTGAGGACCGCCGGCGGTCTTCCTCTTTGGGACTGGACCACGGTTCACAGCTAAAAGACCGTGGGACCGGTCCTCGGTCCGGTCCTCAGCTCTTTTTTTTTGTCTTTTTTTTTGTTGTTATGTTTTGTTTTGTTTTGTTTTGTTTTTTTGTTTTGTTTTTTTTTTGTTTTTTTTTTTGTTGGCTGAAGAAGGGTTTTGAGTCCAAAACGTTCTGTGTTTGGTATTATGTTCTTTTCTGAAGCTGATATATTGATTTTTGTTGATTAATCTTTAGAGTCCACAGCGTCTAGCGGCTTAGAATCACTTTGGTAATAACCAAGAAGACAGAACAAGAGTGAAAGCTCAGAGTTGACAGGTCTATCTACTCTGTGGTGAAAGTCTCACATACCATAATTAATATAATCAGTGTAATGTACAGCAACGATTCTTCATGCGTAGTATAGTCTGCTATTTATTGTGACGTAAAGTGGTAATGATAGTTTACTAACGAACCATGGGGTAGCGTGGCTCAGCGGTACGGTCTTTACTTCGTAACCGAAAGGTACCAAGCTCGATCAACCGACGCTGCTCTGTGTGGCCTTAAGCAAGTCACCTCGCCATAGCTCAATTTGCAGCGCTGCCCTAGAGACAAATTTCCCCTATGGGATTAATAAAGGGAATAGGCTTCAACAGTCGTGACGTCACTTCCCTCGTAATGACGCATAGTAACTTAATAACTGGTTCTAAACTATCGGAACAATGGCGGACGCCCTTATGAAATATTTCTCCGACGAGCATAAAAGTGTATCCAGAGGAGAAAAACATTATAAATCTGATCATGTTTTGACTTTTATGCATTCCGATCACATGACATGTGAAAAAGTTCTAAACAACAGGAAGAATAAAAAGCACCGATTATCTTCGTTTATAACCAAGCTGCTGGTTGCTGGGCGGACGTGACATCAGACTATTGAATCCTATTGCATTGTATGTAGTAAATACATCCACTGAGAGATACATGTGTGTATTGTGAAATAGCATGCATGGTGTTCTAGGTCACGTGATGTTTGTTGTTGTATTTTCGCCGGATAGAATAATTTAATATTATATTATCTCACTATCTCATTGTGTTCTTTCGACCACATTCTAAATAGCTGACATTACACTTGTTCATGTGTTGCTTTACACACACACACACACACATATATATATATATATATATATATATATATATATATATATATATATATATATACTTTTCCCCTCCTTTTCCATGGAGACAGCTTGCTTTGGCTTCGTGCATTGTGTAGAAAAAAAATGGTCTTGAATGCATGACTTATGGTGTCTTAGAAAACTACAGTTTTGTTTAAAAATATTGCTCCCGATAGAATCTAAATATATTTAGGAATTTTGCTTCTGTAATGAATAATGGCTTTCTTTAGGACTTTAGATGGTGCTTTAGTTTTATAATGTTTGTTTTTTGTTTGTTTGTTTTTTGATGATTTTCCTCTTCTTCAATCTCACGATAACCTGACTTTCTTTGCAATGACGCAGACACTGACAGTTGATACTCAAGAACTTGAAGAGTTCTTGTTCCTGTACTTTCGTTATTGACATTTTGAATTGAGAATTCGACTCAAGGCTGCCAGATGCCAATTTGAGAACAAAAAATTGGCCACACGGAGAATCAAGTTCCTATAATGAATTTCAATTTTGACTTTTATTTTTAGAAAACAGTTTTTTAACCTAGTCTTGGAGAATTATTTTGTCTATCAAAACGATGGGGTTTTCGACGGTGTCAGAGCGTTAGTAGTGTTCCGCTATGTCGTGATCTATTTGGCCTAATTTGCAGTCAGAGAAAGCCACGAGGAACTCTGGCCATCTGGTACTCTTGATCGCGGCTCTCAACTCGACTTTTGATAGTTTTACCCGTGAAAAGATTTTGGGTTAAATTCTAAGTAAAAGTCAATGTCATCACATCTTGCGATTTTATGGAGACTTAACAAGTGGAATAGGGCAACATTCATTTTCCCCAATTTTATAGATTAGGTAAAATAATTTTAAATTATTGATCAGTAGAATGAGATTTTCATACCTATCAACCCTGGCACACAAACACACACATACACACAAACACACACACATACACACACACGCACTCACACACGCATCAGAATAAAGCTTTTAAACTTATAATTTTTTATGATTCATTGTCACCTCAAAGTCTCAATAGTGATAGGAATTATCTTTAGTAATGTGGTTCTATTTAACAGCATTGAGAAATAAAGATAGAATACAATATAGAATTGTCCTAGTCGACGTGCACATGACTAGCTTTTTCTTTGCAAACATTTGGACTTTCTAAAATTAGAATTTTGGGAACCTCGTATTTTATTTTATTATCCAATCACAAAATTTGAAAAAAATATCAGCGTATGAATATTTCTTTGTTTTGTTATTTCACATGTGAAATACGGACATTTATTCAACAGCTTTTATTTCTCTTTGTCTCACTAAGTGGCATGGGATGTAATAAACGAAGAAATTATAAGTCAATCGTTTAATTCAAATTCAAAACAACATACGTCTGCTTTCCATTCCCAACAGTGTCGAGTTCAAAACAAACAAAAGTCACAGCTGTCTCCGTTCCCTCGTGCCTCAAACCCTCCAATCAAAACACAAGGCCAAAGGGACACTACTCAATTAATAATGTACATTAAAATCATAATTAAAAGGAGTCAAACCTTAGTTGTCTCTCTATCATGGAGTGGTTTTAACATGGGATAAATAGTTTTATAAACAAAAGAGTTCGCACAGCTGCAGTAATGCTATTTTCTCGAGATCAAGTTCAATCGATTTCAAAATTGTTCTTTGCACTGTAGTAATAATGTTGTCGTCCAGAGATAAATTTCCAAATATTTTACAAATACAAAATTGTTCTCTGCACAACAGTAATAATGTATTGAGTAAAGATAACATTCCATCTATCATATGAATATTTAAGTAATAGAATTGTGAATGAAAAATAACAAGCTTGCCCGTTTACGAGTATTTTTCAGATTACACATAATATACACAACATCAGGAGAAAGAGTGAAGAAAGATAATCCAGGATATTTCTTTACCACTAGAAGGAAAACGAGGTTATCGTTACTGTCGTGTTACCGTGTCCGGTATTTTCACCGTACTGTATAAAAGAGTGACTAGATTGATTTGTTTTTAATTAACCAGTTAACTGCCGTACTCAGGAATAAAAAACTCGTTTTAAAAATTTGGACAAAAGCTCGTCCTTCAAATATAGATCGATTCAAGTGACTCTCATGTTGGCAAAATCTCTCAAACCCGGGACTTCGTGAAGTCTTCATAGAAAACCCAGGTTTGAAAGTTTTTGCAAAAAAGATGCTCATTTAAATCGATCGATATTTGAAGGACGAGTTTTCTAGACAAATCTTTAAATACGAGCGTTTCCAGAGTATGGCAGTTAATGGCTTAATCTAAATCATTATTAGTGACCCGTCGCATCAATCTGGTATGCTGTGTCAGAATGAACGCTAGACTTCTATTGAATTTAGAGTCGAAACTATTATGATTAAGAGTTGTGAGTTATTTTGAAAATTCGTGAGACGAGAACTGGACAACATGTGTTATTTCTGTTGACATCAGAAGTTTGATTGATGGAGTATCGATATTCCTTCATGAAATGTCTAACGATTCCGCGCGGAAGGGTGTAATTATCTCTTTTTTTTTAATGAAATAAAACTCAATCCCTTTTTGAAATCTAGGGCATCCGGCTCTAACCGTACAAGGGCCACGAGAGTTAACATTTTAAAAAAAACTTATATCAAAGTCCAACCCCTCCCCTCCCTTTGTACTAACAGTCTAACTACCATCCCATTACATATTTGGCTAGATGGAAAATAACATCTAAAAATAATCTTGACTTCAAGACGAATCAATCTGGGTCCTTTGCTTGTAAAGCGGATGCTCTACCAGCTGAGTTATCGGAATTCCTCGTTGGCCAAAAAAGTTCAAAATCTATTTCATAATTCTGACTATAAATACTTAATGTTCAGAATTAGAGTCACCCTGACATGATACCGTATTGAGACTGTGGGTCACATTTAGAGATTTTGTAATGAAAAAAGAATTCATGCAAAAAGTTTATAACTAAATTTATTTTTAAAAAGGAGGAAATTTTCGTTTCGGAAAATGGCATTGGACCGATCCATGTATCGTTTGCTTGAATAACAATGTGTGTGCTGATTTGGCAAAACCCAACAGATGTCGCACGAGCTAGTTTTGAGATATGAGCGAATTATGTCATATTCGAATTTTCCCGACATCCGACTGGTTTTGTCAGATCACCACACATATTATAACTCATGAGATGCGAATATTATTACAGCAAATTTTCATGGTTCCTTTTATCTTCGGCTTGAAATTGTGCTGCATAGTGATATGTCCAAACAAACTGTGCTATCTTTTTATGTGATATGTGAGATAGAATGACCAATCCAAATCGATTATCCAGAAGATTGCCGAACTAACTATTCGGGAAATTTTAGTTGTTGTTTTATGCGTGTGCGGATGCGCGTGCGCGCGCGTGTGTGTATGTGTGTGTATGCGTGTGTGTGTGTGTGTGTGTATGCGTACGTGCATGAGTAAAAATGTGATGCCTCACTTTTCTCTCGTCTTTTTTTGTTTCTATAACAAGCTCATAATAAAATTGTACATACCTTCCATTTCGTCTTCCCCACCTGCCAAAAAACAAGGTAAGACATCAGGAATGGTACACATTACATAATACATAATACGTGATATAATACAATAGTATACGTATATTATATTAATGCATGATAACATCATTAAAATATCATATATCTCTAATGATGATAACATTTGTGTCACACCATCTCAAACCAGTATCATGTTGGGACGTATCAGGCGATGGCAATTAGGTTTATAGTCACAAACGTGAAACTTTGGAGATATTTTCAATTCGGCATGGTGGAGATTGAATACAAACTTTTGTATTACAAAAATCAACTGAGAGATCATATCTCATATCATGTTCATTCTAAATTTACTTATCTGGGTTCCATAATTCATCCCGAAATAATACCGTTATGAGACAATGGGTCACGTTTTGCGAAAATCTATACAACAACATATGATGATATATGATGACGTATGTATCTTTACTATTATAATATTTTAACTAGCATGCTAAAACGTCAAAATATCTAAGAAATTACAATATTAAAATTAGCCACTGTTTTGTTTATTTATTTATTTATTTATTTATTTATTTATTTATTTATTTATTTATTTATTATTTATTTATTTATTTATTTATTTATTTATTTATTTATTTATTTTTGTAATTTGATTGACACATTTAAAAAAAATATCCTAAGAATTCTGACATGCAAGTATGATATATCCCAAGAAAATGCATCGTTTTATCAATTTGGGGCCGTCCTTAACGTGCTTATCCAGCAGAAAAATTATTTTTAAAATCTCAAACTATCTCTCTACAAAACAACTTCATGCTCTTATTAATTAAACAAAAGTCATTTTTCAAAGTTTGTAATGTACAAATTAAATCTATATTTGAAATTGTATCGTAACAAATGTGACGATTTTGCTGCAGGTGGTAAGCAGAGGGTTAGGATATGGTCCACATGACTTAATAAGTACTTTTCAGACATAACTAATAAAAGGTATTTTTGGACATTACCAACGAGAATTGAAATTTCCCAATTGTCTGTAAACTTTCACAAAATTCTAAATCAAAGTTTATCGCTACTTTAATATTTTAATCTAATTATTTCCCAAGGGCGCTGTAAAGGTTGAAACGACATTTTTTGGGGTTTGAAGCGTTTTTTCTCTCAAAATCACTTATATACATAATAATGGTTGCCTTCTTCGATTGGCCATAACTCAACTCAGTTTTATAAAATGAATGGATTTATACATCTTTAAAAATTACAGTATATCACATTTTTATAAAACGTGACATGAAAACCATATCCCTAGATATTGTCACAATAATGACAACAAAATTTTTTATTGATGAGTGAATGTGATCACTGGCTCCATTCAATAATCTCTCTCTCTCTCTCTCTCTCTCTCTCTCTCTCTCTCTCTCTCTCTCTCTCTATCTATCTATCTATCTATCTATCTATCTATCTATCTATCGATCTATCTATCTCTTCCTCTCTCTCTCTCTCTCTCTCTCTCTCTCTCTCTCTCTCTCTCTCTCTCTCTCTCTCTCTCTCTCTCTCTCTCTGACTGACTCTTATTCCTCTCCCCCAACATCTCTTTCTTCCTCTCGAGTTTGACATTGTAATGATTTTGGACCGGCGAATCAAGATGAATTTAAGAATTCGGAATAACAGAGGAATAAAGGGAAATTATTTTTATGTAAGGTACATATTATAATATAGTCTATGTGTATTCCGAGAAGGAACAAAATAAAGCGATAGCTTGATATTGATTGTTGTAAATTAAATAGATACATATCCATTGAACTACGAGTAGAAATATTTCAATGAGGATACCTGTTGCATTACAAAACCATTAACTTATTATTAATTTAAGGGGGTTCGCGTGTGAAAATGAAGTCAGCTTGGGTGAAAATTATCAATTTTTTTAAGTGATTGGTTTTTTAAATCAATTTATTCATTCCTTATTTCATTTCGACCCATATTTTGCCTGAATGAATAGTTTAAAACAGTAAGAAAAATGCAATTCAAAATTTCTACCCAACGCTCGTAGCTTAAAATCTGATAAATATTAGCTACGTTTTTTCTCAAAACTGTTATCTAATCAACATAAATATTTTTTTTGCGACAAGAACATCTTTTGGAATTTTAATTCTAGTGCCTTGAAATTTGGAACTAACATAGCTAATATTTTGGGGTAATAAAAAAATCTTTAAATATTGTCAAGAACGAGAGGAAATTTTATTCAAATTTTTTAAAAAGTATGCCTTTGAGAGTGAATATTTATAAAATTAAGTAACCAGCCATTTATAACTATGCTTAAATTTTATATAACATGTTTAAAAGTCAAAATCAAAGATGAATTGATAAAATTGTGGAGTCCCAAAAGACTTCGAAGAGATTCTCATTTTTTTTTTGTGTGACGAAAATGGTTTTTTTTTACAAGATACCTGATGTATAAAACATCACTAGTTTAATCAAATAGTCCCAAGTATTGATTTTTGTATTTTTAGTATCAAGCCCCCTTAATTGTGGGTTTTAAACATTCTTCTATTTTGATAATAGGGTGATCTCAAGTGAGACGTTCTTCTCATTTGATACAAGGAAAGTTATAATAATGAATTAATAATCACATTTCTATGGGTATCTGTTATTAAGAGTATAAATCATAATTTATATAAACTAGATATACAGGGCAACAAAGATAATTGATATGTTTTGTTACACGGAATGATATCTAGTAAAATATGTTATGATTGGAGGAGTTGGGATAACTTATAAACATTTGAGATAATTTTAGAGGAAAGAGACTAAGAAGGGGAAGAAAAAGGATGAGGAGGAGCGGGTAATTCTGAGGAGACGAAGGAAAACGGAGTATAATACGGAATATAAAGAAGCAAGGGAAACAACTTTTTTCGCTAAATGCATTTTCATTGTTACCTCCTTTGTATTCCTTTAAAAACAATAACTACATCATCTTTGTTCCTATTGCTGTTGCTGCTTCTGTTGGAACTACAATAACTAATTTTACTGCAGCTGCTGTTTCAAGAACAACTACGTCTACTCTCTAATAGCTGCGGCTACTGCTACCACTGCCACCATAATTTCTATTACAACTCCTACTAAAACTGCTAGCAGAATTACTGATATTGCCACCACTGCTACAGCAGCAACATTAACTACTACTACTACTACTACTACTACTACTACTACTACTACTACTACTACTACTACTACTACTACTACTACTAGCAGTTGCGAAGTCGAACGGTAGAATCACTCACTCTATCTATCTATCTATCTATCTATCTATCTATCTATCTATCTATCTATCTATCTATCTTTCTACCTATCTATCTATCTATCTATCTATCTATCTATCTATCTATCTATCTATCTATCTATCTATCTATCTATCTATCTATCTATCTATCTTATAATCTAACTATCTATCAAACTATCTATTTGCATATTTACTTCTATCCTTATATTTTCTCCCAGCAGTTGCGAAATCAAACGGTAAAATCTCTCCCCTCCCCCCCCCCCCTCCCCCTCTCTGTCTCCCTATATTTCTCTCTCTATCTATCTCTATCTCTCTTTCTCTCTCTTCTTCTTCGTCTCTCTCTCACTCTCTCTCTCTTTCTCTCTCTCTCTCTGTCTCTGTCTCTCTCTCTCTCTCTCTCTCTCTCTCTCTCTCTCTCTCTCTCTCTCTCTCTCCCTCATCCTCTATTTTCACACTTCTAGTGTATCAATAGAGAGAGGTACTGATAGATTCGTTGACTTACATAAGACTTGACCCCCGAACATGAAAATCAACATTAGCAACAGACACAGCAACCACTACGAGACTTCAAACTATTCGCACATCCACCCCTTTCGTGTAGTGTAGGTACCACATTTGAAACACGTCGTCTCAAATAATATATGATATTAGTAATTAGTGTGTCCCGAGTTCTTAATTCTGAAAATTGAATTTAATTGATAACAGCCAGAGTATCAAAATTAGAGATAAGTAGTTTGTGGAGCTGCAAATAATATTGCTCTATACCTTTTTTTTTATCTGCTTTGTCTTGTTTTGTTTTTTTGGAGAGGGGGGGGGGGGGTTAGTTGATGTTTCGACTTTTTGCTTGCTTTTGATTTTTTTTCTGTTTTTGTTAATATGGTTGTTGTTCTTGTTGCTACTGTTGTTTTGTTTTGGAGTGGGGTTGTTTTGGTTTTTTTGGGGGGTTTTTTGTTTTGTTTTGTTTTGTTTTGTTTGTTTTTTGTTTTTTTGTTTTATTTTTGTTTTGTTTTTTGTTTTTTTTTGTTGTTTTTTTTTGTTTTTTGTTGTTGGTTTATGTTTTTTTTTGTGTTTTTTTTTTGTTTTGTTTTGTTTTGTTTGTTTTTTTGGGTTTTTGTTGTTTTTTTTGTCTTTTTTTTTCGTTGTTGTTTTTGGTTCTTGGCACAATAGCATTAAAATATTTTGAGGCCTCCCTGTTAGTTTTGTAATAAAAGCAAACAAATACAAAATACGAAGCAGCATTTCAAGAATATTTTTATTACGCCTGATTGATTTTGGGGAAAACCCTATTTTGGATTGGAGGGTGACGTTGTACAACCCATGTAAAATGTTTGTCAATGAGTACGATATTACTGGCACAACTAAAAACTATAAGACTATTTTTTTACCGATTGATATAAGAGTATCTTATAAACTTTAATTAGAAACAATGCGTAATTCTATAACCGTTGACTCAATTGATTATTTAGAATACCTTCTAGGGCATAACGATCGGTCCTTAATTTGACCTTGTTCTTGGGAATCGCCATCTGGCCACCCTGTTGCCAGATTCATTTGCGCGCACCTAACAACTTTAATACCTGGAGCGGATTTTATCGTTGATGGCTCAAAAGATTCGTGTCGACCTATGTTAATTTCCACAATACAATAGTAATTAAGATTATAGACAAGTGCCTGTTCGTAAAAGCCCATATTTATCCCCAAATATTCCAGGTTCTCCACTAGTTGGAATCCCCCCCCCCCCCCCCCAAAAAAAATCGACCATTATTTATGAGCAATATCTACCAAACCTGCACAAAGCGCTTTACAAGGGATCCCCAGCCAATAGCAGCACTTAGCATGTAAGACTCTGGACATAGCGTCTGTTAGGCGATATAACAAGGTTTATTTTTCCTACAAAGGCAATACTGTTCACGGCCAGGTACACATTTTACACCTGAATACGAGAATGTGAGTAAAGAGCCTTTAAAAGGACTCACCTATGTGCCGCTTAGAGCCCTGGACCTTCCGATCCGAAGGCGAGTGTCATACCACTCGATCAAATAGTCGCAAAATAAAGAATAAAAAATAATCATGAGACGCTCTTATTATATTTTGTATCAGCAGTCCAAAAATAGTTTGTTGGAGCACGCGAACCCAGGACATTCAGTGTGGATGGCGAGTGCCATATCACAAGACCACAAAAGCTGTAGGTACTTAGAGTTAACGCGAGCTTTAAAAATAACTTTAAAAATTCAATCCACTCCAAATTCACCTAGTGGCTTAGTCTGGGCTTTTTAAGGTGAAAACGAGGAATTGTTGTGAAAGCAAAGTTATCACTTTTTAAAAATCAAAAACAAAAATTAATATAACAGCTTCGAAAAAGAAGAAAATACCAAATACGGACAGTTTCGGGCTCAAAACCCTTCTAAATTCTCTGTCCGATCTGTATTTTTGGTAATGTGTTTACGTTTCTATTGTATATTGTTGTTGGCTAAAGAAGGGTTTTGAGCCCAAAACGTTCAGTGTCCTGTATTATGTTGTTTCGTTTGTCTGTTGTGTTGTTTTTCGTTTTTTGTTTGTTTTTTTGTTTTTTTGTTGTTTTTTTTGTTGGGTTTTTTTTTTTTTTTTTGTGAAGCTCTTATATTCATTTTTGTTTATTACTTTTTACAGTCCACAGCTTCTAGCAGCTTAGTGCCACTCTGACTTGTTATAAATTTAGCGTGTTATGGATGAATTCTAATATTATCGCCATCGAAGGACATACTTTTCATGGATGCTAATGGAGTCTGTCTGATCTCTTTCTCAAGGTAGGACATAAACTTCATTAGACTTTTTTTTAATAGGTGGGTTAAGTAAAGGCTTGTTATGTAAGTATTTATTGACGGACGTACGAACGTGTTTGGAGCAATCATGTGATTGATGAGACTTTCCTTCCCCAACTCTCTCTCTCTCTCTCTCTCTCTCTCTCTCTCTCTCTCTCTCTTTCTCTCTCTCTCTCGGTCTCCATCTCTCTGTCTGCCTCTCTCCCCCCCCCCCGCTCTCTCTCTCTCTCTCTCATTCTTATTCTCTCTTTTTCTCCTTTTCTGTATCCGTTTATCTCTCCATAAAAATGAGCATTTATTTAGAGCAATACTCACTAAATGTGTTCAATCACTATACAATTTTAATTTTAGCGTGTCTTGGCTGAATTGCCATCGAGGGCCATACTTTTCTTGGATGCTAATGGAGTCTCTCTGATATCTTTCCCAAGGTAGGGCAAAACTTTATTTGACTTTTTAAATAGGTGGGTTAAGTAAAGGCTTTGTTATGTAAGTATTTATTGACGGACGTACGAATGTGCTTGGAACAATCTTGTAATTGATGAGACTTCCCTTCCCCTACTCTCTCTCTCTCTCTCTCTCTCTCTCTTTCTCTCTCTCTCTCTCTCGTTCGCTCTCTCACTCCCTCTTTCTCTCTCTCTCTCTCGCTCTCTCACTCCCTCTTTCTCTCTCTCGCTCTCTCTCTTCCTCTCTCTCTCTCTCTCTTTCTCTCTCTCTTTCTCTCTCTCTCCTTCTCTCTTTCTCCCTCTTGCCCTCTCTCTCTCTCTCTCTCTCGCCCTCTCTCTCTCCCTCTCTCTCTCCTCTCCGTATCTCTCGCTGTCTCTCTTCCTCTCTCTCTCTATCTCTCTCTCTTTATCTCTCTTTCTCTCCTTTTCTCTATCCTTCTATCTCTCCATAAAATATGAACATTTATTTAGAGCAACAGCACTCACCAAAACGTGCTCAATCACTATAAAAGGTGTCCCTAGACAACAGCAACACTTAACAAATAGGACGAATCTTTACTCCTGTTTGGCGAGAATATCAATTTTTTTCCAACAGAGACAGGGCTGGTAAAACTTAAAACTTAAACTTGAGTATTTATATTGCGCATTATCCAAGAAACGTGCTCAAAGCGCTTTGCATGGGGTCCCAAGCCAACAATCAAACTTAACATGATATACAAGACACGACGCCTGTGTCTGGCGATATTACAATTTTTTTTCCGACAGGGGCAACACTGGTAATGGCACGTAATCATTTTACACCCGAGTACGGTTAGAAAGTGTGAGTAAAGAGCCTTTTTCAAGGACTCAGCAATGTACCACTTTGATCGGGACTCGAACCCAAGGCCTTAACATCCGAAGCCGAGTATTATACTACAAGACTACATAACCTCTTTCCCGGTATTTGTAAGTCCAATACTTTCCTTCCCACGTTTCTACTCCCTCTCTCGTCTTCTTTACATATCCGAACCATTTCAATCTATCTTCTCCAAAGCACATCAAGAATTAATAGACAACAAAGAAACTAGAATGACATAGTTCGAATATCTGGACCACACGACTGTATAAAATGAATGAAGTTACGGTCACTCTGCTCTTTGTTATTGTTTGGGTGTTATAAGTCATGGATAGATGTTGTTTATAAATTAACATATCATGGATAGGGGTTGTTTATAAAATAACATATCATGGATAGGGGTTGTTTATAAATTAACATATCATGGATAGGGGTTGTTTATAAATTAACATATCATGGATAGATGTTGTTTATAAATTAACATATCATGGATAGGGGTTGTTTATAAATTAACATATCATGGATAGGGGTTGTTTATAAATTAACATATCATGGATAGGGTTGTTTATAAATTAACATATCATGGATAGATGTTGTTTATAAATTAACATATCATGGATAGGGGTTGTTTATAAATTAACATATCATGGATAGATGTTGTTTATAAATTAACATATCATGGATAGGGGTTGTTTATAAATTAACATATCATGGATAGATGTTGTTTATAAATTAACATATCATGGATAGGGTTGTTTATAAAATAACATATCATGGATAGGGGTTGTTTATAAATAACATATCATGGATAGATGTTGTTTATAAATTAACATATCATGGATAGGGTTGTTTATAAATTAACATATCATGGATAGGGGTTGTTTATAAATTAACATATCATGGATAGGGGTTGTTTATAAAATAACATATCATGGATAGATGTTGTTTATAAATTAACATATCATGGATAGGGGTTGTTTATAAATTAACATATCATGGATAGGGGTTGTTTATAAATTAACATATCATGGATAGGGTTGTTTATAAATTAACATATCATGGATAGGGGTTGTTTATAAATTAACATATCATGGATAGATGTTGTTTATAAAATAACATATCATGGATAGATGTTGTTTATAAATTAACATATCATGGATAGGGGTTGTTTATAAATTAACATATCATGGATAGGGTTGTTTATAAAATAACATATCATGGATAGGGGTTGTTTATAAAATAACATATCATGGATAGATGTTGTTATAAAATAACATATCATGGATAGGGGTTGTTTATAAAATAACATATCATGGATAGATGTTGTTTATAAATTAACATATCATGGATAGGGGTTGTTTATAAATTAACATATCATGGATAGGGGTTGTTTATAAATTAACATATCATGGATAGGGGTTGTTTATAAAATAACATATCATGGATAGATGTTGTTTATAAATTAACATATCATGGATAGGGTTGTTTATAAAATAACATATCATGGATAGATGTTGTTTATAAATTAACATATCATGGATAGGGGTTGTTTATAAAATAACATATCATGGATAGGGGTTGTTTATAAAATAACATATCATGGATAGATGTTGTTTATAAAATAACATATCATGGATAGGGGTTGTTTATAAAAAACATATCATGGATAGATGTTGTTTATAAATTAACATATCATGGATAGGGGTTGTTTATAAATTAACATATCATGGATAGGGGTTGTTTATAAATTAACATATCATGGATAGGGGTTGTTTATAAATTAACATATCATGGATAGGGGTTGTTTATAAAATAACATATCATGGATAGGGGTTGTTTATAAATTAACATATCATCGATAGGGGTTGTTTATAAATTAACATATCATGGATAGGGGTTGTTTATAAATTAACATATCATGGATAGGGGTTGTTTATAAATTAACATATCATGGATAGGGGTTGTTTATAAATTAACATATCATGGATAGATGTTGTTTATAAAATAACATATCATGGATAGATGTTGTTTATAAATTAACATATCATGGATAGGGTTGTTTATAAATTAACATATCATGGATAGGGTTGTTTATAAAATAACATATCATGGATGGGGTTGTTTATAAAATAACATATCATGGATAGATGTTGTTTATAAAATAACATATCATGGATAGGGGTTGTTTATAAAATAACATATCATGGATAGATGTTGTTTATAAATTAACATATCATGGATAGGGGTTGTTTATAAAATAACATATCATGGATAGGGGTTGTTTATAAAATAACATATCATGGATAGGGGTTGTTTATAAAATAACATATCATGGATAGGGGTTGTTTATAAAATAACATATCATGGATAGGGTTGTTTATAAAATAACATATCATGGATAGGGGTTGTTTATAAAATAACATATCATGGATAGGGGTTGTTTATAAAATAACATATCATGGATAGGGGTTGTTTATAAATAACATATCATGGATAGGGGTTGTTTATAAAATAACATATCATGGATAGGGGTTGTTTATAAAATAACATATCATGGATAGGGGTTGTTTATAAAATAACATATCAT
>NC_088361.1:85290306-85295306 GCF_034508935.2 Berghia stephanieae | reverse complement strand
TTGAGTGAGAAGTTTTGGGGAAAATTCTGAAAATGGCTGGTAAGGAGAGAGTTAAAACAGGGTCAACCATGGATCCTTCTTTATTCTCTAGTTGACAAAGGGTCGACCCGAAGTCCACAGCATTTGTAATTTGTAATTCAACGTGTAGCTAGCTTCCACTCCATTAATTTATTTTTTTTTAATTACGGGTCATCGCCAACTTAATCTTTCAATATTAAACCAGTTTGCTGCCGTACTCTGGAAAGACGCGTTTTTTTAATAGCCAGGAAACCCGTCCCTCAAATATCGATCGATTTAAATTATTCTCATCTTGGAAAAAAAAGAAAATAAAAACCTCTCAAACCTTAGACCTTACGAGTATGACAGTTAGCTGGTTAAAGCAAAATTACTTTTTAAAAAGATTTGGCCAATTTAAAAAAAAGTTTTTTTGTATTTTTTTGTCAATGAACTGCGATATACAGTAATAAATGAGCTTAAATGAGCTTTTTTATAAAGCGCAATATCTACTAAACGTGCTCTAAGCGCTTTACAGGGGTTCCCTGGCCAACAGCAACACTTAGCATTTAGGACGGGACCTGACGCCTGTTAGCGATATTACATTATTTTTTTTTGACAGAGACAACGCTGTTAACGGCCAGGTACTCATTTTACACCTAAGTACGGTGAGAGAATGTGAGTGAAGAGACTTTTCCAAGGACTTAACTATCCCCGCGCGAGGCTCGGACCCAGGACCTCCCGATCCGAAACCTAGTGTCATACCACTAGACCACATAGCCGCAGTAAGAAGAAACGTGATATTTCCTAGCAGGAAATGTATTTACAGTTTTTAATAAAGCACACAAGGCTTATGTTATGAGTAAATTATCTGCAAATGCAATCTCAAAGCCAGATATTTTGTTTACATGTCATTTCGTCGTAATATATATATATATATATATATATATATATATATATATATATATATATATATATATATATATATATATATATATATATATAAATGTTTTAGACTTTGGCCATAAAACTCGTCATTCAAATGATCGATTAAAATGACCCTCATCTTGTCAAAAACTTTCAAACCTGGGAAACTAAAAAAGACCAGAAAAATCCCAGGTTTGAAAGTTTTCGCCAAAATGAGGGTCATTTTTAATCGATCGGTATTTGAAGGACGAGTTTTATGGCCGAAACTTAAAAGAATGTGTTTTTGTTTTGTTTTCAATTTGTTTTTTTGTTTTCTTTTAGCTGTTTTTTTTTTCTTTTTTGTCTTTTTATGTTCTTTTTCTTTGTTGGGGGGGGGGGGTGGGGTTCTTGTCTTTTTTTATTGCTTGTTTTTTATTGTTTTATTTATTTTTTGTTTTGTTATTTTTTGCTGTTGTTGGGTTTTTGGGGGGTTTGTTTTTTTTTTTGTTTGTTTTTATCATTTTTTTTTTTTGGTGGGGGGGGGGTAGGGAGGGGAGTTGTTGTTATTTTTAGCATGGGAATGGCGGTGAAAACGACAGCGTTATCGGACGATATATGCATAAACGCCTTATTAAATTTAGTTAGATATTTTACTTCAATAGATATCAATGAATTAATATAATGTTCAACGTAACATATAAAATTAAACCTGACACGTCAAAGAAGTCTCGGGTTGAAGACATTTTTGGCAAGTGGGGTTATTTTAATTCACCGAGTTAGAAAAAGTAAATTCTGGCCTTGGCTGTATAGATACAACGAAGATGACGTCACTCTGGTCTTTGTTATTTTTTTTTTTTTTTGCCATTCACGTATATGAGTACTTCTCACTAAACTGTATAGATAGTATGCGCTTGGCTAAGAAGCTCATAACATTGCCATCCGGAAGTATAATGGACCAACACACAAAACTGTGTGTATCCATGAACGTTTATAGTCGGGTTAATACAGTTCAGTGAGCATTACTCATAAACGAGGATGGCAAAAAACAATAACAAAGACCTGAGTGACGTCATCTTCGAACTATCTATAAACCAGACTATAGATAGTATGCACTTGGCTAAGACGCTCATAACATTGCCATCCGGAAGTATAACGGACCAACACACAAAACTGTGTGTATCCATGAACGTTTAGAGTCGGGTTAATACAGTTCAGTGAGCATTACTCATAAACGCGGATGGCAAAAAAACAATAGCTATCTATAAACGTTCATGGTTACATATATTATATATATATAGTCGTTGGTCTTCTTAGTGAGTAAGTTATTCGTTTTAGTTTGTGATTCCATTTTGTTGAATGTCAATTTCATTTTGTAAAACTTGCAGAGTTATTGCGTACGACTGTTGTGTGTGTCTGTTTGGCTCGGTATGAGTGTGTTTATGGTTTGATAAGTGTATTGTAAACCGCATTTAGCGCTATAGATAGTATGCGCTTGGCTAAGAAGTTCATAACATTGCCATCCGGAAGTATAACGGACCAACACACAAAACTATGTGTCACCGTGAACTTTTATAGTCTGGATAATACCGTTTAGTGAGTATTACTCATAAACGTGGATGGCAAAAAACAATAACAAAGACCAGAGCGACGTAAACTTCATTCTATCTATAGATAATATGCGCTTGGCTAAAAATCTCACAACATTGCCATCCGGAAGTATAACGGATCAACACACAAAACTATTTGTAATCTTGAAAGTTTATAGACTGGTTAATACAGTTTAGTGAGAATCACTCACAAAAGCGGATGGCAAAATACAATAACAAAGGCTCGAGTGACGTCATATTCAGAAGAACACTTGATTATTTACTATTATACTTCCGAATGCCAATGTTGTGAGTTTCTTAGCCAAGCACGAACTATCAAAAGGAATGACGTAGTAGAGACAACTACCTGCTGCTGTTAAATAACGCGATGAATTGTATCTATCTGGTTTGTTATTTGTTTCCGTTGATAGGCGAGGCATGATAAGTTTGTTTTCATACTTACAACTAATGGTTGTACCTATAGATAGAATGCGCTTGGCCAAGAAGTTCACAACATTGCCATCCGGAAGTATAACGGACGAACACACAAACTCTGTGTAACCATGAACTTTTATAGTCTGGTTAATACAGTTTAGTGAGAACAACTCACAAACGCGGATGGCAAAAACAATAACAAAGGCCTGAGTGACGTCATCTGCATACTATCTATTCCATGTACTTGATAATCTGGCATTGCGGGTAAGCTGTCGTGTAGATAGATACTCATGTTTCCCAATAAATATCAATAGCGTATGAAACTATGGAGATACATGCTCGTTTCAAGTTTTCTGATGAATATTGAGACACTTAAGAAATATGCAATGCAGGACTGTGAGAATAGTATGATTTTTTATTACATTTTCTTATGGGTGTGTACATCGACAGTACTGGTTCAGTTGGGTTATTGTATTAGTAGTAGTAATAGTAGTAGTCTCTCCCGACGGATTATCACCTTGTCGTGGTGGGAGGGCTTGCGTATCTCGAACCTCGGACCTCTAATAAGAGAAAAAAGGAGAGAGATCAGACGAAGAGTAATCCACCGGCCCTCCAGGAATGGGGGTTGAGCGTAGGGTTAACAACCCACCTCATAAAAAGCAAACTGTTACAGAAACAGAAACCAGACATAAATCCACAACCGGCGGCAGCAGAGAAGCGGACCAGAATACTGGCTTCATGACGGTAGGAGGTCAAAGCCGAAAGGATGCCCCCGACCAGATTGCAGATCTGTTGTCACCAAAACGCAAGCTCAATGTCTCGTGTTGGAATGTTAGGACCCTATATCAAACAGGAAAACTGGCACAAGCCCAGCGCGAGATGTTGAACTACAAGATCGATTTGCTAGGCATATCAGAGGCAAGATGGACAGGAGCTGGGAAGCGCCAACTCTCAAATGGCGACCTGATCATTTGGTCAGGACGAAAGGATAACCAACACAGAGAAGGTGTTGCCCTCTTGATAGCCAGGCAAAACAACAAGTCACTATTGGAATGGAAACCGATAAGTGAAAGACTTTTATACACAAGACACAACTCAAAATACACCAAGCTATCAATCCTCACATGCTACGCACCTACAGAGGATTCAGATGAAGAAAACAAAGAAGAATTTTACGATATTCTAAGAATGGCCGTTGAAAACATTCCAAGACATGATATGCTCATGATCATCGGAGTCCTTAATGCTAGAGTTGGCAATACACAAACAAATCAGTCCGTTGGAAAGGAGGGCATAGGGTTAATGAACAACAATGGAAGCAGACTGGCAGAATTTTGTGAAGAACACAACTTCATTATTGGTGGAACTTTCTTCCCACACAAAAACATCCACAAATTGACATGGAAATCACCAGATGGGAAAACAGAAAGTCAGATAGACCATATAATTATAAACAGAAATGGAAGAGCAGCCTAAACGATGTCAGAGTCAGACGATTGGCAGACATTGGAAGTGACCACCATCTTGTCACAGCCAAAATCTCTACTAAATTGATGAAAACAAAAATAGCAAAACAGAAGGAGAAACGTTTCAACACAGATAAATTGAAAATCCCAGATATCCAAAACAATTTCAATATCTCAGTCAGAAACAAATTCAGTGCAATACAAGATATTACAAACATGACAATCCAAGATTTCAACCACGTCATGCAGGAAAGTGCCACTGAACACTTAGGACACAATAAATCCAATACAGAGAATTGGATATCAGCAAGGTCATGGGAGCTCATTAACCAAAGAAAATCAATCAAACTAAATCTCCTGAACGCTAAATCCCCCGACTGAAAGAAAGGCTATCCAGTGAATACTCATTGAAGGATAAAGAAGTGAAAAAATCCACAAGGAAAGACAAAAGAGATTTTGCAGAAAATTTAGCAACTGAAGCAGAAAATGCAGCTGTAAGACACGACACACAAACACTATACAAAATCACAAAAAAGCTCTCGGGAAACAGAAGTTATGGTCAAGAGAAACCATTAAAATCCCAAGATGGTAGTGTCATCACAGACGAAAAGGA
>NC_088361.1:85195306-85285306 GCF_034508935.2 Berghia stephanieae | reverse complement strand
AGAAGTCTTAGATTTGAGAGTTTTTTTGCCAAGATGAGTGTCATTTAAATTCGATCGATCTTTGAAGGACGAGTTTTTTCTGGCCAAAATTTTTTATTGTTTTTGTATAGTACGGCAGTTAACTGGTTTTTAAAATGTTATGAAAATGTTATAAAAATTATCAAAAATTGTTTGTTTTTTTTTTTTTTGTTTTTGGTCGTAGTAAGTTAGTAAATATATCGTTTCCATTGTAAAAAACACAATGAGCTTTTTTATAGCACAATATCCACTAAAGGTGCTCAAAGCGCTTTATAAGGGGTCCCTGGCCAACAGCAACACTTAACATTTAGGACGGGACATGACGCGTGTCAGGCGATATTTCAATATTATCGGACAGAGACAACACTGTTAACGGCCATGTACTCATTTTACACCTGAGTACGGTGAGAGAACGGTAGTAAAGAGCCTTCTCCAAGGACTCAACTATGCGCCGAGCGAGGCTTGAACTCAGGACCGTCCGATCCGAAAGCGAGTGTCATACCACTAGACCACGTAGAAAGCCAAGCCAATGTCTGCACCCAGGAACCATGTCGTTTTTTATATATAATGATCTTAGTTTTGAGGTAATTGAAAAAAAAAATAGAGTTATTACCTTAGAGTATGACCAGACCTCAACAAATGAAAACCTAATCATATTATGGATCCAAACATTTAGTGCTATAAATGACATCCGTACGGACCGAATGCCCCGGGGATTTTTGCTTTTATTGGTCTGTAACAATTTCGATCATAACGAGATATGATAGGGTGAATTGGTCGTGTGATTAGAGTGCTACACTTAATGTTTTATGTTTTTTTCTTCTTTATCTAAAACGAGTGACTTGGTCAGATTGAGTATTACAGTCCATGTTGCATATCCAATAAAATAAATAGAAATAATATACATTATAATTTTACAATTTAAATATAGTATAAAATATATATTAAAATTTGATTATTTATATAGAATAATAACCCCTAAACTTGCTCAAAGCGTTATACAAGAGGTCCCTAGCCAATAGTAACACCTAACATATAGGACGAGACACGACTCCTGTTAGGCGATAGTACATTTTTTCAACAAAGACAACAGTGATAACGGTCAGGTACTCATTTTACACCTGACTGTATTTTTTTAACCCGTTCCTTACCAACTACAGGAAAATCGTCACATTCATTACGATCCATTAAACATTCATTCTTTTTCAGATATGATTTGTACATCACTAAACAGAAAGAATAACCACTGCTATAGCCATAAAAACTTAATGCGGTTATGTAAAGCTTTGTTTTGCTGGAGAATGTGTATTATGTCCTTACAGGAGGTCCCGATAGCTCAGTTGGTAGATCAATCGAACAATCCCGGGTCAAGTCCCCAAAAAGTTTCTGACTCCCTGTCCATCTAGCAGTGATTTAGTCGCTGGGTCTGTTAGACTTGGAGGAAAGTACTATGTAGAATCCTAAACAAAGGGTAGCAAGCAGTTGTTATTGTCCTTTTCAGGCAATAGAAAATGGGATAAACTCCGGCTCCGTAAGCCTAATAGCTCTGAAGAACTATATGTCCGTATTGCTCATGAGTTCGTGTGTAAAGAATTCAATGTTTGTATTGGATCGGTATGACATTTCGGGGAAAATCCTGAAAATAGTCGGTAAGGAGAAAGTTAAAGACCTAAATATAAATAAGGATGTTCTTGAAGATGGGGAATCACTGGCGGGAAGACAGGAACCACTGCTTGTAATGCAATGGACTTCAACAGTAATGACGTCACTTCCCTCGTAATGACGCATAGTAACTTAGTAACTGACTCTAAACTATCGGAGCAATGGCGGAGGCCCTTTTGAAATATTTCTCCGACGAGCATAAAAGTGTATCCAGAGGAGAAAAACATTATAAATATGATCATTTTTTTACTTTTATACATTCTGATCACATGACATATGAAAAGTGCTAGCCAGCGTGAAGAATAAAAAGTACCGATTTTCTTTGTTTAGAACCACGCTGCTCGCCGTTGCTGGGCCGTGACATCAGACTAGTGAATCCAATTGTTAAAAGGAGAACACTTTCAGGTTTCACTTGCAGGTAGGTTGTTTGAGAGCAAGATTCGCCAGAAAAATCATAATACCTGTGTCATACCTGGAACATAGAAATAACAAGGGTGTTCTTGGAGGAGTGGAAAATCTGGGCGAAGAAAGGAACCACTGCTTGCAATGCAATGGTTAAAAGAAAGAAACTTTCATGGTTTGGACATCTGGCTAGACATGACGGCTTGTGCAAGACAGTTTAGGATGGTATGATGGAAGATCAACAGAGAAGAGAAAGACAAAGGAAACGTGACAGAGTTGATAGAGAAGACCAATGACTGAGATGTGTGGATCGGATTGTGAAGGCTGCATCCAACAAGTCACCCCCACTCCTTACACCTTTTCCAACGACCACCCGGTGATCCGGGAAAGTGCGAGTAGGTGAGTGAGTGAGTGAGTGAGTAGGTTGTTTGACATCGCAAGGTCCCGGATTTGAGAGTTTTTGCCAAGATGAGGGTCATTTAAATCCATCGATATTTGAAGAATGAGTTTTCTGGCCAAATTTTTAAATCCGGGTTTTTTTAACCAGAGTACGGCAGTTCACTGATTAATGAGAAATAACATGAGGGAGACTGTTCAGGGTGTAATAAATGGAGTCGTTCCCAATGCTATACCCCCAAGGATGCACCGCCGTTGAGACTCGTTCGAAATTCTAAACGCAAGAATTCAAGAATCCTACAATAGCGCCCCCTGCTCGTATTAATTTATTTACAAGTCCAATAACCCATGCTGTTATGATCTCCTTATTGTAATGAAGTATTCACTATTACAACTTCGAATCGTGGAAACTAGATCTAAAATAATGTTCGAGAAACATCTTTTTACATGCACAATCGATAGACATAAATAAAAAAATAAAATTCTCTTTATTCATCCCCAAGAAAATGTGTCTTTAGAGTCAATTCCCAGGAGACTGGAATAACCCAGGCGTCAACCGCAGTGCAGCGCCGCAAAAACTCCTCTTTGCATCAGATATACATTATGTAACGCTTAAATTTGAGTCACCGTCTCAAAACGGTATTGTTTTGGAATGAACCGCACCTCTATAAATAAATTTATAATAAAACATATATTAAATAAGAAATAATATGAGTGGGTTTTTTGTCAAAATAAGAAATGTTAATATTGTCTACTATAGGGAATATAAATTAATCACAAGCCTCAAATTCGTGTCTATTCAATTTCCAGCATCTCGCCATAATACAAAGGGAAAAGTGAGGGCAGCGTGGCTCAGCGGTACGGCCTTTGCTCCGCATCCAAAAAGTAACGAGTTCCATCGCCCTCCGCTGCGAAGTGTGGCCTTGAGCAAGTCACCTCCCCCTAGCTCAATTTTTGGCGCTTCACTGCGGCTGACGCCAGAGTTATTCCAGTCTTCCCTTGATATAGACCCTAGAGACAAATTTCCCCTATGGGATGAGTAAAGGGAATTTTTTTTATACCGCTTTGAGACGATGGGTCACACATTTTTCTTTTCTATATCGCAGGTTTTGTGCGATCTTTTTTCATGACATTAGGTTACTGACCTTTGTACCCCAGGCTCGAACTCCGTAGACGGGGCTGTAAACGGGGCAAAATTATTGAGAAGGAGAGAGAAAAAAGCTTTTTACTCACATTCTATTAAGGTATTCACGTGTCGAATGTGAACTTGACCGGTAATAGCAATGTTTTATTGGGTAGAATTTGGTCAATTACGCCTTTCCGTCCGTAATGGTTAGATGCCGACTATTTGGCATTCCACGAACAAATATTAAATTATTAAATAGTCCACCTAACAAATGTCAGTTGTGAACAGGAATCAATGGCGTATCTCCAAAGTGAACAAATTGGGGTTAACTCTCTCCATACCGACCATTTTCAGTATTTTGCCAAAATGGCAGGCTTAACCAGCAGAAAAATTGATTTTTTAAAACTCAAACAATCTCTTTACAAAGAACCATTATGTTCTTATTAATTAAACAAAGATCATTCTTCAAAGTTTGTGATGTACAAAATAAATCTGAATAAGAAAAATGTATATTGTGTCGTAACAAATGTGACGATTTTGCTGTAGGTGGTGAGGAGAGGGTTAATAATCTTATGCAAGAAAAAAATAACAACGAAAGTGCCTGACGATATCTATATTGATCTTAGATTTATTTAATTATATTTAATGAATTAATATTTAATTAATATTCAATTTAATTATATTGCTGAGCTCGAACCCAGGACTTTCCGGATAAAGTATATTGTAATACCCTAACCACTCGACCACCTTACTCTCTCTCTCTCTCTCTCTCTCTCTCTCTATCCCTCTCTCTCTCTCTCTCTCTCTCTCTCTCTCTCTCTCTCCCAACCCCATGGTAAGCACCTGTCAAGCTGAGCACACATAATTTACGAAGCCCATTCACGCTCATTTGCTCTTGAAATGTCATTCTGCCCTTCACCTGACTAGAGCTAACTCACCTCACCTGACCAGATCTGCGATGTGACTGGCGAGCGAGTAACTTATTTCATGTGGGTAGAACAAACTCAAACCAAACTGATGAAAATTGTCTTCAACGAGTTATCAAAACAAGTTTAACTTACTTCCCTCTATAGGGAATGAGATTAGCGGAAGAGTAGCGTCCCTTGATTGGACGTCACCCAAAGTCTGTGACGTCACCGGCGGAAAAGTTATTAGAGAGAGAACGTCATGTTGGTTGTGCGCACAACGAGAGGACGAGAGACGCATGCTCATAACCAACATGACGTTCTCTCTCTAATAACTTTTCTGCCGGCGACGTCACAGACTTTGGGTGACGTCCAATCAAAGGACGCTACTCTTCCGCTAATCTCATTCCCTATCCAGTTATCAGTGGGTTTTTTTTTACCTTATAATGCACTGCTAGGTTGTTATTTTCATTTATATGCATAACTTTAGAAAGTCTGATATATCGAACTCATACCATAGACTTAATCAGGATTGTTGTATGAACAAGTTTGATATAAAGATATAATCCTATAGAACTTCCATGTTTTTTTTTTCGAACAATAATTGCCCTTCTAAGCAATGAATCAGAATGTCCATTGTCTATCCTGGTTGTCTGTAGCACGAAATAGCGTACAGTTTATACCCTTTGTATATAGCGTGTTAGCTGACAAATGCAAATGCTGCTGATTCAAGATCGAAGAAATACTTAACATTGGTAAAATTATGGGATGGAAGCTTCAATTTTTAATGAAGAAATATAAAGTGGACGTTTCGGGTCTCCCTTTTATCAACTAAACACGCTGAATGAAACACTAAAGACTAAACACTAAAGACGAAATTACAATATCGTGTTTTGTTGACAAAAGTTAAACCCAAAACTTCCACATTATCTGTCTTCGTTATCTAAATTAAAATTTCATTCCAGTTCACTATTGTTTTGTCGTTTGTTTGTTATTTGTTTAGTTTTTTATTGTTGTTGTTTTTGTTTTTTTTAATGACAAATCAAATTTAGACCCGAATACAAAATCTCTTCGGAGTGAACGTAGGAAGATATATGAATAGTTTGATTTGCCTTATAGTGTGACATTCGGCTTCAAAGCTGCAAGTCCCAGGTTGAGAGCCCAAAGACTCTTTACCCAAATTACCCGGGTGTAAAATGGGTGCCTGTGTGTAAAATGCGTTGTCTCTGTCAATGAAAGAAGATTTAAAAGAGCCAAAGAGCTACTTTGCTGTTGACTTTGAACTCCGTGCAAAATTCTTTCAGCATACCAAGTGAATCATGTGCCATGTGAAAGGTCATGTGGATGGAGTTTTAAGGCTATATTGATACGAACCGCATCCTATCGTTTGATAGCTTTAATGATTCTTTTAACCAGTTAATAACCATGCTCTGGAAAAAAATGTATTTTAAGTTTTGGCCAAAAAACTGGTCCTACAAATATTCATCGATTAAAATGGCCCTCATCTTGGCAAAAACTCTCACACTTGGGACTTTGCAAAGTATTCTGTAGTCCCAGGTTTGAGAGTGTTTACCAATATGAGGGTCGATATAGATCGATCGATATTTGAGAGACGAGTTTTCTGGCCAAATATTTAAATACGTGTTTCTTCCAGAGCATGACAGTTAATTTGTTCCATTACCTACGTATTCCTTCATCGCATCTCTTTTGTGTTAGCCTATGAGATTCTGTTTTCAAATCAGTATATTATTATGTCACTGTGTTCCATTGCGTGGTGGTCTGAAGTGTTGTCTTCATTCACACATCAAAGACAAAATAAAGTGCCTTTGATTGCCAACAAAAACAAACACCGAAAGGTGACGTGGAGTAAACATTATAATCTGCCGCGTAGAGGAAACGAAACTGACTTCGTTCAGCTCTTTGTTATTGTTTACAAACGGATATTATGGTGATTAGTTCTCGCTAAATTACATCGATCAAACGTTAAAGGTTACATACATTTGTGTGTGTCGGTGTGTTAAACTGACTGGCAGATGATGTGAGTATTTTGCATAAACGCATAGCATATATATAGAGTAACACACTTTTTAAAACTTTGACCAGAAAAAAAATGTTCATGTGCCTAACATTCTGCCAGGCACAAAAGAAAAGACAACGTAAAAATTTAAAATAGATATTTCAATTTTAAGACAACATCATTGAAATATGACCGAAATGGTTCACGATAACATTGAGTCTAAAGCAGTAGCATTAAAAACCAAATAAAAAGAAGATGTCGTTGGCTGGGTTATGGGGCCAGAATGGAAAAAGGGCCACTTCCCAAGACAGCCCTCTACTGGACAACAGATGGGAAGAGACAGCAGGGGTTAGCCCAAAGAAACCTGGTGATGGACCATGGAAAATGAAATAAAGAAAGCAGGCTTGTCCTGGAAAACAGCCACCACAAAAGCAACCGACTGCAAAAAAAAGAGATTTCTGGTGGACCTATGTACCTAAAGCCGCAGCCATCGTTAACACATAGATAGTATGCGCTTGGCTAAGAAGCTCACAACATTGCCATCCGGAAGTATAACGGACCAACACACAAAACTATGTGTAACCTTGAACTTTTATAGTCTGGTTAATAGTTTATTGAGAATTACTCATAAACGCGGATGGCAAAAAGCAATAACAAAGACCCGAGTGACGTCAACTTCATTTTATCTATAGATAGTATGCGCTTGGCTAAGAAGCGTTTAAGGTTACACATAGTTTTGTGTGTTGGTCCGTATTACTTCGGATGTCAAGGTTGTGAGTTTCTAAGTCAAGCGCATACTTTCTATATGTGATCCATTGCGTAAAATTTGGTATCTTGCCTGATTATGCACGATGAAGAAAATAGAGTTAAGATAATATAATAGGAATCTGGGAGTTTCTATTTTGTTTGTTTTACTTTTTTTCAAATATTATATTTAGGAGGGACGCAGAAAGTGGCAATGGGTTAGCCATACCCTGCGGAAAGAGCCCTGTAATACAGCCAAGCAGGCTCTCAAATGGAACCCACAGTGCAAGAGGAAACGGCGTCGGCCAAAACAGACTTCACTCAGCTGTTTGTTATTGTTTTTCGCCAGCCATTTTTATGAAAAGTTCTCCCTGAATTGTATTAATCAGACTACTAACAATAAAGGTTACACACCATTTGTGCATGTTTGTAACTTATATCGGGCTCGCGGAATGTTGTGAGTAAATTAGCTTAGCGCACAGCATCATGACAGAGGTTGACTCCAGCATAATCAACCTTTATGAGACGACTGGTTATATAGTATGTGTGAATATGGGAATCGCCTTCGGATCGATAGGTCCAGGGTTCAAGACTCAATCTGATTGGCGAATAATTGAATCCTTTTAAAAGATTATTTAATTAAAATTCTCTCACCACACGCAGGTGTAAACTATAAACCAGGTCGTTAACAGCGTTGTCTCTGTTGTAAGAAATTGCAACATCGCCTAATAGGCGTCATGTTTTGCCCTACGTGGCATGTGTTCATGTTGTTATTGGTTAGGGATCTCTTGTAACGCACTTTGAGCACGTTTAGTGGATATTGCTCTATAAATGCTGAAATTATTATATTTAACTTAAAGTTAACTCACTCAATCCTAGAGCTTTTTGCTACTATTCAAAATTGGAAAAAAAAAAGTTTTAAAAAAGGAGCATGTACATAGATCGTTTTATTCATTTATCATTAACATGTAAAAATCAAAAATATTAGTTTTGATACTACTCCTATAATTTTGACTCAGAAAAAAATGTAATAAATAGGCATGGGGTAAAAGTAACCCTGGGTATACTACGGATAGAGTCTGTGTTAGGGTTGAGTGAGTTATCTTTGATACATCACTCCAACATAATACCATTTTCAGACGGCTGGTCACATATTCTCTAGTTCACCTTTCAACATCTGGCATAAACGTCTACTAATTGAGGGGTGTCCTTTACTTGATGGCCTGTAGACACATCTAGCTTCATCTTATAATATATTATCTGCCGGAAACATGCATTAAAGATGAGAAAATGAATAGAGTTCCCTTCATTTAGTCATAAGCAAACGTCTTTCAAAAAATACCTCGAAAAAAGAAAGAACGAAATAACCTAAGCGTTAGCCGCAGATTTGTTGTTTGTTTGTTTTTTGTTTTGTTTTGTTGTTTGTTTTTGTTTTGTTTTTGTTGGGTTTTTTTTTTGTTTTGTTTTGTTTTGTTTTGTTATTTTTTTTTGTTTTGTTTTTTTTTTTTGTTGGTTTTTTTTTTTTTTTTTTTTTGGTTTTGTTTTTTTTTTTTTTTTGTTCAATGAAAAATAAGAACAATATTACGAAACTCCAGTTATGCATAATTATTTGTCGAAACTAGTGCCAATACTTTGTTGTAACTTGTTTTATTATCAGCAATTGTATTACATCGGGGTGTTTTTCAAAGTCTGTAGAACTACTTCACGTTTTAAAAAAATATTTAGTCGTCGATCCCGGGTTTTTTTTAGTAATGTATTTATATTTCTATTGTTTTGTTGTTGTTGTTATTGTTGTTGTTGTTGTTGACTGAAGAAGGGTTTTGAGCTCGAAACGTTCTGTGTTTGGTATTTTGTTATTTTTTAAAAACTTTCATATTCATTTTTTTAAAATCTGCGGCTATGTGGTCTTGTGGTATGACACTCGCTTTCGGATCGGAAGGTCCTGGGTTCGAGACTTGCGCTCGGCGCATAGTTGAGTCCTTGGAAAAGACTCTATACTCACATTCTCTCACCGTACTCAGGTGTAAAATGAGTATCTGGTCGTTAACAGCGTTGTCTTTGTCCGAAAAATTGTAATATCGCCTAACAGGCGTCATCTCCCGTCCTACATTTTAAATGTTGCTGTTGAGCATGGACCCTTGTAAAGCGCTTTGAGCACATTTAGTGCATATTGCGCTATATAAAGCGCAATCATTTTATTTATTTTATTACCTTTTACAGTCCACAGCTTTTAGCAGCTAAGTATCATTTTGACACCGTACCATAAACACTTTTTTTTAGATCATCTTACAGCGATACCTGTGCTCCTTAATTTGTCACGTTCAACTCTTTTAAAATTCTTTCTTCATTCTTTTCCTAGTTTGCTGAATACTTGTGCCAGACGCTGATTAGTTAAAGGGGAAAAGGGAGTATTTATGTTTCCGGACTGTCTGATAGCTAATAATTCTTTTTACAGATGGGATTTTTGGCTGCTTTAAACTTAGCCTAATGAGAGTTAGAGTAGATATGGATGACGACAAAATAAAACACATAATATCTAAATAAACACATGAAACGAAAAGAATACAATTTTCCTTATTCATTCTGAAGTTAATCTTTTTAAAGATAGCTAGCTATCCCTGAAATGGGGTGACTTGGTCTGCTTGTGTTTGTTTTATTGAGGAGAACGATTGTAACATTTAAGAACGCTAAAAATGAAATTTATACTTTTGATCAGTTTGGCCCTAATTTGACTTTTTAGCAACTGGATCATCAAGACACACCACCGTTTTGAGACGATGGGTGACAAGCATCAGTAACACACTTTATAGTCACCTGGAACAACTACAAAAGACGTCTAACTTCCATGTCATGGCACAAGACCGAAGAGCTAGAGCTCATGTGGTCGCTGGTTCGGATAAGTAAGTAAGACGATGGGTGACATTTTGGCATCTTATTTACATAATACCTTTCTATTGCGATAGATCACATAATATTATATCCCCCTGTAACAGTTCGTGTGATTCATGAAATCTCTTCGATGATAATAATGATACCAGGGGCGTGGCTATATTGGTTGATTTGGTGCCTGGCACCGGGTCCATCTTTTAAAAATGGATTACATAATTTTTTAAAATACTTAAACTGAGAAATCGTATATTCCGCCTCTTACTTATTTGAGTAAGTCTTTTGTTTAATTTTTTTCCTTTCTTTTGTATTTACAAATATAGCATGGTTTAAGTCAATTTCTTCTGATTCTGGCACCACCTTACACTGTAAGCATGTCACGCCACTGATGATACCACTTCCTATTGCTTCATCTGGTAACAACTTTGTCCAGAAAAACACTTGTGTCATGCATAGATTGGATTAAAATGACACTCAACTTGTCAAATTTCTTAAACCCGAGACTTCTTTGAATAATGAGTCTTTAGATTCGTTTGACAAGTTTGAGGCAATTTTAATCTTCGATCGATGAATAAAGTAAAAATAGTATCAAGCTAAACTGTGAACATGTTTTTGTCAGTGTACAATATGTCGGGTATCGTAACTTTCCAAACAGCTTTTTCCTTTTCTTTTCAAATACCCTTTAATGGGAAACTAAAGACATTTCCGAGAATCCCGATAAATTAGTTGGCAAAGCACTGGCTTCACCCGGAAAAGCTATGTGGTCTTGTGGATCGGAAGTTCTTGGGTTCGAGCTTCGCTCGGCGCATAGCTGAGTCCTTGGAAAGGGCCCTGTACTCACATTCTCTCACCGTACTCAGGTGTAAAATGATTATCTGGCGTTGTCTGTCGGAAAAAAAATATAATATCGCCTAACAGGCGTCATGTCTCGTTCTACATGTTACGTGTTGCTGTTGGCCACGGACACCTTTTAAAGCGCTTTGAGCAATGTTTAGAGGATATTGCGCTATATTAAAGCTCAATTTAATTTAAAGGGACCGAGATCGATCCCGGGTGAAGTCGAGAATGGTTGTCTGACCTCCCCCCACCCAAGCAATGATTAGGTAGCTGGGGTTGTTAGATTGCTATTTTGATAAACTCCAGCTCCACGGGCTTCATGGGTCCGGACTTCTAAAATAAATAACAAAGAGCCGAGTGACGTCAACTTCATTCCTTCTATATTAAAATAAAAGTGGTTTGTAAGACTGCAGCAATGTATATGCAACCTCTTCTTCACAAACTGAGAAGTTTCTGGTATCTTGATATAGATAGCATGCTCTTGGCTAAGAAGTGCACAACATTGCCATCCGGAAGTATAACGGACCAACACATAAAACTGTGTGTAACCATGATCGTTTATAGTCTGGTTAATACAGTTTAGTGAGAATTACTCATAAACGCGGATGGCAAAAAACAATAACAAAGACCTGAGTGACGTCAACTTCGAACTATCTATAAACGGTAAGAGCCGAGTAAAACCGAACCAGGCCTGTTAAAAGTTAATCACACGACACAAGCCACTTACCGGGTGTGCTTTATTACCGCATTCGAGAAAACACACACACACACACACACACACACACACACACACTTTTTTTAATGGTCAGAAAACTCATCCATCATTAAATATCGATCGATTAAAATTATCCTCACCTTCTCAAAAACACTATTTAGAAAGACTAGCAAGAGTCCCAGGTTTGAGAGTTTGTAGCAAGATGAGGATATTAATCGATCCATATTCAAAGGACGAGTTTTCTGATTGAAATGATATAAATGTGTTATATCGGAGTATGGCAGTATGATAATATATACACAGAATGCCACATGGCAATGGCTTGGGTCTCTCTCTTAGCCCTTAGGCTCTTTGGTCATAGAAAATCAAGGTGCCCTGTCAAAGCAGTAATACAGAACCATATTATGGCCCGTGGATCCGAAGTATGTAGGTCTGTCGGGAAAAAAATCTCGATTGCAGTTTTCGACAATGCCAGTTCATAAGAAAAGTGCTGACCAGCTGAGCCATCGTGTTTCCACTCTGCCACCTTGATAAATTGAGAATTTCGCTGCTTGAATGTCGAAAACAACATTTGTGACCCTTCGCCTCAAAACAGTATTAAGTCGGGATAGTTAAGATGTTGAAAATTGAATTTATAGCCAGAAATATCAGACTTGTGTTGAGTTTGTATGTATTATTGAGGAGAATGGATACCATATTTTAGGGTGCTAATGCCAACAATTTATATTTTTTGATCAGTTTAACATTTAATTCAGCTTTTAAGCATCTGGTTCGTTCCGACATAATACCGTTTTGAGACGCTGGGTCACATTTTTATATGAAAAGTAAAGATTAAATTGAAATTTGTTACAATTTCAGTTAACTTATATTGTAGATGCTTCTGAGTTATTGTCTTCGTGTCAACACTGTGGAATGTGCCGACGGACTCTCGAAATTAAAAAAGAAAAATGTCCAGTAGAATCACTCTTCAAATATCAATTGATTAAAATGACCTCATTTTGGCAAAAACTCTCTTACCTAGGATTTTGCAAAGTCCCCAGTTTGAGAGTTTTAGTCAGGATGAGGTTCATTTTAACAGATCGAATTCTGAAGGGCGAGGTTTTTATTTAAATCTCAGATTTAGGCATCTGTTTAATTCTGTCGGTATGTTGATGATTGGGGATATGTGATATTATGTCTCAAAACGGAATTATAATCGAGTGACCCCCCCCCCCCCCCCTCTTCCCACCTCCGCCATATTCAAATATAATATTTAACACTTATTAAAAGAATTGAGTTTTTATATAGTGCATTATCCACTACACGGGTTCAACAAGCACTTAATATGTAGGACGGGACAAAGTGACCAAGATCAATACCGAGTGCTGTAGACAGTATTCTCTTAACTCCTCCCCCCCCCCCCCTCTTCCTGTCTACCCAGCAGTGATTGGGTGTTTGGTTTTACTAAATCTGGAGGAAAGTACTATGCGATAGACTGGCGTCCTATCCAAATGTTGCAAATAAACTATTGCTATTTTTTCCGTTTCACGTTATAGAAACCGGGATAAACTCCAGCTTCTTGGACCCAGACTACTTAACAGGTTTGGAAAGTATCCCCTCCAAATGCAGTGCCTTTCCAGAATAAACAGAATTTAATTGAAGGAACGCGATGATGGCAAGTACGTTGTAATTTGACCTGATTTCTATTCCACATCGAAACGGAAGGCTAAACAAATTAATTGTTAACCAGATAATTGCCGTGCTCTGGAAAGACACGTAATTATAGATTTGGCCAGAAAACTCGCGTGTTACCAGTATGAGAGCATTTGCCAAGATGAGGGATGTTTAAATCAACCTATAATATTTCGAGGACGAGTTTTCTGACCAAATTTTTAAATACATATTTTTCCATAGCATGACAGTTAACCAGTTAAAATTGATATATCATTTTGAAGAGAAATTAATTGTAAGGTAAACTAAGTGCTAGCTATTATTGATCCTCTGATTACAACCATTGGAAAATCGTCACATTCGTTACAGCCATTTTTCTCATTCGAATTTCGCTAGTACATTAAATCTTGAGCATTTGATTATTTAAAAACTTAAGCATTTATATAGCGCAATATCCGCTAAACATGCTAATAGCGCTCTAGCCAACATCGACTTAACATGTAGGACGAGACATGAAGCCGGTTTGGCGATATTACAATTTGAGTAAAGAGCCTTTTCAATATACAAAACAAAAATGAATTATGCGCCGCTCAGGACCTTCTGATATGAAGGAGAGTGTTATACCACAAGACCATATAGCCACATTAAAAAAATAGTTTTGGCTAAGATAGTTATAAAACCTTAACACTGTCTTGTAGAGCTCGTTTTGCTAAAAAATAAATATGTCTATATAGTAAGAACTTTGCTTTGTGTTAGGAGTGAAAAAATAATATTTTTATGCGGCTATGCGGTCTAGTGGTATGACACTCGCTTTCGGATCGTTAGATCCTGTGTTCGAGCCCCGCTCGACGCACAGTTGAGTCCTTGGAAAAGACTCTTTACTCACATTCTCTCACCGTACTCAGGTGTAACATAAGTGCCTGGCCGTTAACAGCGATTACTCCGTCGGAAAAATACCTGCAATATCGCCTAACAGGTATCCTGTCCCGTTCTACCTGTTACATGTTGCTGTTGGTCAGGGACTCCTTGTAAAGCGCTTTGAGCACGTTTAGTGGATATTGCTCTATATAAAATTCAATTTTTTATAATTTATTTTTGTGTTGGTTCGGTTTGAAGTTTTGGGGAAACGCCTGAAAATGGTTGGTAAGAAGAGAAATAACAAACTACAAGACTTTGAGACAGTTACAGATGATATGGGGGTCTCTGTAACTCAGTTGGTAGAGCACTCGCTTCACAAGCAGGGGGACTGCAATCGATCCGAGTGCAGTCGAGATTTTTTTTGTTATTCCCCCCCCCCCCCTCTGCTTTCCACCCAGCAGTGATTGGGTAGCTGGGTCTGTTGGATCTGGCGGAAAATACCTTGCGATAGACTAGCGTCCTATCTAAAGGTTACAAAGCAATTGCTATGGTCCGTTTCACGCTATAGAAACGGGAATAAACTCTGGCTCCATGGACCGTAGAGCTCTGAAGAACTACTGCAGATGATATTGTTCACCTATAGATCATATTGTTTTAATAATGTATGTTCTTAAAAAAAACGTTGAAACCTGGGATTAAGGAAGAACTAGCCGATTCCCAGGTTTGAGAGTTTTTGCCAAAATGGGGCTCATTTAAACCGATCGATATTTGCAGGACGAGTTTTCTGGCCAAATTTTTAATGCGTGGTTTTCCAGAGTTTAAGGCAGTTAATTGGTAAGAATCCTTTCGTATATTTTATCCTGTGGCTTAGTCTGGGATTGCAAACTCGTTTTCAGAGATATGCCGTATTATTTTAATTTGTAATTACATGTACGGTTGCCAAATTTTGTTCAGAGATAGTTCATATTGTTATAACACTGTGTGTTCTTAATTACATGTCTCGGATTACTAAATTTTGTTCAGAGATAGGTCATATTGGTATGACAATGTATTTTATTAAATTTATGTCTCGAATTACAAAATTTTGTTAAGAGATAGGTCGTATTGAGTTAACAGTGTATTCTGTCAATTATAAGTAGGATTACCAAATTTTTGTTCAGATATTGGTCGCATTGTTTTAATAACATAACATAACATATCGCATAGAGCGAAATAGGATAAAATCCCTTGAATGCCCTTAATATTATTTGTAATGCTAGAAATCTAGTAATTGAAAGATTACAATAATGATACATGTGGTAAAGATAGTATATCAACTTAAATGTACGCATATATGCTAATGTAGTGTGTTCTGAATTTCATGTCTGGGATTACCAACTTTTGTTGAGAGATAGGTCGTATTTTTTCGCAATGTATTATCTTAACTACATGTCGGATTACCAAGTTTTTATGGACCTACTCATTGTCTTTAATGAAAAAAAAACTCAAATTAAAGCAAACTGTTCTCCAATAAATAAGAGATAAATAAATAAGTTCATAACTTGATTTCTGATGTTATAATTATAAGAATGTACACATTGTAGAAACATGTATAAACATAAACCCCCAATCGCAATCAAACTCACATCCATACACTAATCCACCCACCCAACAACCACAGAAACAAACAAATACACTTCCGTTTCTTCCCTATATAAAATATTTTAATGATTATCTTTATTTCAAACCTGGGAGTCCCGATAGATCAGTTGGTAGAGTACTTGATTCACACGCTTGAGGACTTTGATCGATCCCAGGGGAGGTCGAGAGTTCACCAAGCAGTGACTGAGTAGTTGGGTCTTTTTGATCTGGCGGTAAATAATTCGCCATAGTCTCGTGTCCTATCCAACGGGTGGCAAGCATTCGCTACTATCAGCTTAAAGCTATAAAAACAGGGATAAACTTCGGCTCTATAATCCCAATGGCTATGAAGGACTACTTTATCTTATTATAAATCTAGTAATAACTACTAGTATGCTACAGGTTATAAAAATTATAGTTGTACGCGCAACAGAGTATCTATGTCTCTTCAGAAAAAGTGTAGACATTTAATAATACCTTTCTCTGTTTACAAAATTTCAAATTTCCATAGGATGACGTACCATGTATTTGATAAAAATTGAAACATTAAGAGAAATAGGCGTCTAGATCTCACCCTTAAATTTCCATTGACACCACAAACTCGTCTTTGTTTATAATCCAACGAAAAAAAACAAACAGAACAGTAAAATCCACAGAACAGTGAAATGCCGCCTAAAGCAACCTGTAGAAACGATAGAATTATATAGTAATATTTTTGTAGCCAAAATCCGCGGGTTGATTTTGCTCATTCAAATGTCAATACTGTAAGCAATTGAACTCTTACGGACGCTGGCAAAACATGTTTATTTAATTTTGGTCAGAAATCAAAGTATTTCATGAATTGGTGACGTATGATTACCAATACCGCTTTACCAAAATTCTCCCACTTGAAATTCCTTTAAAATAACAGAAAATGTGAGGTTTAATAATTTTGACAAGATGGTGTCAAATAATCTATTGATATAATTTGAGTTTCAAAAATTTTCTGCCACAACTGAAAAGAAAGTCAATTTATCGTTGTGCGACATGGCAGTGTATGTAATGATATACCAGTGCATTTATGATCAAACGTGCTCTTAGTATAATTAGTGTAGAAGGCAGACCGCAGCAATTACACAACATATTGGAGTAGGGCCCTTGATAAATTGTGTGTTGTGTGCTGGTGTAATTATTGGAAATTATTGACAATATGAAAGTGAAAAATTGGAAGCTGGCATTGACTCGTATGGTAAAAATCTGGATGGAGGTAAATAATGCTGGTATGATATATATAATTTATTTAAGAAATAATCATGAAAATAATAATAATAATAATAATAATAATAATAATAATAATAATAATAATATTAATAATAATAATAATAATAATAATAATAATAATAATATAATAATAATAATAATAATAATATTGATAATGATAATAATAATAATAATAATAATAATAATAATAATTATTATTATTATTATTATTATTATTATTATTATTATTATTATTATTATTATTATTATTATAATAGTAATAATAATAATAATAATGATAATAATAATAATAATAATAATAATAAATAATAATAATAATAATAATAATAATAATAATAATAATAATAATAATAATAATAGTAATAATAACAATAATTACGCTGTGGATGATACTATCAATTATGATGATGATGATGATGATGATGATGATGATGATGATGATAATGATGACGGTGATGATGATGATGATAATGATAATAATAATAATAAGAAGAAGAAGAAGAAGAAGAAGAAGAAGAAGAAGAAGAAGAAGAAGAAGGAGAAGGAGAAGAATAGTAGTAGCAGCAGTAGTAGTAGTAGTAGTAGTAGTAGTAGTAGTAGTAGTAGTAGTAGTAGTAGTAGTAGTAGTAGTAGTGGTGGTAGTATTAGTAGCAGTAGTAGTAGTAGTAGTAGTAGTAGTAGTAGTAGTAGTAGTAGTAGTAGTAGTAGTAGTAGTAGTATAATGATTATAATTTCTTTTTTGACATGTCAAAAATGAGGTTGAGTTATTTTTTAAATCGTAGTCCCATTCTACATCGAGAACAACCTGTTTACGTCATCCATAAAGTGAAATGGGGGCAGATGGGGGGGGGGGGAGTCGGCAATCGGTTGTTTTTATAATTCTTCAATATTTAGAATTATAGCTTATTTTGAGGTAGAGTTTTTGGAATGCTTTTCACGTTGTAATATAACGCAAATGGTTTAAATGATTCTAATGTCAAATGGTCATGACCACCGCGCTGACGATGATGATGATGATGATGATGATCATGATGATCATCATCATCATCATCATCATCATCATCATCATCACCATCATGATGACGATGATCATGATGATGATGATGATCATGATGATGATGATCATGATATCAGCCAGGGGCGTGGCTTTATTGGTTGATTTGGTGCCTGGCACCGCATCCATCTTTTAAAAATGGATTACAGCATTTAAAAAAGTAAAACTGGGAAATGGTATATACCACCTCTAACTTATTTGAGTAACTCTTTTGTGTATATATATTTCTTTTTTTTTTTTTTTTTTTTTTTTTTTTTTTTCAAATATAGCATGTTTTAAGTCATTTTCTTCTGAGTCTGGCACCACCTTATACTGTAAGCATGCCACGCCACTGATATCAGCTATCATCTACACGCCAGTCCTCTCTTTCTCTCTGTGTCTCCCTCCCCCCCCCCTCTCTCTCTCTCTCTCTCTCTCTATCTATCTATCTATCTCTCTCTCTTTCTCTCTTTCTCTGTCTTTCTCTCTCTCTCTCTCACCCCCTCTCTCTCTCTCTCTCTCTCTCTCTCTCTCTCTCTCTCTCTCTCTCAATCATTATTGATTTACACTGTCTAATCACTAAATAATCTATTGTCATGCTTCCTATAGATAATAAGAAAACGACGACCTCTTATCATATCTACGCTGAATGGCAAAAATCTGTATCTGAACGTATTAAACTTATCGCAGTTCTTTGAAATCATCAGCACCGACGTGAACTTATTTGTAGGTCTGAAAACCCAATTCTTTATGGCCTTATTGTTGTCATGGAAATCTAAAAGAAAATGACGTAAAATATTGTCCATCTCACCAATGTTAAACTAGGCCCATAAGTGGGTTCGGATGATTGTATATATGTACACGTTGATCAGCATTATTAGATAAATTGTCCGCTAATCATTGACTAATTAAGAAGACTGCAGTACCCTAAAAAGATCCGATACAATTAAAATTTGGGCCAGAAGACTCATCCTTTAATGAGAGTTTTTTTTAATAGCGCAACATCCACTCGCTGTCTCAGAGCGCTTTACAAGAGGTCCCAGGCCAATAACAGCAAATCTTAACATGTAGGATTAGACATGACGCCTGTTTGGCAATATACCATTTTTTCGGACAGAATAACCATTTTAACGGCCTGGTACTCATTTTAAACCTGAGTACGGTGAGAGAATGTGAGTGAAGAGCCTTTTCTAAGGGCTCAACTATGTGCCGAGCGAGGCTTGAACCCACGACCTTCCTATCTGAAAGCGAATGTCATACCACTAGACAACTTTTTTTTTTGGAGTGGTAAATGGCGTCGACTGTAGAGCGTCCCTCTCTAGGCCAGGCGGAGTTGTCGTATCAGTAAGGTCGTGGGTCGACCCCCAATCGCAGCGACATTTTTATTCTCTATTGTCTTCTGGCACTTTTCTACTCACTTCATTTTCTGTTATTTTGTCATTTGTTCACTTTCTACTCCTTGATAGATATCCTGCATATTGTGATATCCCTAATCCTTACGGCCATGAAAGTAATCAAGAAATTGCGGAATGATAAGATCAATGACCTAAATATCGGGTTTCAAAGTATTCGATTCCTCGTGGTAGAAACTAGCTAGAGTAACCAACAGATAAGGTCAATCACGTAGATATCAGGTGGGTGACCAAGTAATCGAATCCCAATAGTAATAATGAGATTTTTCTTAAACAGAATCTTTTCCAATTGATGACCGTCTATAATCAATGAGTAAAAAGATAAGTAGAGAGGGGGAGGGCGCTTGGATTTGTCCTTCATAGCCACAAGGCTTAGGAGTTTCGACCGATTCCATAGCGTGATTGCTTGCTACGTTTTGGATTGGAAGCTAGATTATGGGGAAAAATACTTTCCGGCGGATCTAACAGACTCAGCTACCTAATCACGTACGGCCTATTCAAAGGGCAGCAAGCAATATGGCTGTTGTCCGTTTACGCTATAGAAACCGAGATAAACTCCGGCTCCACGTACCTCATGCATTATCATCTATTATGAGATGATAGTGGCCTCATGGCCCTGGAGGACTACTGTACCATAACAAAGAGCGGTAACCTTTTTGATTAAGTGGTCCAGTTGTTTAATGCCAGCAGCTTCTAATGGTGCCTCACACTATTATGTTATGACGATCGACCCAATCTGCAAATTCTTTACTGCACTCGTGCATCGTCGCAAACGCGCCCGGAAGCTTCGTCACAACACACCGTACAACTAGATGCTCTGCAGTTTCGGGTTTGTTTCCACATCGGGTACATGTTGGACAAGTGGAAAGTCTCCAATGATGAAGCGATTTTGCCGTGAGGCAGGTTCTCGACAAAAGCCGATTCGCTATCACCCAATGTCTTCTCTTACTGGTGGAGAAGCCTGGCAACTTCTCACCTAGTTTCGAGGACTGTATGTCCCCGCCCCCTAGAGGGATTGAAGTCGTCCAAACCGACTTCCATCTCGTATATGCATCTATGTCCGTAGTCAGGGAATCTGCGCACAAAGGTTGCCGGGGCTTATTTCGACTCGAAACGGTGGCAACGTCCATTTTGCGCTTGAGACGGCTATCCTCTTAAACGGCAAAGTACTTGTCTCATACAGACGAATAGGGACTGAATTCACGATACATTGTATTTTGAATACTTTCTCCAATCCATTGAGAGGGGAATGAATGAATCAATGAATGAATGAAGGAAGGAAGGAAGGAATGAATGAATGAATGAATGAATGCAATGATGGCTGAAAGTACTTCACTTCAAAGTAACATTTAGGAAAAGGGTGACCACAAAAATAATCAAATACTAAATATTGTTGAAAAATGAACAAAAATCGTTTTTATCAGTTTCTTTGGGCGATATAATGAAAAATAATCCAAACATATTTGACGATTTATTACAAATATAGAAGTGGATGAGTAGAAATAGTCTTTTAAAGGTTCAAAAAGTGCGACAAATCTATCAATTTTGTATTACTGTTATTACTATTATTATTATTATTATTATTATTATTATTATTATTATTATTATTATTATTATTATTATTATTATTATTATTATTATTATTATTATTATGAGTATTAGTATTATTATTATTATTATTATTATTATTATTATTATTATTATTATTATCATTAGTATTAGTATTATTATTATTATCGTTATTAACATCATTACTATTATTAGTATCATTATTATTATTACTTTATTATTATTATGATTATTATTATTATTATTATTATTATTATTATTATTATTATTATTATTATTATTATTATTATTATTATTATTATTATTATTATTATTATTATTTATCATTATTATTATTATCATCATTATTATTATTATTATTTTTATTATTATCAATATTCTTATTGCTATCAATATTATTGTTTATTATTATTATTATTATTATTATTATTATTATTATTATTATTATTATTATTATTATTATTATTATTATTATTATTATTATTATTATCATTATTATTATTATAAGCATCATCATCATCATCATCATTATCATCATCATTATCCTTATGTTTTTTTTATAATTTTTATTCCGTATCTTCATCACCATTCAGGCATCGTTAAACTCCAACCCATAACAATTACAAATTATGAAAATGGAAACACATCGGACTGTGCTAATGAAATTCATACATCTCTTTTTATTACCGTGGTGTGTTACCCCGTGCCAAATATCACTGCCAGCATAATTAGAAACATCTCATACTCCAGCAATGCATTTGCTAATTAACGTTTTACTTTTGCTTTGGCAGGGGCTACACATCAGTTGCTGCCAATAAATGGTTTAACGGTTGTAGTTCTCGAGAAACAAGAAGCATTTATGATCAATTTCTCGATTTTGTTTGATTTTATTCAGAAGTGTTTACGGCGAAAGTTAAGTCTTCCCATTTATAAATAAAATAAAAATAAAATAAAATTCCCTTTATTCATCCCATAGTGGAAATTTGTCTCTAGGGTCCATTCCAAGGAAGACTGGAATAGCCCAGGCGTTAGCCGCAGTGCAGCGCCGCATTTACTTAAATTAAGTTTAATACCGTGAAGATGCAAGGCAATTTTTTTATTAAAAAAGATCATAAACAAAAAAAAAATGAATACAACAGTCTTTTAAAAAATATCAAAATGCCAAACGCCGACCGTTTCAGGCTAAAAACGCTTCTTCAGACAATAACAAAAACAATAAAAATATTTATTAATATATCGATTAACCCTCTTCATACCAGCCATTGTCAGGATTTTCCCCAAAACTTCACACCCAACTAACACAAAAATAGATTTTAGCAGTAAGTCCTTTCCATACATAATTTCTTTAGCAAAACATGGTCTACACCACATTGTTCATTTTTTTAAAATTTTATGATGTACAAGAGAAATTTGAATTAGAAAAGTGTTGGTTGTATCGTAACGAATGTGGCGATTTTCCTATAGTTGGTAAGGAGAGAGAGTTAAATTCGAGACAGTGAAGTAACGGTCACGTCTTGAAATGGCATCACGACATTTTTGTTCTGAACTTTAATCTGAATGTTATCAACTCTACAGGTTCGACTCAGTTCGACTGAGTATAATTTGTATTGGAGGGTGGATAGAGTTGTTGAATGTGACAGCCATTGTTGTTTGTGTTTAAGTTGTTGATTACTTTTAGAGTCACAGCTTCTATTAAAATGCGTGCTTGTAGATAGTAATGAAACGGAGAGCAAAATATGCTCATGGCTTTTTGCTTAGAGCCATGGGCGAATCGCAACACTTGTAGGCCGATGTTTGTTTTTGTTTTCAAGGGTTTTACGGCGCTTGCAACACATTTAGGTTATATCAGCGCCAGTAAAAAGGAAGAAAATGAGACAGTAAAAAGTTCTAGAATTATAATTAAAGCACCCAAGAGAAAGTAAGACAAAGGGGAACTGGGAACAAATAGGGATCAGATGTAGATTCCAAGAGCACACTACCAATGTACTTAGTTTGAGATTACCTATAAGTCTCATCCGGACACAAGCACAAAATCCAACAAAGAGGAATGCACTCAAATAAGCACATTATAAATTCAAAATTACAAATATAATTATAATAGCACATAACAGAGAGATGATTTACAAGGAAAAGAAATATCATCTCCCAAAACAATAACTATGCATTCGACTGTTTCCCTCCCAGCCATGACTCCGGCCAGAGCCATGACAACACCAAGTGATCTCATTCAAAGACAAAGACAGAAAGCATGTTGGAAAACAGATATAAGGGGATAGAAGACACAGCATGTACCTCCCTGCCCACTGTGGGAGGTCTGGAACCCCACCCAGTTGTAGACCGAGACATAATGTCGCTAAAGCAATTGTTTTTCAACCCAGACATGTTTGACATCAATAAGCATTCAATTTTCACTTAGTATTGCGAAAAAATGTGAGTAAAAATTCCTTTCCCGAGATAAAACTTTGCACCATTCACCGCTGGACTCCACGCTGGTCACTAGCCCGTGCGATACCACAATGTTGTCATGCAACATACAACATAATCCATATAACTTGCCATCTACTCCACAGTTTCTCTAGAGATAAGAAACGAATATGTCACTCAGTTTTTGTTCTTATTTTTAGACAGCCTGTTTGTGATTCGTTCTCAATAAAATAGATCAATTCAATCAGACTATAAAAGTTAAAGGTTTTACACAGTGTTGTGTGTTGGTACGTTAATTAGGCCGGCATATGATGTGAGTACTTTACCTAAATGCATAGCATCAATATGCTCATAAATATTGGATTTTTGAGAAACATATTTCCATATGGATATTATGTGTATCATTAACACAACTTCTTACTTAAAGGGAACCACTGTGCGTGTGATAGTCACTCCCATGGGCGCAAATAGGCTAATGTTATTGACCGTGAGGAATTCCATTAGTTTTCTTGCCCCTTTTACCATTGGATAAAGATAAAGATAGTGTTTGGGAGCTTACATGTAAAAGGTTTTTACACAAGTCTACAATATGTATGAGGAATGATAAGATGAATATGTCATATAGATAGTATGCGCTTGGCTAAGAAGCTCATAACATTGCGATCCAGAAGTATAACGGACCAACACATAAAGCTATGTGTAACCTTAAACGTTTATAGTCTGGTTAATACAGTTTAGTGAGAATATGATTCAATAGTCTGTTTGTCACGTGGCCAAGCAACGGCGAGCTAAATGGTTCTAAACAAAGAATATTGGTACTTTTTATTCTCCATGCTGACTAAAACCTTTTCAAATATCATGTGATCAGAATGTATAAAATTCAAAACATGATCAGATTTATAATGTTTTTCTCATCTGGATACACTTTTATGGTCGTCAGAGAAGTATTTCATAAGGGCGTCCGCCATTTTCCCGATAGTTTAGAGCCAGTTACTAAGTTACACTGCGTCATTATGGGGGAAGTGACGTCACGTCTATTGAAGCATATTACTCATAAACGATAATGTCAAAAAGCAATAACAAAGATCCGAGTGACAGATAACGTGGAGGAAGCTATCCTGTGATACATTCAATAGCAGCATACAGAAGGTCACTGGTAAATTGAACTCAACCAAGACCAGAAAAGATTCACAGCGGAAGGAATCCAAACAAGCCGCGTGACAGAGCTTGACAAGCTGGACGCTTTTTTTCCTTTCGAAGACTCATTTGTTTGGTTTCTTTTCTTGGGAGTTAGGGCTTGGGGTGGAGGCAAGGAAGAGGTATGATCTAGAATCTAAGAGGGATTCTCTCTGCTTCTGGTGTGTGTAAGAGTTTAACTAACTGGGATTTCTTGGTTCACGTCATTGAAGTGTTGTGCAAAAGGTGAGACGAGCTGGACGTTTTTTGTTGGGTTTTTTTTTTCCTCTAAGCGCGTAGAGTCTGGTGTCTCGGAATTATAGCGCTATATAAGTTTTCAGCATTGTTATTATTATTATTATTATTATTATTATTATTATTATTATTATTATTATTATTATTATTATTATTATTATTGCGAGGTTGAGAGTAGTGGGAGAAAAGATTTGGGAGGGAAGAGAGCATTTACATAGAGCAATATCCTCTAAACGTGCTCAAAGCGCTTTACAAAGATTATCTAGCCAACATCAACACTTAACATGTAGGACGAGACATGACGCCTGTTAGGCGATATAACATTTTCTTTTCGGACATACACAACGCTGATAGAGGCCATGTACTCATTTTTACACCTGATTACGGTGAGGGAGTGTGAGTCAAGAGCATTTTCCAACGACTCAACTATGGGACGTTCTGGATTCGAACTGTGGTAAGGCGTTCCAAACAGAGGGTCCAAAATGAGAAAAGGATCTCATTCCAGCATTTTTCCGTATTCGAGGGACAACTAGTTTGGTCGAATCACTGGCCGAATGTAAATGGTGGGGTTTTGCCTATATTTTAATTAGTTCCGAAATGTAGGAAGGGGCAGTACCTTCAAGACAACAATACACTAAAACACAAGCTTTGAATTTAATCCTTTTCTCAACAGGCAGCCAATGCAGGTCATGAAGCAGAGGTACAGCAGAATCGCACCTAAGCTTCATGAATACTAGTCTGGCAGCGCTGTTTTGGACAATCTGAAGATGTCTCAGTTTATATTGCGAAACGCCAAACAACAGAGCATTACAATAATCCAATTTGGATAGTACGAGGGACACAACCAGGTGTTTGGTCACATCCTCAGATAGAACCGTCTAATGAAAGCAATCTTTTTAGTTGGAAAAAGAGAAATCTAACCAAATTATTAACATGATGCTCCATCGATAGTCCAGAGTCTAAGAATGTGCCAAGGTTTTTCACTTTGTCAGCAATTTGAGTGGAGGCATCCCCCCGCTTCAAATCTGTTACACTTTTCCACTTCCTGTTCCCCACATACAGCACCTCCGTCTTATCATCATTCAGTTTCAGTCTGTTCTCATTCATCCATTTCTTAACACTTTGGATACAATTCTTACTATCGGCTGATACTTCTTGTAAATTTCTCGTATTGGAAACGCAGTACGATTGCGTACCATCAGCGTATTGATGGTAAGACAAACCGAAACTTCTGATGATTTTAGACAGAGGGCCAACGTACAGAACAAAAAGAACGGATCCAAGTATTGAACCCTGGGGAACCCCACAATCAAGAATGATTTCCTTAGATCTATATTCATCCACCGTAATAATCTGTTTACGATTAAACAAATATGACCTAAACCAATCAAGCGCTGTCATACATGACACAAGGACAAATTACCATTGGATCTAATTAGACTATTCCCTGTTAACTCCAATTTAACACCAGACTGAAGTCACGGGTCAAAAGTCATAATGTTAATATATGAAGTTATTAACAAAAATGAAAATAACAACTTCAACAAAAGAACAAATACCAAACACGGACCGTTTCGGGCTCAAACCCCTTCCTCAGCCTTCTGTGTGAGATCCCCCAAATTTCACAATCCTCTGACATTGAAGGAGGAGGGTGGCGGTAAAAGAAGAAGTAGTAGAAGAAGAAGAAGAAGAAGAAGAAGAAGAAGAAGAAGAAGAAGAAGAAGAAGAAGAAGAAGAAGAAGAAGAAGAAGAAGCACTAGAGCATTTAACTATAGCATTTATATAGCGCAATATCCACAAAACGTGCTCAAAGCGCTTTACAAGGCGTCCCTGGCCAACAGCAACACTGTTAGGCAATATTACAAATATTTCGGACAGAGACAACGCTGTTAACGGCCAGATACTCATTTTTCACCCGAGTACGTTGAGAGAAAGTGAGTAAAGAGCATTTTTACAAGGGCTCAAGCGAGGCTCGAACCCAGGACCTTCCGGTCCGAAATCGAGTGTCATACCCCTAACCCACATAGCCGCAAGAAGAAGAAGAAGAAGAAGAAGAAGAAGAAGAAGAAGAAGAAGAAGAAGAAGAAGAAAGCTATTATTGCGGCGTTAGAAAACGAAGAAGCAGCTGCTTTAGACGAAACCGTACAGTGTTTGTTGTTCTGTGCTGTGGTGGAAAAGGTTATGTAAACTTCACATTCCAATCTGAGCACGGATCGTATTGTCGAGGGCTGACTGACTACTATGGGTCTCTCTATGCTACAAAGTCAAGCAATAGTGACCGTAGAGTGTGACCGATTGGGTGCCAATGAAAACAAACTTTGGCGCCGGTGCCTTGTGTATTGAGAGAATGCAATTGGATTCACTAGTCTGATATCACGTTGCCCAACAACGGCGAGCAGCGTGGTTCTAAACAAAGAAAATGGGTACTTTTTATTCTTCATTCTGGCTAGAACGTTTCACGTGTCATGTGATCAGAATGCATAATAGTCGAAACATGATCAGATTTATAATGTTTTTTTATCCTCTGGATGCACTTTTATGCTCGTCAGAGAATTATTTCATAAGGGCGTCCGCCATTGTCTGATAGTTTAGAACCAGTTACTAAATTACTATGCGTCATTGCGAGGGAAGTGATGTCACGACTATTGAAGCCTATTACAATCTGCTTCAGTCCCTTGATTATTGATTTAGTGAGTAATAGTAACATAGATCCCGTTCGTATGGGACGGATATCTCTCAAGTTTATGGAGTATTTGATGAGTTTTTGTGGGTTTTACTCACTCGCAGACATTATTAAGCACTTTTAAATCTTGTTTCCAATGTGTAGCTCATAGATGGAACGAAATTGACGTTATCCTGCTCTTTGTTATTCTTTTTAGACAACAATTTTAACCATTAGTTATTCCATCTTGATTATATCAATCAGACTATAAGCGTTTAAGGTTATATATACACAGTTGTGTGTGTGTGTGTTGGTGCGCTATATCCGCTGGCGGATGTTATGAGTTTTCTAACTAAACGCATAGCATCAATTGTTTTCTATGTGTTGTGTGATTTGTGAGTTTTATTCACACGTAAACATCTTCAAGCCCTTTCAAATATTGTTTCCATGAGAGGTGTCCTCCTAATAGTGTTCAATGTGTTGGACATAACTAAAGGACATAATGGGTGACAAACGCATTCCCCTTAAAAATTAATGCACTGTAAATATTTGTTCATGCTTGACTAATGTTTGTGGGAGTAGAGAAAGATGAAAGCTTGAGATAGGTGGAGAGAGAGAGAGAGAGAGAGAGAGAGAGAGATAGGTAGATAGATAGATAGATAGATAGATAGATAGATAGAGAGAGAGAGAGAGAGAGAGAGGAGTGGAGGGAAAGAGAAGGAGAGAGTGAGGGAGAAAGAGAGAGGGAGAGAGAGAGGGATAAGGAGAGAGAGGGGGGAGAAGGAGAGAGAGAGAGAGAAGAAGTGGAGAGAGAGAGGAGAGAGAGAGAGAGAAGGAGAGACAGAGAAGGAGAGAGAGAAGGAGAGAGAGAGAAGGAGAGAGAGGAAGAGAGGAGGGGAGGGATGGAGAGAAAGAGAGAGAGAGGAGAGAGAGAGGAAGATGGAGACATGGAAAGAGAGAGAGAGAGATTAAGAGAGAGAGATAAGGAGAGAGAGAAGGAGAGAAAGAGAGAGAGCGGAGAGAGAGAGAGAGATAGAGAGAGAGAGAGAGTGGAGGGAGGGGGTCCATGAAGTATGAGTGTGTGTATTGTGGTTGAGTGACACATAGTTGTGATGACTAGATTATCATAATATTCGTACCTTTAAAAACACATTGATAATATGCGCTTGGCTAAGAAGCTCATAACATTGCCATCCGGAAGTATAACGGACCAACACACAAAACTATGTGTAACCTTGAACGTTTATAGGATCGTTATTACAATTTAGTGAGAACTATTCATAAACGCGGATGGCAAAAAGCAATAACAAAGATATGAGTGACGTCAGTTTCATTCTATCTATAATATTTGTCTGGGCAAAGTCCTGGGTTTGAGAGTTTTTGCTAAGATGAGAGTCTCTAGATTCGATCGACATTTCAAGGATGAGTTTTCTGGTCAAAAATTTAAATACGTGTTTTTATCAGAGTACAACAAGATCGTTTTGTTGTCACTTTATAAAAGTTTTAGACCAAAATGTAATAAAAATTAAAAAGGTTTTAGATCAAAATGGAAAACCTTAAACATGTTTTAGGTCAAATTGTAAAAATGTGTAATGGTGTTTAGTCCGAATCTAAAACTTACAAAAGGTATTTAGCCAAAATGTAAACCATTTTTTATTCAAATGTGTTTGACCAAAAAGTAAGAATTTTATAAAGGTGTTAGGCTAAAATATAAACATTTTTTAAACGTGCATAAACAAAAACGTAAGAATCATTTTTAAAAACAAGTCGTTTGGTCAAAAATTGTAAAATGTATTCTGTCAACGGTTGTGTAGACCTTACGATGTTCAAGCCATTCATTGTTATTGCTGATCTCTTAATTTGAAAAATGCTGCAATATAATGTCAGATTGGAAACAATATTAAGCATATTTCTATAGCGCCTTTCGTCGAAACCTCTAAGCGATTTTTTAAAAAAGACCCAACGAGACATTGTTTACACAGAATACAATAACACTTTAAGAACAAAACAACCAATATCCAAACAATAGTATCGCAATGAATAGGCATCGATAGAGAAAAAAAATACATTCTAGTTCATTCCAAGTCCCGTGCGCACGAAATATTGCAAATTTCTCCAACGTTACGATTTTGTTGTGGTGCCGGTACTTTTTGTATGCGGGCTTAGATATATTATTTAAAGTGACGTTACGAATTTTGAATATGGTTGTGATAAACCAAACAGTTCTCTCACAATGCCAAATTCCTTTAATCTTTTCGGAACGTTTCGAGCTCAAAGACCTTCTTCAGCAAACAACGAAAAACAAATCAAAACATAAATACATTACACAAAAATTATTACTTTTCACAGTCCACAACTTATAGAAGCTTAGTATTCCTATAATATAGTGAAAACATACATTTCTATACGTTTATTGGGATGAAAAATGAAATGGAACACCGCCTTATACAGGTTAAACAGGAAGACTTGGTTCTCAGCCCAATGTTCATCATACATTGAAAGAAAAAGAAGAAGAAGAAGAAAAAAGAGCCCGAATCGTTACTATGGTAGTTCATTGCTTCCCGTCCCTTTTTAGCAATTCAAATCTAATTTAACGAAACGAAGACCAACCGATGCTGTCTAGAAGAGACAGTACTACGACCCTTATATAAACCCATAAAAACCACACAAAAAAACACATTATTCAAATTTTGGCCAGAAAACAAACTCAACCTTCAAATATCGATATCTGGATTAAAATGATAAACATTTTGTCGAAAACTTTCAAACCTGAGACTTCAAGGAAGACGTCAAGAGTCCTGGAATTGAAAGTTTTTGACAAGATGAGGAGCATTTTAATCGATCAATTGTATTTATATTTAAAGGACTAGCTTTCTGACTGAAATATTTTTAATGCGTTTTATCATTGTACGACATAGCAGTCCAGGAAGATGAAAAGACTAACGACTCTGTACTAAGACTAGCTACAAAGTCAAGGGTGATGCCAAGAGGACAGTGTAAATAATTAATAGGATTATAATCCATGTGCACATTTTAAAAAGATTTTTGTTAGCATTTATATAAAGCAATATCCACTAAACGTGCTCAAAGCGCTTTACAAGAGGTCCCTGACCAACAGCAACACTTAACATGCAGGACGAGACATGACACCTGTGAGGCGATATCAATTTTTTTTTTTTACGACAGACATCGCTGTTAACGGCCAGGTACTCATTTTACACCTGAGTACGGTGAGAGAATGTGAGTAAAGAGCATTTTCCAAGGACTCGACAATGCGCCAAGCAAGGCTCGAACCCAGGACCTTCGGATCCGGAAGCGAATGTCATACTGTAAGACTATATTATAGCCTCACAGATCAGATAACTGAAATCAGCTAAGGGCTGGATTATACAACATTGTTGTAAAGGACAATAGTTTTCGTTGATTTGATAGTTTGTTCTTCCATTACAACGATGGGCCTAAAACAAGTTGGGCTATCAGACCTGCAAATAAGTACACAACGATTATAATTATTCATTAAACTTGGACAAAATTATCATTGTTGTTAATATAAGATCACAACGATACCACTTTTTAAACTTATAATTATTTTCAGGATTGAAAAATAAAAGAGAAATATAGAAGACAAAGAATAGAGGCAATAAATAAATATTTGCCAGAGACGCGTTTAATTTAGAATTGATGATTGCCAGATAATGTTATAATACAGACAAAAACAAAGGGATGTAACTCGGCTATTTTTCAATGCTCCGTCATGAAAGGGCACTGACGTCCCAAATATTTTCATTCGAGACCCGCCATTTCAAAATGGTATAAATTGTAAGGATGAATCGGAGAAAGAAAAGTTGATTTATACTTTAAATTATAAGAAATACGAACTTTCCGATTTTTAAAATATTCTAATAACTTGTGTGGTTAAGTGGTCTAGTGGTATGACACTCGCTTTCGGATCGGAAGGTCTTGGTTTTGAGCCTGGCTCGGTGCATGTAAAAGACTTTTTACTCACATTCTTTCACCGTATTCAGGTGTAAAATGAGTACCTGGCCGCTAACAGCGTTGTCTGTCAAAAATATTGTAATATCGCCTATTAGGCGTCAGGTCTCGTTCTACATTTTACGTGTTGCTGTTCGTAAGGGACCTTGAGCACGTTTAGTGTATATTGCTCTATATAAAAGGTCAATTTTTGTATTCATTCTCCCCACATAACGAATGGAAATTAATACAAAGTTGTTTTGTTTTTTGTTTTTTTGTTTTGGGGGGGGGGGGGGGGGGGTTCATATATGTGACTATAAATTCAGTTCCAAATAAGTAGTTCCTCCCGACATATTACCGCGTTGACACGATGGGTCACATTTCTATTCTCGATTTTCTAGTCGGAAGACGTGACGATGTGAAATTGAGTGTGACGTTAAATCAATTTTGATAAAGCAATTCCCAGCTCTCAGTTCATTGGACAAATATCCCTTCTCATTTCCCAGAAGAGCATCTGAAATGGCGCGGGATATATTCTGTTTTGGACAGCAGAAAAATGAAAGTAGGGAGAAAAACAACCCCAAAAAAATGAATGATAACTGGGAGATGATAATTGAATGTTGTCAATTGAGATCAATTTATTTTCCAAACTAGCTTAGTTTGTAAAACGGATATTGATGGGGAATAGCTTTTCTGTTTTGGTCTTGTTGCTCTCGGGATGTGAAAATAATTTGAAGGAAAACACTAACATTATATACACTCGTGTGTATATATATATATATATATATATATATATATATATATATATATATATATATTGTTAACAACGCCTCTGTAGTGTTTCATTCATCCTGTTTTTTTTGTTTTTTTTTTGCTAAGGTGGGAAACCCGAAACGTCCATTCTATCTGTTGTCGTATATTAAATTGAAGCTTACATTCAATTTCACATTGATATTTTCTTTTAGGTTCTAAATGCGCTCGCTCAGATTGGTAGAATGGCGTTTGCGCCTGCTTTTTTTAAAAAAGAAGAATGATATAGATTGTACATAGTTTTGAGTGAACATTCTGTGAGGCCGATGTGTTTCTAGTTTCTATATCGGTTGGTTTGGTGTATAACTTATTGTGCCATGTGATTGTCGTTTATATGAGATTTCTTGACAAGATGAGGACCATTTTAATCAATCGATATTTAACCCTCTCCTTACCAGTCATTTTCAGAATTTTCCCCAAAACTTCACACCCACCCAACACAAAAACAGACATTTCTCAATTCTTACGTAATATTGTTCGGCAATATGAACTCTATTACAGAATGTCAAGTTTTTATAGCTACAGCAAAAAGAAATTAAATCTGAATGAGAAAAGTGACGGTCGCATCGTAACAAATGTGACGATTTTCCAATAATTGATAAGGAGAGGGTTAAAAACGAAATTTCAGAGCCGATATTTTAAAGGAGTAAAATTTTTTCAGAGCACGGCAGTACTGGACTGTAAAATTGAACATTCAGGTACATTTCTAGAACACTCTTTCACACCGGATTTCAAGTACGTGTGAATGAGTCTAAACACCTGTCTTGGATTCAAAGTTTGACGGTGCGGTTTGGGTGCAGTGTCGATTTCTCTTTCAATGATCATTTACAAAAATATTAATGAATAGAGAGTAATAGATATTTTTAAAAAGAATATATATATAATAGTATGCGAGGAGGGGGGGGGGATCGAATACGTATAGAAGCCTGGTGTCCGGAGACCGGGTGAGAGAAATAAAACTGTAAATAATTATGACGTTATTTTAACACGAAGTAGAAATCAGAAATTATCGAAAATTTACAAGCGAAAAGAACAAGACCTTAAGTTAAAACTTACCAATATCAATCAAAAATGCTCTAAATGGTAAAGAAACGTATAAATCGCTTTGAGCACGTGTAGTTTACATTGCGCTAGATAGAAGCTCAAGATTATTTGTGGGGGTGGATACCAAAGTCGTTTAAAACATGTTTCCAAATCTGCGTCTTGTTTATCAGTGCAGTGTTACTGCTATGAGAAGTAATTGCCCCATCTGGTAGAAAAACAAATTATCGATTAGGGATAAAGTCCAGAAATAAACAACTTTTTTCTATCAAATTTACATAATCATCAATACGAACAGAAATCAAATTCTGAACCCTGTCTTGAATCCAATGATTTACAGTATTTGGTCATTGATAGGTTTTCACAGAAGCAGAACTTAACTCTCTCCTTACCACCTGAAGAAAAATCGTCACATTTGTTACAACACAATATACATTGTTTTTCTTATTTTCAGTATTTTGTACATCACAATGATCTTTGTTTAATTAATAAGAACATAATGTTGTTTTGTAGAGAGATTGTTTGAGTTTAAAAAATCCATTTTTCTTCTGGTAAGCCTGCTTTTTTTGAGAAAACACTGGAAATGGTCGGTAAGGAGAGAGTTAATAACTTAGATCAATCGTTTGAGAGTTTTTCAGCCTGTCTAGATTAAGCACGAAAATAAAATCTGAAGACAGCACTAATTCTGAATAAAGAGCAAATGATTTGAATAGCGAGTGGGTGACCTTTCGACACAATGTCGAATTTGAATTGGAGCCCACTGAATTTGATTTGAAAAAGTCTAATTTGATTCTGGAATCGATTACTTTTCATTTGGAGAAGTTGTACTTAAATTAATAGACGTCCAGCTGTCTCCTGTGTTCCAGTATAAATGAGATTAAGAATACCAGGTTGACAAATGGGCATAAACAGATATCGATGCAGATAATATAAAAGACACGAAGAGCAGTATTTATAGTCTGAAAGATAATTTAGCTCTTATGTAGCGCAATAGCAGACGTATATGCAGGTCTGACATCCGAACATCCTTATGGGCCTAGTTTAAAATTGTTGTAATGGACAATATATTGCGTCATTAATTTGAGATTTCTATTACAACAATGAGCCCTTAAGGAATGGCGTTATCAGACCTGCAGATAAGTGCACGTCGGCAATAGTCAATAGACTCTTTCGCTTTTTTCGCCCTCAGTCAAGATCATTAACCCCCATTTTATTCTCATCTCGGACAACATGGGTGATTTCTGAGGACACCAAAAGTTTAATTAATGGATTATTTATATACCTATCGAATACCTACCAGGAAGCATCTAAAGATGCCTCCCAGAAGGGTGTGGTTTTTATTTTACTCTAAAAGGAGTCGTTTTTCAACCTTTCTGTCACATCTAGTCAGAAAATGTCTTAACACTCTTTTGGAACATATTATTATTATTATTATTATTATTATTATTATTATTATTATTATTATTATTATTATTATTATTATTATTATTATTATTATTATTATTATTATTATTATTATTATCATTGTTATTATTATTATTATTATTATTATTATTATTATTATTATTATTATTATTATTATTATTATTATTATTATTATTATCATTATTATTATTATCGTTAACACACAAAACCATGTGTGACTTTAAACGTTTATAACCTGATTGATATAATTAAGTGAGAAAGAATCACCAAAGCGGTTGTCTATAAACAATAACAAAGACCTAAGTGACGTCAATTAAGTTCCTTCTAATAGTTTAGCAGACCTGACCGAAAGAATACATCAGAGTTATCAGACCTGACCAAAAGAGTGCATCAGAGTTATCTTGGCGGCGCAAAGTTGAGTCTTTGGAAAAGGCTGTTTACTCTTATTTTCTCGCCGTACTCATGTGTAAAATGAATACCTGGCAGCTAACAGTGTTGTCATTTTTTTTAAGGCATCATCGTCTAGTAGAGGTCATGTCTCGTCCTAGATGGCTTACGAAATGATAACTATTCAGACTGTCCTAGGGCGTGGCCATGTCCCTTCCACTATGAATTCATTATTGAGCCAGGAACCAAGAGGCAAAAATGGAATGCAACCCCCCCCCCCCCCCCCCCCCCCCCGTCCCCTTGACTGTGATAAGTATACTAGTGAGTAATCAATAAGTATCGACCAATAAATTGTCCATCAACTCGGACCAGGACTCCCCAGGGGTCGAGGATCGAATAGTTAGTTATCTTACTTCTAAGAAAAGGGCGTAAGCTAGTAATGATCAAATTTATCTATCGGCTAAAGAGATGGACACGGACAGAAATCCAACAAATATATGTCAAACAGTCTCCAAAGGGTGTTATGTTGGGATGCGCCAGATCCCCAATAGATAGTATGAAGTTGACGTCAATCGAGTCTTTGTTATTGTTTTTTGACATCTACGTTTATGAGTAATTCTCACTAAACTGTATAAGCCAGATTATAAACGTTCATGGTTACACATAGCTTTGTGTGTTGGTCCTTTATACTTCCGGATGGCAATGTTGTGAGCTTCTTAGCGAAGCGCATACACTCTATAGCAGATCAGCCTATTTGAAAATTTAAAAATTCGTAATTCTTAGGGGATAATACTGTTAGTCCCAATAAAATCAACAGTTTGCCCTCACAACGACGTGGGCATATATGCATATCTGACACTTATGGGCCTAGTTTAACATTGTTGTAATGGGCAATGTTTTGCGTCATATTTTGATATTTCCCATACAACAATGAGCCCATAATGAATTGGGCTATCAGACTTGCAAATAAGTGCACGTCGCCTCACAAGGATTGTTTGTTTGTTTTTGTTTTTTTTTGGTTGTTTTTTTTTTTTTGTTTGCATTTTTGTTGTTTTTTTTTGTTTTGTTTATTTGGGTTTTTTTTGGTGTGTTTTTTCTTTTGTTTTTTTTTTTTTCTTCTTTTTTTTTTTCCTTTTTTTTAAGCAGAGATATGGGATCCCATCGAAAGTGGAAGTCTAATCACCACGACAATATTATAATACTGTTTAGAGATGGTGGGTGTCGAGGTGAATTATTAGCTTCTAAAACACCCAGACATAATACTCTTTTGACATACATATCGATAGATTAAATGAAATGACCACTATTCTGTCGAGAAGTCTCAAATTTGAAACTTTGGTTGGCAGACATGCCTACTTGAAATGTTAAAAATTAGTAGTTTTTAGGAGACAGAAATAGTTGTCACTATTGTTAACTTTAAAAGTCAACTATTTACCCTCACAAGAAAAAAATTGAGCTTTTATATAGCACAATATCCACTTTACAAGGGGTCTCCAGCCAACAGCAACACCGAACATGTTAGGCCTGTTAGGCGATATTACAATTTTTCAGGACAAAGACGAAAAGCTTGACAAACATGCGCCATTCCAAACAAGGACCGTCACCAACCGCAAGTATGCTCCGTGGTATACGTCGGACGTTAAAGAAGCTAAAATGAAGTGTCGGAGAGCAGAAAGACTGCTGAAAACATCAGGCCTTACGATTCATCGTGAATTATTCAAGAACACATTTCGTGCCTGGAAGACAACAATAAAAAAGGCAAAGACCACGTATTTTCTTTCAAAATTCGAAACTTCTAAATCTTGCAAACAATTATTTAACATCTGCAATGATCTACTTGGACGTGAAAGATGCACTTCATTACCATCTACAACTAATCAAAGAGACTTGCCAAACACATTTGTCAACTTTTTAAAAGACAAAATCCATAACATTCGTTCAGAACTAGATCGGCATGAACCATTAATAGATACAAATACATTCTGTGGTACCCCTTTAGACAAGTTCCAACCAGTTTCACCTAGTTTCATAAACGAGTTGATAAAAAATACCCCATTAAATCCTGCGACCTGGATCCCCTACCAGCACAGCTTTTGGCCAGCTCCATCGATACATTATTACCATCCATTACATCAATCATAAATACATCCATACTGACTGGCGAAGTTCCATCGTGCTTTAAAAGTGCCCTCGTCAAACCACTTCTGAAGAAACCATCACTGGACCACAATATATTAAACAATTATCGTCCTGTATCAAATTTACCTTTTTTGTCAAAACTTTTGGAGAAGGTAGTGCTTACACAATTAACATCTCATCTTAAGAACAACAGTTTGGAACAACCCTTTCAGTCAGCCTACAAACATCTACACAATACTGAAACGGCGCTTCTTAAAATCTTTAATGACTTGTTATGTAATGCTGATGCTAACAATATCAATGTATTATGCCTTTTAGATCTTTCTGCTGCCTTTGACACCATTGACCATGACATTTTGTTAAGAAGACTAGAAAATACGTTCGGCATAAAAGGAATTGCCCTTAAATGGTTTACATCATATTTACAGGATCGATGGCAGACTGTCGTGGTCAATGGTGTTCAGTCAGAACAAGTTTTACTAAATTTTGGAGTGACACAAGGCCCTGTTCTTGGCCCTGTCCTTTTTACTGTATATATGCAGCTCCTTTCTAGTGTGATATCCAGATTCAATCTGAGTTATCATTTTTATGCAGATGATACGCAAATATATGATTTAGCACCCCTTAGTAATTTACAGTTCTTAATATAATGAATTACGAGCTGTTTTAATGAGGTTAAATCTTGGATGTACCACAATAAGTTAAAATTAAATGATAGTAAAACTGAGATTTTAATGTGTGGAAGGCCGAGTATCCTTAAACAGGCAGATAAATTACCTATTACTCTCGGAAATAGCACAATAGAATTTTCAAATAAAGCAAAAAACCTTGGCGTCATCATTGATGAAGATCTTTCCATGACAAGCCACGTGAATAACACCATATAATCTATGTACATGGAAATGAAAAAAATAAGCAAAATTCGTAATTTAATACCGAAGCATATAGCAGAACTGTTAATTAATTCCCTTGTTTTATCTAAATTGGACTATTGTAACTCCCTTTAGGCGAATTTAGCTAAAGACAAAATTAGCAAACTTCAGGTTGCTCAAAATAACGCAGCCAGGCTCATTGTGCGCAATAACAAAAAATACCCGTCAGCAACTCTTCTTCTCCGTTAGTTACATTGGCTTCCTGTGGAAAAAAGATTTGTACTGTTGTCTACAAATCCCTGAGCACGAACATTCCCTCCTATATTAAAGATCTTCTAAACATATATGTCCCCAATAGAAACTTGAGGTCAAGCAATGACCAATCAATCCTTGTCAAACCTAAGCCATTGCGTAAGATAGGTGAACAATCTTTTCAATTCTCGGCCCCCCATTTTTGGAACTCTCTCCCATCACACGTGAGATGCTCGGATTCGTTGACAACGTTCAAATCTCGCTTAAAGTTTTAGCTTTTTACGTCATAATTTTGCAATATTATTTTCATATTTTGTTGTTGTTAAATTGAATTCGTATCACGTTTCCTTCACACTTGTCTCACTGTAATATGTTTTGTTTTATATCACTGTAAAGCGCTTAGAGCCTGTGACAACGGGGTAAAGCGCTATATAAATGCCATTTATTATTATTAAAGACAGTGTTGTTAACGACCGGGTACTCATTTTACACCTGAGTACGGTGAGCAGAGAATGTGAGTAAAGAGCCTTTTCCAAGGACTCAACTATGATCCGGGTGGGGCTCAAACCGGGGACTTTCCGATCCGAAAACGAGTGTCATACTACAAGACCACATAACTGCGGAGGGTTGAATAACATTGTAAAATCCTTTAAATGATGTAGTCTGGCATCAACTTTCATTTTAAATAAGTTTTAATGACTTAGAGATGCTCATGAAGTTCTTATAATGGACCCACAATTTATTAATTCTACGAATTTTTCGTAATGTTTGGTAGGTCTGGGTTGGGTTTTATATTCAGGTTTAAACATTTTTGTTTTGAATAGTATATGGTTGTCTCAATAGAAGATAAACATATGTGGATTAAATCTTTTTCTGATTCCAAAATGAGAGTAAAGTAAATGAAATAAAATATAATATTATATCAACATTTATATACAGCATTTCCACGGATTTACCATGCTCAACGCGTTTGGTTTCAATGTTTCATTTATCCTCCCCCACCCCCATAGCACGTTATATGGAACCAGATTTCTATTTCATACAGTGCCAATCACCTGTAAGAGGTCTTTTTTATACTGAAAAAACATATATTATTCAAAATTTGGGTCCAAAAAAAACAAACTGGTTCTTGAAATATCGATTGTTTAACATGACCGTCAAGTTGTCAAAAACTCAAAAACCTGGGACTTTGCGCAGTACTAGGTTTAAATTTTTCGACAATATGAGGGTCATTATAATCGATCGATAGTTAAAAGACGATTTTTTGGGCCAAATTGTTTAATTTGTGTTTTCAAAAGAGCAGGCCTTCGTCAGACCGATATTGGTCAGTGACGTGAACTGACGAGTAATCCAGCTGATATCGCACTTATGAAGAGCAATTAATATGAAACTTATAACACGCTAGAATATTGATGTCTTGGTATGTTGTACAATAACAAAACGCATTTTTTCGTATTTATGTCAGAAAATTTATAATATGTACCTATTCAGAAAAAAAAACCTTTGAGCGGGTACTTGTACCAGTAATGCTGATGAGAAATATAGGGTATGGAGAAGTGCCAGAAGAAAACAGAGAATACAACTATCGCGGGATCCAACCAACATGGCACCCTCCACCTGGCTGAGAGAGAGAGAGAGAAGAGAGAGAGAGAGAGAGAGAGAGAGAGAGAGAGAGAGAGAGAGAGAGAGAGAGAGAGAGATCAGCGAGCAGTCGCACTCGCCGTTGAGCCATTCTCCCAAGGTCTCGGCCATGCGGAGGGTATCGTGTCAGTTGGATCCCAAGTTCGACTCTGACACAGCGATATTTTTATTCTCTGTTTTCATCTGGCACTTTTCCAAACCCTATTTTCTCATCATACTTTGTGTATACAACATGCAAAATATCAGCAAGTCTAACAACTGAGGACCAATAATGGGCTCGATTTAATGTTACCGTAATGGACAATCTGTTGCGTTGTCTTTGGAATGGGATGTTTACTCTTATTTTCTCACCGTACTCATGTGTAAAATGAATACATGGCAGTTAACAACGTTGTCATATTTTTTTTGTTGAAAAAATGTATTATCGTCTAGCAGGGGTCATGTCTCGTCCTAGATATTAAGTGTTGCTGTTGGCTTGGCACCCATAGTAAAGGGCATTTAGCACGTTTTCTATGGGGCTTTTATCTGTTCTTTTTTTAAAATTGTAATTAGCCTCAAATCTCAAATTGTCAAAATGTTATAAGTTAGGACTTCAAGTTGCCTAGTAATTAAGATTTTAACAAGTTATCGTATTTTCTCGATATTGATTTTAAAAGGGTTTGGGGGGGGGGGGGGGGGTTGTTTGCTTGTTAGGGGCATATTCTTCCTTATTATGTGGTTAACGTTTTATATACATCTAAGCCATCTACATTTTTAAAAAAATAGATTAGTTCTCCAGTCTTTGGTATTTTATGTTTTACCCAACGTGTACATATTTGTAGGTCTGATTTCATTGTTATAATGGACAATGTTTCTTTTTGGTGGTCAAATGAGGGATAAGGATGTTTTGTCAGAATAAGACATGTAAGGGTGAGACCGCGATGGTTGCAATGATCGGCGAGCGATCAGGTACATATAATATTATTATGGGACGAGATGGATCAGATAAATATTCATATCCAATTTACCAGTTAGCTTGCCGTACTCTGTGAAAAACTCGTATTTGAAAATTTGGTTTGAAAAATCGTCCTTTAAATTTAAAAAAAATAAATTAAAAAGAATAAATAATAAAAAATAAATAATTCGATTTTATATAGTGCAATATCCACTTAATGTGCTCCAAGCGCTTTACAATGGGTCTCTGACCAATAGCAACAGGTAACATGTAGAACGAGACATGACGCCTGTTAGGCGAGAATACATTATTTTCCGATAGAGACAACGCTGTTAACGGCCAGATACTCATGTTACACATGAGTACAGTGAGAGAATGTGAGTAAACAGCCTTTTACGAGGACTCAACTATGCGCCGAGCGAGGCTGGAACTCAGGACCTTCCGACCCGCAAGCAAGTGTCATACCACTCGACCACATAGCCGCACTTAAATATCGATCGATTTAAATGACTCTCATCTTGGCAAAAACTCTCAAACCTGGGACCTAGCGAGGTTGTCATAGGTTTGAGAGTTTTTGCCAAGTGGAGGTCATTTAAATCGATCTATAGATATTTAATGGACGAGTTTTCTGGTCAACTTTTTGCAGACGAGTCTTTCCATAATAAATAGATAGTATGCGCTTGGCTAAGACGATCACAACATTGCCATGTGTAATCTTGAAGATTTATAATCTGGTTAATACAGTTTAGTGAGAATTACTCATAAACGCGGATGGCAAAAAGCAATAACAAAGACCTGAGTAACGTCAGCTTCGTTCTATCTATACAATTGATAGTTCGGCCGTAACTAAGCATAAACCATTCAGAATATTTCCTACCATTACCCCGTTCCGTCCCTTTGACTATTCATTTCCTGTTAACAAAAAGACCTTAGCTTCCCTTAGTACGTGCCAAACACCCAAATGGGTCAGGCCCAGTGAGTATTTCTCACATTATTTTGACACAATAACAGAGTAATCGCATCGCAATGTTTGACAACAACACTGCATTTTTTTCAATCATCTGTGTTAAATGTGTGACAGGATGCTCAGGATCTGTGGGTTGTTTGCTCCGGGTGATAGGCAAGTACTTCATATGGCTATGGGTCTTTGGATCACTGTCATCGGTTGATTTCCGGGACAAACAACAGCTCCATGGGCTAATGGCTTTGAATGACTACTTTTTAAAAAAATCTTATAATCTTATTGAAAATTTAGAGAGCAGGCACTGGTGTAAGATATAGATCTGAAAAAGTATATGAAACAGTTTGAGGCAAAAAAAAAAAAAATAAATAAAACATCCTCCAAACAATCAGTCATTCTCGACTGGGAATCAAACCTCAGACGTCCTGGTGACCAATCAGACGTGCCTGCCATCACACCACCGGTATTTTTGGATGAATTAATGCCCATATTATTATTCTTCATAAGAGTACTTTATTACAATGCAAACTCTCTCTTGCACCAGACAACACAAACATTGAATACGAGAGGACAAGGACGAATACATTAAAGCAGTTCCAATTTTATTTTTGGACAATGGCAGTTGCTTTCTACCCTTTGGATATGACGTCAGTCTCTCGCAAAGTACTTATCCCCCCAAATCTAACAGACCCAGTTACCCATTCACTGCTGAGCCGTGGCAATGATGAGGTTCGGGCACTGGATCGCAATGTCTGTATATGCTATGTCCCATAGCTCAGTTGGTAGAGCACTGACTTCATGATCAATGGGAACAAAATCCATCCCGGGTGAAGTCGAGAATGTTTTTTTTTCTGACACCCCCCCCCCCCCCCCCACACACACACACACAGAGACACACACACACACACACACACACACACACACACTCCCCTGTCCACCAAAAAGTCACTGAGTAGCCGAGTTTGTCAGTCTGGGGGAAAACATTTTACGTTAAACTAGGCTCCAATCTAAAGGCGGTACAGAAACCGGGATAAACACCGTTGCGTTATCCATGGACCTCATAGCTCTGAAGTACTACATCGGTCTGTAGAGAATAAAGGGTAGGACTGTGCTAGACTGTTCTATCCACGGGATAAGAAGTAGTTGTAAATGGCAACATTTCTCTACATGCTGAATAAACTCTGGATCAAAAAGCTCCTAAAGCTGTAAAGATCAAATCACAAATATTGTTTCGTTGTCGGAGCTATCTTTAACAAGAGTAAACGTTTATTGTGTTGTTTCCTTTTGTCAATCCCACAATAAACTAACACACTAAGATTTGCACTGGAATGCAGATAACACTTTGACACAGCAGTTTCCAGAAATCTTCGAAGATCTAAAGGGTGAGCCATCACTCGCACTTGATAACCGAAACCAATCAAATTTGCTAATTTATCAACATTGTTGGGAAATTTCTGTTTTCGTTTTCTAAGATCGTGACGATAAAATTATAACGTAGATAGACGTTAGTTTAAATAATTTTTCGGCTTTGTTGTCTTGTCGTAAGTTAATAGCCTACTGGTCTGTAGGTCCTGGTTCCAGTTCAGCAATAATAATAATAATAATAATAATAATAATAATAATAATAATAATAATAATAATAATAATAATGATGATGATGATGATGATGATAATGATGATGATAATAATAATAATAATAGTAACATCATAATCATAATACTAATACTAATAATAATAATAATAATAATAATAATAATAATAATAATAATAATAATGGTAATAATAATAATAACAATAATAATAATGATGATGATGATGATGATGATGATGATGATGATGATGATGATGATGATGATGATGATAATAATGATAACAATAATAATAATATTATTATTAATAATAATAATAATAATAATAATAATAATAATAATAATAATAATAATAATAATAATAATAATAATAATAACAATAATAATAATAATAAGAATAATAATAATAATAATAATAATAATAATCATAATAATAATAATAATAATAATAATAATAATAATAATAATAATAATAATAATAATAATAATAATAATAATAATAATAATAATAATAATAATAACAATAATGATAATTTTTTTAAAAAAGAAATTGGCAAATGCATGGATCGTGATATTCTGGGCGGAGAAAAACAAACACTTTTCCGAGCTATTCGCATTTTTTCAAATGATCTGGTATTCATAATGGCATGAAGACTTGATAGAATCTAATCAATCTTTCTCCTGACAGCCTATGTATCAATATTTCATTAATCATTGGAAAACAACAAGACACTTTTTCTCTATTATTCTTCCTCCAGAATTCACACCTGAGTGTGCTGTCAATCCCATCAGGTCTCTACTAGAGTATTCTCACAATGGAGTATTACAACATGAAGGTATTCACCGGGCGTCTTTTTATGTGCTAAACAAAATATCATAAATTCTTATTGATTAACCTTCGAATACAAAATACTTGGGGGTCCCGATAGCTCAGTTGGTAGAGCACTCCCATCACACGCAAAGGGATCCCGGGTGCAGTCGAGATTTTTTTCTGACCCCCCACCCCCATGTCCAACCAGTAGTGGATGGGTAACTGAGTCTGTTAGATTTGGCGGAAAGTACTTTGCGATAGACTAGCGTCATATCCAAAAGATAGCAAGCAGTTGCTATTGTCCGTTTCACGCTATAGAAACCGGGATAAACTCCGACTCCATGGGCCCAATGGCTCTAAAGGACTACTTTTTACAAAACCGTTGTAAAGCGCCTTGAGCACGTTTAGTATAGTGGATACTGCACTATATAAAATGTCGAGTTGGGGGGGGGGGTTGTACGGCTATGTGGTATGACACTCACTTTCAGGTCGAAATGCCCTGGATTCGAGCCTCGCTCGACTCAGTTGAGTCCTTGGAAAAGCCTCTTTACTCACATTCTCTCACCGTGCTCAGGTCTAAAATGAGTAGGCCTTTAACAGCGTTGTCACTGTCGAAAACATGCTTCATGCCTTGTTCTACATGTTACGCGTTGCTGTTGGTCATGGGCCCTTTGTAAAGCACTTTGAGGACGTTTAGTGGATATTGCTCTTGCTCCAGTTTAAGTTTAGTTTTGCAAACTATAGGAAAATCATCACATTCGTCACGATACAATGGACACAAAATATATTATATTATTAAGACATCCGTGTTATCGTTATAAAACGAACGAAATTGACGTCGCTCAGCTCTTTGTTATTGTTTTTAGACAGCCATTTTGGTGATTACTTCTCAATAAATTATATCAATCAGACTGTAAGCGTCACACAGTTGTTGAGTATTGGTACGTATTACGGCTCTTCTATATAATTTTATTTTTAAAACGAAACAAACAAACAAAAAATTTAATCGATTTAAAAATAATAAAAAAATAATAAAAAGACAAAAAAAAAGAAGAAGAAGAAACAAAAAACAAAAATAAAAACGTGTTTTCTTTCAATGTACATGGAACTGTGATTGACCGAAATTGAAAACACTTCATCATAGGCTGCGCCTCTAACTTTTCAGCGAATTATTGTTGTGTTCAATAATTGTTTTGGCAGTATTCAGTGCTGTAAGAAACATCAAACGAATTTCACAACTTTGATGTGAAGAGAGCATAACGAGTAATAGAGATAAGATATATATATATATATATATATATATATATATATATATATATATATATATATATATATATATATATATTAGAAGTAGAAGGAAAAGAAGAGAAGAAGAAGAAGAAGAAGAAGAAGAAGAAGAAGAAGAAGAGGTCAAAAGCCTTCAAACCTGGGACTTAAATCAAATTAATTCACACATAACACCCCTTTGAGACGGACCCGGTGACTCACGCTTTGATTCATTGCTACTACTTCACACTCATTTTCCTTTAACTATTTCATTCCGACATAAAATCGCATCGCACATATGGGTCACATTTTTACAAATTATCTTATAGTTTTGACAACTCACCTGATTATATATTATGATGATTTTTTATTATTATTATCCAATTATTCGAATACAATTGCACTTATTAAATACACGGTAATATTATCACATAACGAAATTAGTATTAGTAAATCCACAGAAATCCCTTTTATTCCAGGACAATTAGTGATAATATAATCCAGTGACAAGAAAGCAAAATAGTAGTAGTAGTATTGAGATAGTGCTCAGACTGCAGCAAAGGGTTTGTTTACTTATCATCAACAACGGTACAGGGTTTGCCAGATCCATTTTTTCAAAAAATGCCAAAAAAGAAGGTTACAGGAAAACGATAAATTAAAAGGTGAAAAATGCTGCCAAATTTTATCCAGTCGTGAATTTAATTTGTATTAAATACAAATTTGATAATAGAAATGATTTTTTTTTCATATAATTAAGATATCACAGTGGTAATAGAGAGTGTCTTTACATATTCGAAGTTTCTAATTTATTAATTAATTGACAAGGGGATTTTTTAACCTGTGTTTCGTAAAATATATTTGACTTCGAAAATTAAATACGAAAGAAATGCCAACAAGAGGTGCCAAACTATTATTTTTTAAAGATCCCAAACAACTTGAAATGTGCCAACATTTCACAATTTAGCGGTAAAAGTGCCAAACTGGCTACCTAGGTAAGGTACATTCTCATGGCACCGCATGTCAAAAAGTCGCTCTAGTAATAGACAGTGGCAGTGGTTAGGTAGATTGCCCAGGTAGAGAGTGCCAACTCATGTCTACCTTATTTAACTCTTTCACCGTGAAACCGGATTTTTTTTCCCTACATTGTAGTACGTAGCTGGGGGGCCCGATAGCTCAGCTGGTAGAGCAGTCATTCCACACTCAAAAAGACCGAGATCGATCCTGGGTGCAGTCGACTTTTTTTTTCTAACCTCCTTGTCCACCTTGCACTTTTTAGGTAGCTGGTGTTCTTTTAGATATAGTGTAAAGTACTTTGCAAAGGATATCAAGCAATTGCTATTGTCCGTTCCACGCTGCAGAAACCGGAATAAACTCCAGTTCCATGGGCCTCATGGCTCTGAGGGACTACTTTTTTTTAAAGTATCTAGCACCGCGTTGTGATCTTGCTTCCTACCCGGCCATGAGCTTCCGGGACTGAGTTCCACCTGTAGCGTTATACTGCATTGAGCAAGTCACATCGTCCTAGCTTACTTGCGGCGCTCTACTACTGCTATAAATGTCTGGGTTATTTATTTCATCTTCCTTTGAAATGTAAAACTAGAGTTAAGTTTTATCAGGGTGTGCATTACGTATCTAAATATTGATTATTTTATTTATCGTATTCTTCCTTATTTTCTATCCGATTATAAATGAATCTCAAAATTTTAGATTTTTTTTTTAAGTTCCCGAAATGACATTATTCTACCCCCGTAACGCGTAATGGTATCAAATTTACAATAATAATTGGTGACGTCAGAAAACCAAGCGTTAAATTTCACTAAAATTGGATTTAAAAAAATAAGTATCTATGATTTATGTATTTTTGTAAATGTATTTTATTAAGAGATTCCGAAATCAGAATCCATTGAGGGATAGAATAAAAGACGGTATTAAGTCGGGATGGTTAAGATGTTGAAAATTGAATTTATAGCCAGAAATATCAGACTTGTGTTGAGACTGTATGTTTTATTGAGGAGAATGGATACCATAATTTAGTGTGCTAATGCCAACAATTTATATTTGTGATCAGTTTAACATTTAATTCGGTTTTTAAGCAAAATACCGTTTTGAGACGATGGGTCACATATTACAATAATTTATTTTTTCTAGGAAAGAGACAATGCCGCTGTGAAGGCTGCTGTCACGTACTCATGATTAAGGTGAGCGAACCTAAGTAAAGGGCCATTTCCAAGGACTGAACTGTAAGCCGTCCAAAGCGGGATTCGAATACTCTTCAACAGTCGAAACGTCACTTCCCCCGTAATGACGCATGGTTACTTAGTAACTGGCTCTAAACTATCGGAACAATGGCGGACGCCTTTATGAAATATTTCTCCGACGAGCATAAAAGCGTATCCAGAGGAAATAAAAACATTATAAATCTGATCATGTTTTGACTTTTACACATTCTGATCACAAGACATATGAAAAGTTCTAACCAGCATTAAGAATAAAAAGTACCGGTTTTCTTTGTTTAGAACCACGATGGCCGCCGTTACTGGGCGACGTGACATCAGACTATTGAATCCAATTTTGGACCTATCTGTCAGAAGGTTGGTGTCATATTACAAGACTATATAGTCGCAATTCAATTTTTTTAAACATGATTTTTAAAGACATTTATGTACTTCATGTAGTTATGTTCATAAAGCAAATTAACCTATCTGTGCGGCTATGTGGTCTAGTGATATGACACTCGCTTTCAGATCAGAAGGACCTGGGTTCGAGACTCGCTCGGCCAATATTTGAGTCCTCTTTACTTACATTCTCTCACCGTAATCAGGTGTAAAATGAGTACCTGGCCGTCAACAGCGTTGTCTCTGTCTGGAAAAAGTGTAATATCGCCTAACAGGGTCATGTCTCGTCCATCAGGTTACGTGTTGCTGTTAGCTAGGGACCCTTTGTAAAGCGCTTTGAGCAAGTTTAGTGGATATTGCTCTATATAAAAGCTCAAGTTTTTTTAGTTTTTATTTTTTTTTTTTGGGGGGGGGGGGGAGTTAATCTCAAATTTCATTATTTTGACTAAAAGCCCCATGCTAACATCAAAATCACTCCAACATTAAACTGCTTTGGGAGTTCGGATAGCTCATGTGGTAGTGCACTCACTTCAATCAAATAGGGACCAGGGTCGATCCCGGGTGAAGTTCCCCCCATCAGTGATTGGGTATCTGGGTCTTTGCGTCCTATGCAAAGAGTAGCAAGAAATTGCTTTTGTCCATTTGACGCGATAGAAGCCGGGGTAAAACTCTGGCTCCATGAGTGTAATGTCTCTAAAGGACTTAATTTTAATAATGCGGTTTTGGGATAATGTGTTATGTTTGTGATTGCAGGTTGATACCTGGATACAAGCGGAGAAGGATATTGTAAGTTTGCATAAAAAGGACGCTTAACTGGCGACTTGTAATGTATGAAATGGAAATATGGTTCTATATAGCCTGGTGTTAGAATAAATAAAACATTGTGAAGCGCATTGAGCATAGTAAATCGTGGCAATTCGTTATTTCGCTTTGTGCGCCTGGAGCTGAGGCAACAAGGAATTGGCCCTATACAAATACATTATTATTATTATTATTATTATTATTATTATTATTATTATTATTATTATTATTATTATTATTATTAACATAATGTGTATACATCTATCATCATTGAATTCGAATCCGGCCTGTAAAGGGTGTTCCTTTATCAACACGCATGGAATCATCACCAACTGCTAAAACCCCTTGCATTACCTCCGGCCCTGTCTGGCAAATGGATCCATTTGTGGAAACCAAATTATTGTGGATAAATTATGTATATATCGATGGCAATATTATCACTTTCAATTTGTTAGTAAGGTTAACTGATTGCTTCATATATATATATATATATATATATATAATATATATATATATATATATATATATATATATATGAAGAGGAAGAGTGAGATATATATATATATATATATATATATAATATATATATATATATGAAGAGAGAGAGGGGGGGGGAGGGAGGGAGAGATAGAGAGAGATATATATAGAAAGAGAGATATAGAGAGCGAGAGAGAGAGAGAGAGAGAGAGAGAGAGAGAGAGAGGGAGGGAGGGAGAGGATGATATGGGGACAAAGTCGTGTGTGCGTTCGTTTTTGTCTTTGTTCTTTGTTTTGTTTTATTATTTGCTGGAGTGGTGGTGGGGGGGGGGGGGGGGGGTTGGTTTGGGTTTTTTGTTTTTTGTGTTCTTTTTATTGATTGTTTTTTTTTTTTTTTTTTTGTTGGGTTTTTTTTTTATTTCTTATCTATTATTGGGATAATGATATTAGCAACATGCACACCGATTGCTGGAACGCGGCTGACGTCATACTACTCTTGCTTTGTTGTTTGTTGATGTTGTTGTTGTTGTCTGGTTGGTTGTTTTGGTTATAAGTTTGTATTTTGTTTTATATGTATTGTGTAGTTTGAAGATGAGTCCTGATGTGTATTGTTGTTTTTATTGTTTTGTTCTCCTTGTTCTGTTTTGTTTTTTTTTTTTGTTTTATTTTTGTTTGTTTAGTTTTGTTTTTGTTTTCTTTTTTGTTGTTTTTTTGTGTACGTTTTTTTTTTGGAGGGGGGGGGGGGTTGGGGGGAAGGGGATTTTTGTTTTTGGAGGGGTGGGGGTAGTTGGATATTTCTTTTTTGTATTTTTGCTTGGTTTTTAAAATTGTTCTTGGGGGGGGGGGGGGCGCTACAAGATGATCAGGTCACAAAATTAAGCCTAGAGATTTACCTGTGGTTTGGATGGCGGAAGATGGTTTTAGGTGAATATAATTAAATCTGTAAGACGCGAAATAACATATTTTAAACATAAATGATATCACCAAAGTAAATATGAGGAATTGGTTGAAATATAATGATTATTCCATTTCGATTATTTTTCAATCTTGTGCAACTGAGTTTGGGTTGGGGGTTTTTCTGCGTTTGTTTGTTTGTTTTGTTTCATTTCGTTTTGTTTTGTTTTTTGGGGTTTTTTTTCTTGTTTTTTATTGTCTTTGTTTGTTTTGTTGGGGTTTTTTTGTGTGTTTGTGTTTATTCTTTTATCTTTTTTCTTTTTATAAGTGTTTTTTTGTCATTAAATTTTTGGTTTTGTATTTCTTTCTTTTTTGGATTGTTTTTGTTTTCATTTTGTTTTTGTTTTCCTTTTTACTTAATTTTTTTGTTTGTTTGTTTTTGTTTTTGTTTTTTTTGTTTTTGTTTTTTTTTTGGTTTCTGTTCATATCGTGTCATTTGGGAGGGGGGTATGTTTGTTACCTTTATTTTTGTTTGCTTGTTTGTTTTCTTGGGGAATTTACTATGCTTGCAACACTTTAAGAGCATTTCAGCACCAGAGGGTGGGTGGTAGTTTACTTAGAACATAAAAAAACAGGAGAGAGTGTAAACTTATAACTGCTTTTTGTCAATCAAACAAATCTTATAATGTCAAATTAAATACCCTGCCAAACACATTTTAGCTTTCTTGTACGGTGGTGCCTCCTTGTTAAATAAATAAATAAATAAATAATAATAATAATAATAATAAAATAAATAAAATTCCCTTTTTCAACTAACAGGGGAAATTTCTCTTTAGGGTCTATTCCAAGGGAAGACTGGAATAAACCAGGCGCCAGCCCCCATGCAGGGCCGAAAACTGAGCCAGGGCGAGGTGACTAGCAGCTCAAGACCACACCACGCAGTGGATATTCGAACTCGGTACCTTTCGAGTACGAAGCAAGACCATACCGCTTATCCACGCTGACCCCTACGTCCATCTGCAATAGTTGATGTTTGATTATTTTTCCTTTTTGTCAGAGCACGGAATCATTTATTTGTCCAGATGGACAATTAATGCCAACAATAAAGGTAACTGTAGTTTTATTTAGATACAGCATAATCACAACACCACAAACCATATTATTATTTTATTATTATCATCATTGCTCCAAGCAGACTGTAGTACTCCCATTATAGAAGTTTTTATTTCCATTCTTTGGACTATAATCTCGTCTGACAATAATAAAAGACAGACGGATTATTTATACCAATCGACGTGTACATATACGCAGGTCTGACATCCTAACCCACTTATGAGCCTAGATTAACATTGTTGTAATGGGCAATATTTAGCGTCATTTTTTGAGATTTCCATTACATCAATGAATGAGACCATAAGAAATTGGGTTGCCAGACCTGCAAATAAGTACACGTCGATACCAATGTATAAAAAAAAAATGGACTCTTCTTTGGTCCAGCGATTTATCACAATAAAAAGCAATTATTTACTAATGAGGCATGCAAAAACATCGACCTTCTGACAGCATTTTGGGGTACGGTTTGTCCTATTGAAATTGTACCTATCAACCCGTATGCCAATTACTCTGCCAAACACTGGAAAAACCAACATTATTTCAAATTTTGGCAAAAAATCTCGTCCTTTAAAAAATCAATCGATAAAAATGACCAACAACTTGCCAAAACTCTCAAACGTGGGACTTCTCTGGGACTTCGCGAGGTCCCAGGTTTGAGACATTTTGGCAAGACGAGGGACATTTAAATAGATCGATATTTGAAGGACGTTTTTCTTTTAGCCAAATATCTTAAATACGTGTTTACCATTGTGCGGCTATGTGGTCTAGTGGTATGACACTCGCTTTCGGATTGAAGGTCCTTGGTTCGACCCTCGCTCGGCGCATAGTTGGAAAAGTCCTTGAAAAAGGCTGATTACTCACATTCTCTCACCATACTCAGGTGTAAAATGAGTCCATGACAGTTAACAGCGTTGTCCCGGTCGAAAAATTTATAATATCGCCTAACAGGCGTCATGTCTCGTTCTAAATGTTACGTGTTGCCGTTGGTCAAGGACCCTTTTTAAAGCGCTGAGTACGTTTAGTGGAAATTGCGCGATATAAAAGCTCATTTTTTCAAAATCCAGAGTATGGCATTTAACTGGTCAAATTCCTATGCTATTCCTATTTCGTACACTATCAAATCTAGTCGCATGCATAATGCATAACCCTCTGCTATGGACTTGTAGCAGATTCCTGTTTCGAGTCCCGCTTAGGTGTCGCAAAGTTGCATCCTTGGATGAAGACTCCAGCAAAACATCATATATCAACTAAGAACACAAGACATACATTTCAACAGCCATTTAATGTAATGTAAATGTTGCTGCTCGAAGCTCAAAGAAGTAAATAAATAACAATGTGAAATTGAATGTAAGCTTCAATTTAATGTACGAAAACAGGTAAATTGGGCGTTTCGGATTTCCCATTTATCAACAAAATAAAATTAATGAAACACTACAGACGAATGAGTTAATGTGGGACTGATTCAGCTTAATAACGCCACTACCACATTATCTCATTCGTGAGTAGTGTTTCATTCATCCTGTTTTGTTGATAAAAGGGAAATCCGAAACGTTCATTTTATCAATTTCACATTGTTATTTATAACAGCGATTTAAGCAAAATTGCAAAGACATGTGTCCCCTTCCTGTCCCTTATGTCAACACTCCAATGAAACAGTAACATAACACTTGCTTGAATGACAAACTCTTGAAGACCTGAGATGCACATTCCTCCCACCAAATCCAAGACTCAGTAACATACTGTATAGATGGTCTTTGTTGTTTGTTTGTTTGTTTTTTTGTTTTTTGCCATCCACGTTCATGAATAATTCTCACTTAAGTAATTATCCAGACTATAAAAGTTCATGGTTACACATAGTTTTTTGTATTGGTCTGTTATAATTCCGGATGGCAATGTTGTGAGCTTCTTAGCCAAGCGCTATGGTCACATGGAACAACTATTAAAGACGACTAACATTTACCTCACGGCATAAGACTGATGGGCTAGAGTTCGGTTGGTCGCTGGTTCGGATAAGTAAGTAAGTAAGTAGGGTCGTTGGAAAATGATAATGATGATTTACATTTGTGTAGCACGTTCCAAATAAGAACATGTCAAAGCACTTTACATCTAAAAAAGGTAGACATAACGTTTTTTATGCAAGTAAAAATTCAACAACAGAATATTACAAACAGCGCATTACAGCGGTCGTTCAAAAGTAGGTACTATGCAGCAGTAAGTATTCCTCCAGAACAATTTGGCCTATGGATTAGAGTTTATCCCGGTTTCTATAGCGTGAAACGGACAACAATAGCAATTGCTTGTTACCCTTTGGATAGGTACGTAATCCTCCTATCCGGCGGGTTCCGAGTAGTCGTTAGTATCTGTTATTGCGGCTATGTGATCTTGTGGTATGACACTCGGTTTCGGATCGGAAGGTCCTGGGTTCGAGCCTCGCTCGGCGCATGTTTGAGTCCTTGGAGAAGACTCTTTACTCACATTCTCTCATGGTACTCTGGGGTAAAACGAGTACCTGGCTGTTAACAGGGTTGTCTCTGTCCGAAAAAAAAATGCAGTATCGCCTAACAGGCTTCATGTGCCGTTCTATATGTTACGTGTTGCTGTTGATGAAGGACATTTAGTGGATATTGCGCTATATAAAAGCTCAAGCTCAAGTTTTTTATTACAACAAAAACAGGACATAAACATACTCAAAGTGCCTCTAGACTGAAAAGCATATTTCCGTATTTTCCTATTTGTTTGTTGGCTTTCTTCTTGTTTATGTTGTCTGTTTTTAAAGATATTATCTATTTGGATCCACGACCTCGGTCGATTGGCATGACGCCTAGATAAACACTTCTAAGACAAAGACATGTATTTTTGTAGCTGGTTTCTTTACATTCTCACTATCACACTTTGTTTACAAATCTATCTTTTTATCCATCTATGCCATTTTTGATCGATCCATCCGTCTATGTGTTAGTAAAATCAATCTATCTATCAACTAATCTAGTATATCTCTCTATCTATCTAACTATCTATCTATCTATCTATCTATATATCTATCTATCTATCTTTCTATCTATCTATCTATCTATCTATCTATCTATCTATCTATCTATCTTTCTATCTATCTATCTATCTATCTATCTATCTATCTATCTATCTTTCTATCTGTCTATCTATCTATCTATCTATTTTTTTATATATCTATCTATCTATCTATCTTTCTATCTATATATCTATCTATCTATCTATCTTTCTATCTATCTATCTATCTATCTATCTATCTATCTATCTATCTTTCTATCCCCTTGCATTTGTTTATATATCTACTCCTCTATTTGCCTTTCTGTAATATATCTATCTATACATTTTTTCACCTATCTATCTATCTATCTATCTATCTATCTATCTATCTACCTATCTTTCTATCCCCTTGCATTTGTTTATATATCTACTCTATTTGCCTTTCTGTAATATATCTATCTATACATTTTTTCACCTATCTATTTATCTCCATTTTTTCCGTCTATCTACCAACCTCCAACCCCCCCCCCCCATAATCTAATCTATCTACCTATCTGTTTGTCTGTCTATCTGTCTATCTATCTATCTCTCTGTCTATATGCATATATTTCTATCTCTATCTATCTATCTATCTATCTTCAATTCTATCTTACACTCTATAAGATCCCTACTTTTTCATCTGACGGTTCATGTATTTGTCTATGTATTCATTTAAATCATGTTTAAGGTTTTGCTCTTTTTATTCTACCGTACATTGATAATAAAGTAGTAAAAGTAGTCCTTGAGCGTATGGAGCCGCAGTTTTTCCCGGTTTCTATAGCGTGAAACGGACAATAGCAATTGCTTGTTATCATCTGGATATGACGTTAGTCTATCGCAAAATACTTTCCACCAAATCTAACAGGCTCAGCAACCCACTCACCCCTGGGTGGACAAGAAGGTCAGAAAAAAATCTCCATGCACCCGGGACCGATCTCAGTCCCTTTGCATGTGAAGCGATAATGGGTTGTTTTGTTGTTGTTTTTTTTCCATTTTCAAAATGACTCTTCAGCCCAAATGTGGCCCACCGTCTTATGTCGTATGGATTAAGTGTTGGAAATTGAATCTATAACCACAAATATGCGGCTATGTTGTCTAGTGATATGATACTCGCTTGATCGGAAGGTCCTGGCGCATATTGGGTCATTGGAAAAGACTCTTTATTCACATTATCTTACTGTACTCAGGTGTCAAATGAGTACCAGCCGTTAGCAGCATCGTCTCTGTCGGAAAAAAAAAATTGTGATATCGCCTAACGCGCGTCTTGTCTCGTTAAGAGTTTGTTTTGGCTAAAGACCCTTTGTAAAGCGCTTTGAGCACGCTAAGTGGATATTGCGTTAATCTAACATTTGTTTTGGGTTTGTTTGTTTTTTCATTGCTATTCATGATTTTTGGTTCTGTTGGAAATAGAAGGGGATGGTAGAAATAATCAAGTTTGTAGCCAAAGCCAAAAGTAGCCCGAAGGTGTTGCCATTGATATAGAAATAGCCTTGTTATCGTTTAGCCCGATACAATTGCCGTCATAATATGATTACAAATAGCTGGACAATTTATCAAACGTTCTCAACCGGAACAAATTACCGACCAATTTGATAGATTGGCACGTGGAAAGAATAACAAATAAATAAATTTAAAAAATAGATAAATAAATAAATCAATAAATTTTCCTTTATTCGGCTTAAAGGAAAATCATTTTTGACTGTCTATTTCGAAAAACAAAAATAAGATTACCTAGCCGTCAGCCGCAGCGCAGAGACGCATAGTTACAAGGAGGGGCTTGTCAAGATAAATACGCGATGCCGTACAGGGATTTGAATCCTTGTCCTCCAGATGGAAGTGCAACTAATTTCTTATTCAATCGACCATCTCGCTTCTCATGGACACCTAAATTGCTTCTAACATCTCTCTCTCTCTCTCTCTCTCTCTCTCTCTCTCTCTCTCTCTCTCTCCTCTCCTCTCTCTCTCTCTCTCTCTCTCTCTCTCTCCATCTATCTATCTATCTATCTATCTATCTGTCTGCTTCTCTCTCTTTTTTATTTATTTCTTATTTCTCTCTCTCTCTCTCTCTCTCTCTCTCTCTCTCTTTCTCTTTCTCTCTCTTTCTCTCTCTTTCTCTTCTATCTAATTATCTATCTATCTATTTATCTATCTTTCCTTCTATCTAGATATCTCTCCCTATTTCTATATCTCTTAAACACTTCCTCTCCACACCATCCAAACCCCCTTTTTGCAATTTCATTACGTTATGCTTCCAGGATGAGACAGCATGGCCAATAAGGAAATACAAGTGACAAGTGTCACGGCATACAACACGTGAATAGCCGAGATCACTTTTAAGACTTACTGATTCCAAAAAGCAATCAATAAAGATAACACACTATGCCCTAGTGGATTTAGATAAGAGATTCCCTTTAAATCCATTTCGTTTGGAAAATTATGAGAAATATGTTCCCCCTTACACAATATAAAAAACAGATCTATCCACCCCACCCCACCCCACCCCCTCACACACACACACACACACACACACACACACACACGCACACATACATACATACACACACCCCATTTAAATTGAACTTTTATATAGAGAAATATCCACTAAATGTGCTTAAAGCGCATAACAAGTGGTCCCTGGCCAACAGCAACATTTAACATTTAGGACCGAACATGACGCCTGTTAGGCGATGTTACAATTTTTTTTCGGACAGAGACAACGCAGTAAACGGCAAGGTACTCGTTTTACACATTAGTACAGTGAGAGAATGTGAGTAAAGAGTCGTTTCCAAGAAATCAACTATGCCCCGAGCGAGGCTCAAACCCAGGACCTTCCGATCCGAAAGCGAGTGTCATACCACAAGACCACATAGCCGCACATAGCCCCATGCTGATAGACCGTAAAACATACAGGTCTAAGTTGGGATAAAAACCCAGTTTGTCTACTAACTGTGGAGAGCAAGTTAGTGCAGCGATGCCATCTCATGACCTGTAAACAAACTGTTTAAACTGTTGCTCAGTTTATTAACTGAATTTAGCCCTCAAACGGCTTCACATCAAAGCACGATGTATTGAATCAATTTGTGTGTTTTTGCAATTCAGTAATAGCTTTCCTTATTTCTATTCATTCATTCGATCGATCATTCGTTCATTTATTCATTCGATCGATCATTTATTCATTTATTCTTTCGATCGATCATTCATTCATTCATTTATTCATTCATTCATTCATAAATCAGACATTATTTTTATTCATTCATTCATTCATCAAATCAATCATTCAGTCATTCGTTTATTCATTCATTCATTCATTCATTCATCCATCAATTCACTCATTCATTCAATCAATCAATCAATTATTCATTCATTCCTTCATTCACTCATTCAATCATTCAACACGAACGAAAATTTTAAGTTATTTATAGATAGCCAAGACTCCACTTATAGATAAAAATCCCATCAAGCGTCATTTCCTGTTTTTACTCAATCCGAAACCCTCAACAATACGTACGTTTATTTTATTTTATTTTTTTCAGAAAGACAAACTGACAGACAAACAGACACTCAGACAGACAGACACGTGAACCTATAGATAGACGGTCAAATGAACGGCACCGACTTGAATAAACACGTGACAAGCAGCTTTCTCACGACAGAGCCTGAGGCTAAATTTGGTGACGAGCGATCCATTTCTGGAGTAAAATCTTCAAAGTAATCATCATCATCTCAGCGGAAAGATTCGATTCCACGACACTCAATGTTTGTATGATGAACAAAAAAAAAAATACCCCATCTATCTCCATGATCCATCTGCCTTTTGAAAAAACGTTTTTCTTTGCCCCCCCCCCCCCCCCCCCCCCCCCCCCCCCCAAGAAAAAGTTTGGTTACAAAATTCGAATATTTTGCTACAACACGCTATAAAAACACATTTTATAAATTTTGGCCAGAAAATGAGCATTCAAATATCGATCGATTAGAATTACCCTCATTCAGTTAATATCTCTCAAACCTGGGATCTCCTTTTGTAATCCCAGATTTAAGATATTTATTTTAAACAAGACGAGGGTCGCTTTAATTAATCAAAATTCAAAATTTTGTGTGGCCAAATGTTTTTGTTTTGTTTTTTTAATGTGGGGTGTTGACCTAAAAGATTAATGCGGCCTGAACAAGAGAAGTGCTGTAATTTTCCCAAAGGATCAGTGACAGACTTCTATGATAAGAGAATCATAAAAAGGAAATAAAACAGTCTGCAAGGGCCTGAATAATACAGTGGGTGCCAGAGATTGCGAGAAAAAAAGCCTGGAAAGGCTGGGATGTTTTTGAGATGATTTTTTCCTTGTATTTGTATTTTCTCTCTGTTTTGGGTGCTTCTCTTTGTTTCTCTGGGGGGGGGGGGGGGTGAGTGTTTCTCTTTGTCTCTCTGTTTTGGGTGTTTCTGTTTGTCTCTCTGTTTTTGGGTATTTCTATTTATCTCTTCGTTTTGGGTGTTTCTCTTTGTTTCTCTGGGTTTTTTTTATTTTTTATTTTTTTTTTTTTTTTTTGTGTTTCTCTTTGTCTCTCTGTTTTGGGTGTTTCTGTTTGTCTCTCTACTGTTTTGGATCATGCAAACATGGTCAGACTTGAAAACACGTGTGACAGGCAGCTTTCAACCGACAGAGCCTGCGGCTAACTTGGTGGCCAGCGATCCATACCTGGAGTTAAATATTCAAAGTAATCATCATCTGGACTATTCTATACCAAGTAATACCTGATGTCTATGAGTAACATCTTTACCAATGATATTCACGCCTTCTTCTCGCATCGGCTTCATTCCCAGCACCAAGATTGGAATAAGCCCATCCAATTGATCATCATAGGGTGTTAGGCCGGGCGCAATTCTTGGCAATTGCTACAAGTCCCAGAGTGGCAAGAGGATTACAATTAAGGTATTCTGGGATGCCAGAAATAACCTTGTTTGTAGCCAAATTTAGCACACAAGGGAAGTGTATTCCATTCAAGTTATCAAATAGAAATACTTATGTAGTGCTGTTTTTGGCTTGGGATATCTTGTAAACTTTTTGAGCACATTTAATTAGATATAGCGCTATATAAAAGCTCAGATACAAAATGAATTATTATAGTTGAAACGTTGAAACGTACGATAAAAACCCAGTTTGTCTACTAACTGTGGAGAGCAAGTTAATGCAGCAATGCCACCTCATGACCTGTAAACAAATTGTTTAAACTGTTACTCAGTCTATTAACTGAATTTAGCACTCAAACGGCTTCACATCAAAGTACGATGTATTGAATCAATTTGTGCGTTTTAGCAATTCAGTAGCTCTCCATATTATAAATTTCCTGAAATGTCTTGACGTCAACTTTTTTAGGGAGGGGGTATTTGCCCTCCTGTCACAATGGGGGGGGGGGATGCATCGATCGGAACGACGACAAACTTGAGAAGTAAATAAATGATGTCAAAGTTTTATCATGTAAGTTTCATTCAATTCCATTCACAACTTTTTGAGTTACGAGCTTACTTATCTTAATTCTGGGGCAGCCCTGGTAGTCTCATAAAATTATTGTAATTCTATAACTTTTTAAATTATCTTTCAGAATGTTTATTTCATATATATGTCCGTTTTACGGACATAGTATGCCGACTGAAGACGTGGATAGAAGCCACAGAAACATGTGTTTCGGCCATATAAGTGAGTGAATCCATTCATATTTTAGATAAGCTCTAACCGACGTTATCGAGCACTCTCGTACCTACAAGTACCCACCAACACTCATATATATATATATATGTGTGTGTGTGTGTGTGTGTGTGTGTGTGTGTGTGTGTGTGTGTGTGTTTACTTGAGGGTATTGTTAGATGTTTCTATACGAAAATCAATAGAATTTGAATAACAGAGACCGTATCTTTATTTTCGAGGTTATCTCCCTTTAACTAGTACTGTTTGATGAGAGAAAAAAATACGCTTTTATTATATCATCTTTTGATTAATTACATGGGTTGAGTATTGTTTAATGCCTCTAGGTAACATCTCTACCAATAAAATCTCCGGCTTCTACCCGCATCTGCACGATTTTGACTTCATTCCCAGCACTAAGATTGGAATAAACCCATTCAATTTATCGTCCCAGGGTGTCAGGGCTGGCGCTAGTCTTGTCGATTGCTGCAAGTCCCAGAGTGGCGAGAGGATTACAATTCATGTATTATGGGATGCCAGAAATAACCTTGTTTGTAGCCAAATTTAGCACGCTTGTAAAGTACGATCAATCTCAGATTATATCAAATCGAAATACATAAGCATTATTACTAATGGCTTGGGACCCCTTGTTAAATGCTTTGAGCACATGAATTGAATGGTGCGGAATATAAAATCTCACATACAAATTGAATTATCATCGTTGAATCAAAAGTTCATAAACTCATCGTTATTCTATATATTCTTCAGATTTTATTTTGTATTGTTTTACCAATTTTTCAGAATTATATTCTTTTACAAAGAGAGAGTCAATAAATTTTAATACCTGAGATTAATATAACAATATCACTATTTTCATGGCTATCCCCCTTTAATAAGTACATACTATTAAAAGGGTGAAAACAAAATAATAAGAGATTATTAGAGTTGTCAGCTAATGATTAATTAATTGCATGGGTAATTCCATAAAAAGTAGTGTTTAATGTCTTTAAGTAACATCTACGCCAATAATATTCAATTCACGCCTTCTGCCCACGTTTCCACGATTATGGCGTTATTGCCAGCACTAAGAGTGGAATAAACCCATTCAATTTATCATTCTAGCAATTCAGGGCTTGCCTTAGTCGTGTCAATTGCTACAAGTCCCAGAGTGGCGAGAGGATTACAATTAAGGTATTCTGGGATGCCAGAAATAACCTTGTTTGTAGCCAAATTTAGCACGCAAGTGAAGTGCGTTCAATCTTAGTTATCAAATAGAAATACACTTAAGTTTTATCACGGCGATAGAAATGGTTGGTGTGTTTGAATTTGTTTGATTTTGTTTTCTATTGCGTGTGGGGGGCAGGGAGAGAGAGAGAGAGAGAGAGAGAGAGAGAGAGAGAGAGAGAGAGAGAGAGAGAGAGAGTAAACGTATGTGAATGTGGATGTTTGTGTCTGTTTCGCGTCATAAACGACACCTTTAGGTGATCCAACACCAAGAAGGGGAAATTATGAAATATTCCATAGTTCCATGTGCTAAGCTTTCCTGTTGCAATTACTTTTACGACTGTCACTACGGCGACAACGACTACTACCACTACTACTACTACTACTACTACTACTACTACTACTACTACTACTACTAACTACTACTACTACTACTACTACTACTACTACTACTACTACTACTACTACTACTTCTACTACTACTACTACTACTACTACTACTACTACTACTACTACTTCTACTATTATTATTATTATTATTATTATTATTATTATTATTATTACTACCACTACTACTACTACTACTACTACTACTACTACTACTACTACTACTACTACTACTACTACTATTTATTATTATTATTATTATTATTATTATTATTATTATCATTATTATTATCATTATTATTATTATTATTATTATTATTATTATTATTATCATTATTATTATTATTATCATTATTATTATTATTATTATTATTATTATTATTATTATTATTATTATTATTACTGGAGCTTGAGAAGAGGAGAGAATACGCTAAAAGGGGAGATGGATCATGTGAGAGATAGCTCGTGGGCTCAGGGGTACTGTACCTCGTTTTGTCATAAAAAATTCAAGCAATCTTAAGCATTGTTGGTGGTCGGGGTTCCCGATCGCTCAGTTGGTAGGGCAATCGCTTCGCACAGAGACCAAGATCGATCCCGCGTAAAGTCAAGATGCTAGATGATTGGGTAGTTGGATGTATTAGATCTAGTAGAAAGTACTTTGCGATAGACTAGCGTCCTCTCCTAAGATTATCAATCAAATTCTATTGTCTTTTCACGCTGTAGAAACCACGAACAACTCCGGCCCCATAGGCCTTATAGCTCTGACGTGGCCGCATGGATGACAGTGATCATGCTAAAGTCTGATCCCGACGTTGTATTCTTGGGTAAGGCACTTTAAACACACATTACTCCACTGGATTCAGGTGTGAACGAGTACCCACCTGACTATAAGCAGTAACGGGTATTGTTAGAGTGTTTAGTTTTTAGCTTTTATTTATATTTTATTTATTGAATTATCTATTTGGGTTTAATTTGTACGTGTTTTGTGTGTGTTGACAAATCAAAACGGAAGTAAGTACGAATATTGTGTTGATTCGATTATTTGATCCATCATTTGACTTACTGAGGCATTAAGTAAAGTGAAAGTTCAAACAAAAAGCGAAAGATACTTAATCGAAACCGGATGTTGTGCTGATTAAATCTTTTGCATTGGAAAGTTATAAAGACTGATTTATTACCAGCACAAAATAATCAATTTGCCCTATCTTCGTCCCAGCTCTTACTTACTAAATCTTCATAGATTAAATGGGTGGCATAAGGCATCTACCAAGGACTTCGATTTCTGTTTGTCGGCTTCATGGACACCGATGTTATTCCAGGTTAGGCCAGCCTCTTTAAGCTTTTTATCCCTGGATCTTAACCAGGTTACTTTGGGCCTGATCTTCGTCTTCTGTCATCAGCCGTCCAGCAGAGTGCAGTCCCAGTACTTGACTAGGGATTACGAAATCGAAAACTTGAAAACGATTAAGAGGCGATTTTTAAAATTAATTTGCTCCGCTAAAGCTAAAAGAGTTAAAAGTCTTTTACTGGACTAGTAACGACCTACATTTAGTAAACCTACATAAGAATGGGCCCGGCCTGGAAAGCACAGACTGAAAGACAGTTCGGAAGATAATATGGGAAGGGCGGAAGTACCCTGCGCATGTCATTGCCGCCATATTTAACAAACGAAAAGAACATGACACGCCCATTTGTAGACAGTCTCCGACTGTAGGTCAATGTGTTACTATGGTAAGTGTTTGTCGAGGTACATCAAACACGACTTAGCGGGCGGTGAGTAACAAAGAAGACTACTAAAAGAGGATGATATACCCGCTAGGAGGAACTTTGAACATTTTCTCAAGGGTAATTAATTGAAAAGAGTGTAAGGGGCGGGGTTGTCTTAGCAAATAAAAAAACTGTGTCACTGACCATCTTTCACCTTTGGTCTCTAACTGTACTCTTGGTAAAATGAGTACCTAGCCGTCATCGGCGGTGTCTTTGTTGAAAATAAAATGTAATATCGCTTTGAAGGCCTCATGTCTCGTTTCCTGCTGATGACGATTAGAGTCCCTTGTAAAGCACTTTGAGGACGTTTTGTAGTTATTGCTAGTGGCTATCTTCTAAGATTTGTTTGTTCACAATCTGAACTGAAAGATAGTTTGCAAGAGAGAGGAAGAGCGGAAGTATCCCTGCCCAAGTCAATACCCGCCATATGTAACGAACGAAAAGAACTGGACACGGTCTTTGTAGACAGTATCCCTAGTATATGTCAGTGTGTTCATCTGGAAACTGTTTATTTATGGACATAAAACAATACTTAACGGGTGTGAGTAACAAAAAAGACAACTCACTGAGCAAAGAGCACATTTAAAAACATTCTCATGCGTTGGTGCCTTACTAATCGTTGTAGAGCGTTTTGACGTGAAATCCTGAGTCCCTGACCTAATGTGACCTATTGTCGAGGTGATCAAGGTACTAGACAGTGCTTTTAAAGTTAAGATTACAAGAAATGGGAAATTTTAGTTTCGTCACTTAAAGAAACCCTATCTAGTCCTTAGTAAAGCATACAATTGTAACATCATCATAATAATAATAATAATAATAATAATAATAATAATAATAATAATAATAATAATAATAATAATAATAATAATAATAATAGGGTCCCCAAGACCGTTGTTATTTCGGGTTCGTGTAAAAGTTTAACTTTCTTTATCAGCCAAATAACCAGACAAAAATACTTTACTGATTCCAAAAAGGAAAATTGTGTACAGGACGAGTGTGTGTGTGTGTGTGTGTGTGTGTGTGTGTGTGTTAAAAATATAGATATCGAGATAAATCATGTGGGTACAAAAACAAGTATCATAATATTTTCTCTTTTATTTCAACTCCAATCATGCAAGTGCGATTCTGAGCAGCCGAATATAATGGCGACTGTGAATGTCATGAGGACAGATGGACATGCCCATTTTCCATATTCATTTCAATTGTTTTGCGTTAAAATCGTCCCGAGATGCTAGATACTACTGCCTGGAGAGGATAGTTCGTAAATTCTTGTGATCTTTTGACACAAGAAGGTATTATTATTTATTGGTGATTCGATGTTGAACATTGGATTTGTAATAATAAAACAAGATGAGACGTGGATTGAGTCGATGTTTAATAGTTTTAATATTATAATTAAACATAGTACAGGGTGCCACAAGTCGGTGTTCATGCAGCGCAAAGACAGAAATGAAAGTCCTTTGTAGATGCCTTTTATGCGCCGTATTGCACGATGAGGATTAGCTAAGTATAGATAGGATGAAGTTGACGTCATTCAAGTCCTTGTTATTGTTTTTTGCTATCAACGTGTATGAGTACTTCTCACTAAACTGTATGAACCAGACTATAAAAGTTCATGACACATAGTTGTGTGTGTTGGTCCATTATACTTCCGGATGGCAATGTTGTTAACTTCTTAGCCAAGCGCATACTATCTATAAAACAGTTGAACTACGTCATAAAAACCAAATGCACAGGCCACCTCGGGGTCTCAGCTCCTCACGATCCATCATCACTTTAGAAAAAAAAATGTCTAAAACAAAATTTTCGGAACGTGCATTTTAGTTTGCGGCACCATCAATCTGGAATTTTCTCTCGGTCTTTACCAGAAGTGCTCATACTATTGATCTGAATGCTTCAAGTCTAAACTGAAGGCAGAATATTTGAGATTAACCTTCCATGAACTCTCTCCTTACCGATCATTTTTAGTATTTTCCCCAAAATGGCAGGCTTACCCAGCAGAAAAATTGATTTTTGAAACTCAAACAATCTCTCTACAAAACAACTTTATGTGCTTATTAATTAAACAAAGAACATTATAATGTGCAAAATAAATCTGAATAAGAAAAGAATGTATATTGTGCCGTAACAATTTATGTGACGATTTTGCTGTAGGTGGTAAGGAAATGGTTAAACTCTTTCAGCCCTGGACTGACTGAGCGGTCAGATACCCAAGCCCTGGGCTTTCTAGCCTAGTTTCAAACATTCATATTTTTTTTAAAAAAAGTATTCAAGAGATCTCCTTCAAATATTTTTGGTATTAAAATCAATACTAGTATCTAGTGTTAAACGGACGTGGAAAAAGAAAGAGATACGTGCACGATCAAAAAACATGAGATCATTTTGAAACGTGACTCTAGAATGAGGAAAAAAGTATTTAAAAATTGGGAAACGAGATGAAATAGGGGTCTTGTCGTAATATGGCCATGAATATTCTTATTATTATTATTATGTGTGATAAAATATCGTAGCTCTATTCTATTCGGGACGAGCATTGAACAGGATGATGCTTGGTTGAGAAAGTGAAACCTTTGCGGTAAACAGAATGTTTTGCCATGTTGAAAACCTTAAAGTGAGAGTGTCGTAAATGACCCTTGTGCCCACTCCACACTTGTTTGAATGAAACAATCTATAAAAATTGTGGAAAACGACTGGGCATTCATTCACGAATAATAAAATTATAGTCTGTTTCTAGAAAACTAGCTTATCAACAAGCGAGCAGCTATTTAAGCAGGCTAGTCTGTCACGGATACACCCATTAAATTGAACTTTTTAAAATGTATAGCGCAATATCCACTAAACGTGCTCAAAGCGCTTGACAAGGGGTCCCTGGCCAACAGCAACATTAAACAGTTAGGACGGGACATGACGCCTGTTATAACATTTTTTTCGTACACAGACAACGTTGTTAACGGTCGGGTACTCATTTTACACCTGAGAGAATGTGAGTAAAGAGCCTTCTCCAAGGACTCAACCATGCGCCGAGTGAGGGTTGAACCCTGTACCTTCCGATCCAAAAGCGAGTGTCATACCACTAGACTACATAGCCCCGCCCATTGGTCCGGGCTTGTGTGTAATATCGGAAATCACGTATATGTCCGTGATCAGGGTTAATATTTCATAGTCACATTCTGCGCATTCCATTGGTATCAGCATAATTTAATAAATCATCTACATTGTAGCATTTAATTTTCTTAAAACGCTCGTCAACTTATGTCTTATAAAATGCCATTGAATAGTTTAGCCGGAGATTTAGATTTGCGCTCAATAAATTTTAATTAGCCATTTAGATATCTAGATAGAAATAAGGGTGATCTTGGGAAACGGGTGACATATCGCTAGAAGTAATTTTGATATAATATGGCTAATAATAAAAGGTGCTTGGGGAATCATGGGAAAATTGGGATTTCCCGAAAACATACAATTTGTCGTTTCTGCATACTTGTACAACATTTTAATGTAAAATTTGCACTTTTTGCATTTTTACTGTATTTCTCCTAGGACAGTTAAACGTTGTAATGACATTTAGTAAACGTTAAATCCGATTGTTGCAAATCAAATTTTCTTCTCCTCAGAATTTCTAGATACTTCAAATTGCCAAAATCTAGTTTAAAATTTGCATGAAATAAACGGCAAAAGGTAGAAAATTATCTCATTTTATACCATAACATGGAGGTCATAATAGCTTTGTTGGTAGAGCAATTGCTTGACACACAAAGATACCAAGATCAATCCCAGAAGTACTTTTTAAAAGCTTTAGATATAACAGGCATATCTTATTAACTCACTCAACCCTAACACCGACTATATCCGTAGTATTCCTAGGGTTACTTTTACCCCATTCGTATTTATTACATTTTTTCTGAAACGAATTTTAGGCGTAGTATCAAAGCTAATGTTTTAAATTTTTTTCATGAAAATGATAGTTGAATAAAGCTATATATGTACATGCTCATTTTTAATACATTTTTTTTCTAGTTTTGAAAAGTAGCAAAAATCTCTAGGATTGAGTGAGTCAACGTAGGTTTTCGTGGGTATTTAATTGAACTTGGAAAGTACTAACTACAGGTATTGTACTGTTTCCTGCGAATTTTAGATTGTTCCTGATTTTCGCATTGTATTGTTATAGCGTCGTACTTTTGTCAAGTTTTTTCCCCAGTACCTTAGAAAACCGCCCTATCAAACAAAGAATTGTTGACAAAAAAAAATCGAAAAGAATAAGTCCTTTACCATTGTCTGGATTTGTATAGAGAGAGAAATGGCCGTCTGTCTTGAGTTTTCTTCAAATATAACAAGGATTGGAGAGAACCTGAAAAAGAGCGAGGATCTTCGTTGATGTACTCGGCAAACATGGCAGTCCTCAGACATTTCGTGGAGATAGATCGAAGTTAACGTCACTCGGGTTATTGTTATTGTTTTTTGCCATCCGTGTTTATGAGTAATTTTGACTAAACTGTATTAGCCAAACTATAAATTTCACGGTTACACATAGTTTTGTGTGTTGGTCCGTTATACTTCCGGATGGCAATGTTGTGAGCTTCTTAGCCAAACGCTTATTATTATATGAAGAAGAAGAAGAAAATAAAGAAGTAAGACACCCCTTTCCGCGCGACATCGTCCGTTCCCATCGGCTTGGCATTCCATGAAGGAATATAGATAATCCATCAAGCAGCCGTCTGATGTCAACAATAATCACCAATGTTGTCCATGAGCAATCAGGGGTAAATAATCTTGCAAAAGGTAACATAATCGAAAATGGCTGAAGTGGCGTTCGAACCCGGAACATTCCGGGTTACAGTGTAGCTATTAACAACTCGGCTACTTCACTCCCCCCCCCCCTTTTTTTCATAGAGGCAACCTTGAAAAACGCAAAACCAATCTATAGATAGTATGCGCTTGGCTAAGAAGCTCATAACATTGCCATCCGGAAGTATAACGTACCAACACACAAAACTGTGTGTATCCATGAACGTTTATAGTCTGGTTGATACAGTTCAGTGAGCATTACTCATAAACGCGGATGGCAAAAAACAATAACAAAGACCCCATTGACGTCAACTGCATACTATCTATAGGGTCAGCAATGCCTACCACTTAACTGGATATCTTCGAAGCACTAACAATCGTGTACTTATTTGTAGGTCCGATAACCCAATACATTTGTTATAGATTCGTTGTTGTCCTTCAGAGCCATTCGGCCCATGGAGCCGGAGTTTATCCCGGTTTCTATAGCGTGAAACGGACAATAGCAATCATTAGGATAGGACGCTAGTCTATAGCAAAGTACTTTCCGCCAAATCTAACAGACTCAGTTACCCATTCACTGCTGGATGGACAGGGGGTCAGAAAAAAAATCTCGACTGCACCAGGGATCGATCTCAGTGCCTTTGTGTGTGAAGCGAGTGCTCTACCAACTGAGCCACCGGGACCCCCATAGAGCTCCTCGTAAACTTCTAACCATAGTATCAAGCCAATAATCGTTGACAAAAAGAAAAGAAAATTTGTATTCTGTAGACCCTCAGAGCTATGAGGCCTGTAGGGCATGAGTTTACTCCAAGTTTCTATAACGTTATACAGACAAAAACAAATTCTTGTTACCCTTTGGATAGGACGCAGGTCTATCAAGAAGTACTTTCCGCCAGATTTAACAGACCCAGCTACCCACTCACTGCTGGTTTGGCAGCGGGAGGGGTGAGATCAGAACAAAATCACTCTTCACTCGCGACCGGTCTCAGTTTCTTTATGTTTGAAGCAACCTTAGACAATTGTCTATATCATTTGTAGAAAAAGAGAACGAAACATCTGTCTGGGTTGTCTTCATGTATTAAAGGGATATGAGGGAACCTTGAAGCAAATCGAGTATCAAGTCTATGTTTTCAGCAAAATAGTGTCAGTCCTCGGATATTCGAGAAATATAGAGAAACATTGAAATATGAGGGTCGTGATTATTCAGCTGGTAGAGTACTCTCTTCACACGCAAATTGACCAAGATCGATCCCAGGTGAAGTCGAGCTATTTTACTACCCCCCGCCCCCCCCCCAATATTATTATCATTATTATTATTATTATTATCATTATTATTATTATTATTATCATCATTATTATTATTATTATTATTATTATTATTATTATTATTATTATTATTATTATTATTATTATTATTATTATTATCATCATCATCATTGCTATTATTTTTTACTCTGACTAAAAGAAATTAGTGACCATGGATCAAGTGAAGGGTTATAACTTAATACAGAACAGGACACTCGTGTGTTACGCCAATCAGTACCGTTTCTCTCTCTCTCTCTCTCTCTCTCTCTCTCTCTCTCTCTCTCTCTCTCTCTCTCTCTCTCTCTGTTTCCTTCTCCAACAAACTAGATCAGACAGTTGATACCGCAAGAAGAACTTGAAATTTATATGGCGCTATATCCACTGAACGTGCTCAGGGGGCATTGCAATGGGTCCCTAGCCAACAGAAACACTTAACATATTATAGGACGAGACATGATAGGCGGTATTACCATTTTTCCGACATATACAAAGCTTCTAACGGCCAGGTACATAATTTCACACCTGAGTAAGGTCAGAGAATGTGAGTGAAAAGCTTTTTCTAAGGACTCCACTGTGCGCCGCTCAAGCTCATAGAAGGAGTGAAATTGACATCAATCAGTTCTTTGTTATTATATTTCCCAGCCATTTTATGAGTAGATCTCACTTAATTGTATCAATTGTTTAAGGTTAAACATAGTTTTATGTGTTGGTACGTTATATCCGGCACTCATTTTGACTATTTTCACATAGCGCACAGCATCAATAATCTAATAGATAGAATGCGCTTGGCCAAGGAGTTCACAACATTGCCATCCGGAAGTATAACGGACCAACACACAAACTCTGTGTAACCATGAACTTTTATAGTCTGGTTAATACAGTTTAGTGAGAACAACTCACAAACGCGGATGGCAAAAACAATAACAAAAGCCTGAGTGACGTCATCTGCATACTATCTATATAATTTACTGAGTACTGTTCATTGAAACAGCTGTCTAAAAACAATGACAAAGAACTGACTGACGTCAATTTCGTTCCTTCCATACTAACCCTCCTTCCGCACTAGGACAAAACTGTCCCGGGACAAATTTGTCCTGTCCCACTGGAGAAAACTTCTATTCAAAAGGGGTTCCGCACTAGGACAGGACTGTCCCAGGACACACCTGCGCGAATGCATTATTATTTTATTTTTTTTTACCAGATTCAAAAGTTTTTTTTTGTAGGCAATTGCAACTCTAATAATTCACATTTTATGAATCAACATAAGATACGACATGACGATAATGATTTTTTACACTGTACAATGGGATTTGTTTACATAAGATTTATATAATCATGAAATATTCTTATAGCAAGAGTAATATTATTGCTACTGCTACTACTACCACCACCACTACCACTACCACGACTACGACTACGACTACGACTACTACTACTACTACTACTACTACTACTACTACTACTACTACTACTACTACTACTACTACTAGTAATGGATGAAATAGAGGTTGCATATTTCTGTGCTTAACCACGTGGAAAAAAAAAGACAAATTGAAAGAGAAAACAATATTGGGTGCATCCTTTAATGACCCAAAGATTGCTCAAGGGTCAATTCCGTAGACTCTATGGTGATCTCCGATCTTATCTTAAAATGACTTTCTTGGAATCACCTCATTTTACTCAGGTGCAAATGAGTACCAGTTCGCTGATGAAAGTAATCTTTGACGGACTAGCATCATTCAAGAGGATAATAGAAAGTCAGCATGCTTCGTAATCGAAAGGCATCAGTTGAGTAAGTCACCTCGCCTAGCTCAATTTGCGGCGCTGCACTGCGGCTGACGCCTGGTTATACCTTGTCCTAGCTAAATTTGCGGCGCTGTATTGCGGCTGACGCCTGGGTTATTCCAGTCTTACCTTGGAATAGACCCTCGAGAAAAATTTCCCCTATGGGATGAAATAATGAATTTTATTATTTTAAATTTTAAACTGTTATCTGTCTGCTCAACGCCACAGAAACATGGATAAGTGCCGGATTTATAAGCTTAAGAGGCAAGATGGCCTATGGTTAGCGCGTTGTACTCTGGACTCAGAGGTTCTGTGTTCGATTCCGACCGAAGCCAACTTGTACTTTCTAGAGCAAGAAAATGTACTCCAATCACTCACTCCATTCAGGTGTAAAAGGGTACCTGTCAAGCTGGGATAGTAATCTGCGATAGACTACAGACTAGCGTCCCGTTCAAAGGTTTTCAAACAAATACGTTAATTGTCCGCTTCACGCTATTGAAACCGGAATAACTCCTGCACCATTGGCTACAAGGCTCTAAAGGACTTAATTTGTTTTACAATGAGTCCAAGTGGCTCAGAAGGACTTACTTAAAAATATTTTCATTGAGAATTCCCGAAATAAATAACGATAAAGATTATTGATCCCACAAGTTACCGAATAGATGTGCGACCGGTTTTAGACACGTTACTGCTGTGTCACAAAGTGTGACACTTCTTAAATTATATTTATAAACATACGTTTTTAAATTGCCGAAAATATTTATGTTGCTATGCCTTCTGTACGTGGTTTCATCACATAGAATTATTTTTTGAATTGTTCTTGCTTTTTTATATTCAGAATTGAAATAAATAAATAAAATTATAACTGTGAAATTGAATGTAAGCTTCAGTTTAATATACGAAAACAGATAAAATGGACGTTTCGGGTTTCCCCTTCATCAACAACACATGATGAATTAAAAACTACAGACGAATGAGATAATGTGGTAGTGGCGTTGTTAAGATGCATAAACAAAAACATTGATGGGCAGGAAATTGTTTGCTACTTTGTGAGGAAGCGCGAATAAAAACAGAGCAATAGAAATTTATAAAAGGTGCGTACTTAATTATGTTAAAAGAAGGGAGGCGGGAAGGAACTGTGTAATGCAGTATAGAAAGTGAACTAAAATAAAGTGTGGACTATTGTTGGAAAATAAATACAATGGAATTCGAAATAAATACAAAATATAAGGGATATAGGTATTAATATATTAGTGGCATTAGCCACAGAAGAAGCAACAATAGAAATAGTAGTAGTAGTAGTAGTAGTAGTAGTAGTAGTAGTAGTAGTAGTAGTAGTAGTAGTAGTAGTAGTAGTAGTAGTAGTAGTAGTAGTAGTAGTAGTAGTAGTAGTATTAGTAGGGATACAGAAAATAAAGACAGGCATTTCAATTTTGACACGGCGCCGCCAAGTCTGGGACTTTTTTGTCCTAGTGCGGAAGTCTGCTATATTTTTCTACTATCACAAACGATATGAACACGGGACTGGGACAGTCCTGTCCCGTTGATTTTGTAGCATTTCACAACGGCTTGGGACACAACGGGACTGTTTTGTCCCGTCCCAATAGGTGCGGAAGATCTCTCTAAATTCTATATGTTACAGATTTGGGACAGGACTGTCCCGGGACAGTCCTGTCCTAGTGCGGAAGAAGGTTAAGAACAACCCACTAGGAGGTGCACTGACCTAAAAATGACATCAATGACGTCAAAAGACACGTCCGAGTGTCAGAATAATATATCATGTTATCGAAGGCAACGCTTGGAGGTGCACTAACCTAAAAATGACGTCAAAATACAAGTCCTTGCGGTTAGCCACATTAATTTATTAGTGAAAGTGAAAATTTTGAGGCCAAAATAAGTAAAAAAGTGTTTTTCTCTTTTTGGGACAAAAGTCTCCTGGCCATGATTTCACCTTACATGCCATACAATCAAACGATTGAATTGGGACCCATAATGTGTCTCAATAACCCGATTATTATCCTTCCCCTTTCCCATCATCATTGAACGGACGCCACAAAAGGCATCGCCGATCGATCACACTCAATCATACACCCATTCAAACACACACACGCACACGCACACACACGCACATAAGTCGCCAACAACCGGCCACAGCAGCATGCCGTGTCATTCCACACCTACATAGCCATAGATAGTTAACCTACGTGTCAGAGCCTAATACTGTCAGAGCGTAGCCATCGTTAACGTACAGCCTGACACGAGAACCCTATAGATAAAACGAAGATGACGTCAGTCTGGTCTTTGTTATTATTTTTTGCCATCCGTGTTTATGAGTAATTCTTAATAAACTGTATTAACCAGACTATAAGCATTCAACATTACACATAGTTTTGTGAGTTGGTCCGGAAGTATAACGGATCAACACACAACACCATGTGTCACCTTAAACGTTGTCGTTAGTGGTGCTCAAGGTAGCAAGTGATTCCATTGGTTGAACTAATGAATACAACTCACGATTTGTTTTCTTTTGTGGCCAAAGACGTGTCTTTTGGCGTCATTTTTTGGTCAGTGTCAGCGTCGGCATCGTTATGTTATAGCCTGACACTGAAATACAAAAGGACTGGCAGTTTGACATCACTTTTTAGGTTTGTGTCGCGTCTAGTGAGTTGTCATAGAGCTCATGGAAACAAGTTGTTTCATTGGTTGAACTATTGGATACAACCGTGGCCTTCGTAAAGTTATGGCATGATACCGTGGCCTTCGTAAAGTTATGGCCTGATACTAACCAAAAAAATGACGTCAAAATGCCAGTCTTTTGCCACAAAAGAAAGCAAATCGTGAGTTGTATTCAATAGTTCAACCAATGAAATAACTTGTTTCCATGAGCTCTACTAACGACAACTCACTAGACGGTGCAAAAAACAAATAATGACGTCAAACTGCCAGTCCTTTTGGATTTCAGTATCAGGCTATAACATAACGATGGCTACGATCGTGGCCTTCGTAAAGTTATGGCCTGATACTGACCAAAAAATGACGTCAAATGCCAGTCTTTTGCTACAAAAGAAAACAAATCGTGAGTTGAATTCAATAATTCAACCAATGAAATGACTTGTTTCCATGAGCTCTACTAACGACAATTCACTAATGACGTCAAACTGCCAGTCCTTTTGGATTTCATTATCAGGCTATAAACATAACGATGGCTACGCTAGGATACAACTCACGACTTGTTTTCTTTTGTGGCAAAAGACTGGCATTTTGACGTTATTTTTTGGTCAGTGTCAGGCCATAAATTTACGAAGGCCACGGTGTCAGGCTTCAAGTTAACGATGGCTACAGTCAGAGCCTCAATGTATGTAGAAAGTGTGAGAGGAGAAGACTTCAGCGCCATTGGCAATCGGATTTGGGCTCAATGAGAATTGAGTCTCCGTGTCCCTTCCCCTCCGACCCTTTTCCACACCTCCTTTTAAAGCCCTTCAGAGCTTTTAGTCCCATAGAGCCGGATTTATCCAGGTTACTGTAGCGTGGACAATTTACCAGTATATTTTGGACCAATCAAAACATGGAATTTGTGACACACCTTCACACGTGCTCGGACAAATATAATTATTGGTTGTTTATAAACAATGGCGTGAATGAAATATACCACTCTCTGACCGTTGTTATTTTTTTACGACCAAATGGATAACTTGTTATCACACGATTTTCTCGATCAGATGATAAATGTTTAAGTTTACATATAGTTATCTGTGTTGATTTTATTGATCAAGTGGTAGAACAGCGGGTATTTTACATACACACATGCCATCGATAGAAAAACCTGTGTAGTTCGCTATGTTTACCAATCACTGTCATTGTTTACATTATGATGACTGTGTGAGAGGCGTGGTTATCTAGATTTCTATAACAATGTGCTTGATACAGTTTGGATAGGACACCAGTCTATCGCAAAGTACTTTCCTCCAGATCTGACAGACCCAGCTTCCTAAACTCTCCTGGATAGACAGGTGGGTCAGAAAAAGAATCTCGACTTCAAGCGGATTGGATTTCTATTCTTTTGCATATGAAGAGAGTGCTCTACCATCTCAGCTATCGGGAACCCGACCACATGCCTTCCTCCATGACTATTCACTTTAGCTTTTATATAGCGACATATCCATTAAACGTGCTCAAAACACTTTAAAATATGTCCTGGACAATAGCAACACTTAACATTTAGGACTGGACATGACGCCTGTTAGGCGATTTTACATTTTTTTTTTCGGACGGAGTCAACGCTGTTAACGGCCAGGTACTCTTTTTACACCTGAGTACGGTGAGAGAATGTGAGTAAAGAGCCTTTTCCAAGGACTCAACTATGCGCCGAGCGAGGCTCGAACCCAGGACCTTCCGATCCGAAAGCGTGTGTCATACCACTAGACCACATAGCCGAACTTACCAGCAGTTAGAAATTATGTATTTGTCATTTTGATCAATTTAATTTTGACCTTCCGAGGATCAACAATTCGTTGGCCATAAGTCACAAAAGCAAGGTGAAGGCAACCCAAACTCTTAGTAACTCGCTTAACAGCGATATGAGGAATAAAAGAATTTATTCGCGTACCAACTCTTACAAACACTTTTTTCACATAATGGCCAGGACACGTTTTACTCCCCATATCGATGGATTAAAGCCATACCAAAGTTGGAAAAGAATTCTTTAACCTGAGTCTACAAATAAAAAAATATCGTTCATGAATAATATCTTCTGAAACGCACTCAAAGCGCTTTATATGGGGTCCCTAGCCAACAGACAAGACATGACGCCTGTTAAGCGATATTATAATGGGGGTTTTCTTGACAGAGACAACGTTGTTAACGGCCAGGTACTCATTTTACACCTGAGTAATGTGAGATAATGAGAGTAAAGAGCCTTTTCCAATGACTCAACTATGAGCCGTTTCAGAGCGGGTCTCGAAATCTGGATCTTCCTATCCGTAGGTGGGGGTCATACCATAAGACCACATAGCCGCTTAGTCGATGCTGTCAAAATGTTTATCAATTTGGGAGGGGGTGGGGATTTTAATCGAACGATACATGCTAAAATATCCAAAGGGCGTTTTGTCCGTGTAATGTGGTAGGTCAGTAACTAGTGTAGAACGTCAATAATATAGAAATGGGCTTTAGATCTACCGCCTTGTAGCATCTAATTTATTTGTTCAGAAATCGAATGCTTAAAAGCCTAAATGCCAAACCAGTTGACTGCCGTACTCTGGAAAAATACGTATTTAAAAATTTGGCCAGAAAACTCGACCTTCAAACATCGACCGATTTAAATGATCCTCATCTTATCCGAAACACTCAAACCTGGGACTTCTTGAAGTCTCAGGTTTGAGAGTTATTGCCAATACGAGGGTCATGCAGTTAAATCGAACGATATATTTAAAGGACGAGTTTTCTGGCCAAATTTTTTAATATGTGTGTTTCCAAAGTATGGCAGTTGGCTAATTAAATGAATACATCGAGACCAATTTAATACGCGACGGGTTTCTTTAGTACGAAATGACCGTGCAATAAAAATAGAAGAACACTTTTTTTTTAAGTTTTGGCCAGGAAACGTTATACTTCACAGTATATGTAACCCATTGCATCACATGGTATTATGTCGGGGTCAACCCAAAGGAATAATAATTTATTTTGTCACTATGAGAGAGAAAAATAGTCCTTCAGAGCCATAGGCCCATAGAGCCGGAGTTTATCCCGGTTTCTAAAGCGTGAAATGGACAACAGCAATTACTTGCTACTCTTTTGATAGCACGCTATTCTATCTCAAAGTAATTTCCACCAGATCTATCAGACCCAGCAATCCAATCACTGCTGGGTGGACAGGGGGTCAGAAAAAATCTGGACAGTACCAGGGATCGATCTCGGTCCCTTTGCTTGTGAAACGAGTGCTCTACCAACTGAGCTATCGGGACCCGCACTTTAAGAAAGGTTATCCATTATTATCAATTAAACATATAATTGTTTTTCAATTTCTCACAATTATTGTGACTTAAATTCTATTTATACCATGTCGACAGACACCTGTATTGAGCCGATGGGTCACATATGTAACCCAACATCTCAACACGGGATTATGTGGGATGATCTAAATGAAGAAAATTAACAATATTTTTTAATGAACAAAACAAGAACATTTGTGAGTGACCCATCGTCTCAAAACGGTATTATGTTGGGATGAACCAGCCGCCGAAAAGTGAATCTGAAGTCAAAATGATACAGAATATGAAATGTTAGTATTTCTCAGTGTACGACACAATGTATATTCTTCTTAATAAACCACATTCATTTGATCCAACTCTCGTGTTATTAACTATAGACTGTATAGACTATGCATATAAATGACCCACACACACACACACACACACACACACACACACACAACCAATATCGTTTTGAGACGATAAGTCACAAAAGTAAAGATTTCTGATTGCAGTCATCGATTGAAAAGTGAAAAACAGTAATTATGAGCTAGGATTTTATCTTTATTTTGTTCACATTAACAAAAAGTGTGGGCGTGCGGATTTCCTCTTTATCAATATAGATAAGGTGACCGATAAGAAAGAGAAAAAACAAGATGTACGTGGTTTAAACAGTTAACTGTCTTACTCTGGAAAAAAAACTTGCATTAAAAAATTTTGCCAGAAAACTCGTCCTTCAAATATCCATCGATTTAAAGGACCCTTATCTTGGCAACTTTGGAAAACATTGGTGATTTATATTGAGATCAAACATCTTGTTTGATGGATTTTCTATATCATTCCTTCATGGAATGTCCAGGCGACGGTATCTAATAGTTCCCAGGTTTGAGAGGAGAGTTTTTGCCAAGATGAGGGTCATTTAAATTAATCAATATTTGAAGGACGAGTTTTCTGGCCAAAATTTTTAATACGTGTCTTTCCAGAGTACGACAGTAAACTGGTTAATCTCATATATCACGCTCATTTTCACAGACGTTACTAATTTATCACACGAAAGGAAATAGATAATTCTCTTAAACTTTGGGGGGGGGGGCATCCTGATTCTGCAGCGTCGGGTTGCAGATTGTTCCAGAGCCTTATTGCAGAGGAATAAAGGAGAGGATTTTTGATTGTCTGTTTTCTTGCGTATGTGATTGACAATTTATGATCATTCCCCTTCGAAATGCCTGAATTGGAAACTGAATTTAAAGAACTGTCTAACGATCTAAACTGGCACATCGAACAGACATCTCATTTCAATCAAATTTCTATTTTCCCTTAAACTTTATTATCTATTTTCATGCATATTTTGTTTTATAGAAGAAGAAAAATCAATAGATTTTGTCAAATGAAGCAAAAATAAAAACCCTATTGATTTATCAAATGAGGGGGTCCCGATAGTTCAGTTGGTAGAGCACTCGCTTCACACACAAAGGGACCAAGATCGATCCCGGGTGCAGTCGAGATTTCTTCTGACCCCCTGGCCACCCAGCAGTGAATGGGTAGATGGGTCTGTTAGACTTTGCGATAGACAAGTGTCCTATCTAAAGGATGGCAAGCAATTCTTATTGTCTGTTTCACGATAGAAAAACGGGGATATAATCCGGCTCCATGGGCCCAATCGCTCTACATAACTACTTTTTGTCAAATGATGGCAATAACTAAATAATACGAAGATAACAGCTGCCTCAAACATTAAATGTGATGACTGGGAATGGGAGCGATCTATAGATAGTTCGAAGATGACGTCACTCAGGACTTTGTTATTGTTTTTTGCCATCCGCGTTAATGAGTAATGCTCACTGAACTGTATTAACCAGACTATAAAGGTTCATGGATACACACAGTTTTGTGTGTTGGTCCGTTATACTTCCGGATGGCAATGTTATGAGCTTCTTATCCAAGCGCATACTATCTATAGATAGAATGCGCTTGGCCAAGGAGTTCACAACATTGCCATCCGGAAGTATAACGGACCAACACACAAACTCTGTGTAACCATGAACTTTTATAGTCTGGTTAATACAGTTTAGTGAGAACAACTCACAAACGCGGATGGCAAAAACAATAACAAAGGCCTGAGTGACGTCATCTGCATACTATCTATACTCATATTTTCGTCCAACCGAGTCATCAAGCACGTGATTTGTTGCTGTCCAACCATTGGACATTACTGAGCAAATGTAAACACGCTGCTTTCTTTATGAAAGTTGTAAACATACCCATGTGTCAAGCTGAACACAATGACCAATCGTAATGTCAGATAGTTCAAAATCTGTGAACATTTTTCACTATGTAGGTCACTTTGAGCACATTTTGCAATGTGACCAATGACCTCGAACACATGGAAAATTAATATATAGATAGAATGCGCTTGGCCAAGGAGTTCACAACATTGCCATCCGGAAGTATAACGGACCAACACACAAACTCTGTGTAACCATGAACTTTTATAGTCTGGTTAATACAGTTTAGTGAGAACAACTCACAAACGTGGATGGCAAAAACAATAACAAAGCCCTGAGTGACGTCATCTGCATACTATCTATAGATAGTTCGAAGATGACGTCACTCAGGTCTTTGTTATTGTTATTTTTTTTTGCCATCCGCGTTTATGAGAAATGCTCACTAAACTGTATTAACCAGACTATAAACGTTCATGGATACAGACAGTTTTGTGTGTTGGTCCGTTTTACTTCCGGGTGGCAATGTTTTGAGCGTCTTAGCCAAGCGCATACTATCTATAGATCATGCCTATTGACACTTAGATAACCACGCCTCTTGGACAGTCGTCATTACATAAACAATGGCAGTGGTTGGTAAATATAGCGAACCTCACAGGTTTTACTGTCGATGGTATGTGATTATGTGAAATACCCGCTCTGTTCTACCGTTTGATCAATTGAACCATAACGGAAAACTGTGTGAAAACTTAAATAATTATAATATGATCGAGAAAATCTTGTGATAACTAGTCACCCATTTGGGGGTGTATAAAAACACTAACAATGATAGAGGTCGATTCCGTTCACATTATTGTTGATAAACAAACATCCATATTTGTCTGAGCACTTGTGGAAGTGTGTCACGAATTCCATGTTTTGATTGGTCAAAAATCTACTGGTTATTAATCATTAACACTATCTAACAAAATAAAAGATAAAATTCTTTTTCACTTACAGAAAGTTATATCCAATTACATTAACAATATTATATCCTTTTTCCGACAAAAGCATTTTTTAAACTTTTTTTTTCTTTGGTGAGCTGGCCTAGTGGTTAAGGCATTACACTTTAAGCCGAGAGGTCGAAGGTTCCAGCCCTGCTTCAGGTAATTTCATTATTTTCCCCTTGGGCAGATGAGTAACCCCAAATTTTCTCGTTTTTGCCAAACATGGGTGATTCCTGTTTGGCATCAGATGTTTTTTCTTGTTTTGTTTTTTTTTTGTTTGTTTGTTTATTTCTTTGTTTTTGGTATTTCATTTATGGGGTGGGGGGGGGGGGTGTTTGTATTATTTTATTTTAGTTTTTTTGTTGTTGTTGTTGTTTTTTTGTTTTTTTTTTGTTTGTTTTTTATTTGTTTTTGTTTTTTTTTTTTTTGGGGGGGGGGGGGGTTGTTGCTTTTTGATTGGGGGGGGGGGGGGGGTAGTTTTGTTTGTTTATAATTTGTTGTTGTATTTTTGGGGAGGGGTTGCTTTGTTTTGGTCTTTTGTTTTGTTTTGTTTTTGTATCTTTTTTATGGGTTATTGTTTTATGGAAATGCCTTGGCGTCTGAATCCACAATGGAAAGTGCGTGTTTTATGAGGGTTTTTTTTTTTTTTTTTTTTTGTTTTTTTTTTTTTAGAAAACCTTTTACGGAGTGGAGACCGACGTTCACGTATTTGCAGGTCTGATAGCCGAAACGCAGTTATGAGCTAGATTAAAATTGTTGTGATGGACAATATTTTGTGTTGATTTGAGAGTATTTCAAACGGAGTGTCAACCAATATAATTTGGTGAGAATTAATCATAAATATAAATCGCTGGCTAAAAACAATAACAAAGAGCTGAATGATGTCAGTTTTGCTCTTTCTATAGACAGATAGTATGCGCTTGGCAAAGAAGCTCACAACATTGCCATCCGGAAGTATAACGGACTAACACACAAAACTATGTGTAACCTTGAACGTTTATAGTCTGGTTAATACAGTTTAGTGAGAATTACTCATAAACGCGGATTGCAAAAAACACTAGCAAAGACTTGCGTAACGTCACCTTCATTCTATCTATAAAAAAAACCCATGTTGCATATTTGTGGCTATGAATTCAGTTTCTTAAACGTGGTCCACCATGACATAATACCGTTTTGAGACAGTGGGTTAGAGACAAGTTTTTCTTGTTGTAATCGTTTTCAATTTCAACTCATATTTTATTTTCCGGTTCATCACGACACCACGCTGTACAGTTTTGAGGTCATCATTAGTCGGTTACCGGGCAGCGTCGCTCAACGGCCCGGTCTTTGCTTCATACCGAAAATGTACCGAGTTCGAATACCGGCTGCGCTCAGTTTGCGGCGCTGAACTGCGGCTTAAATCTAGGTTATTTCAGCCTTCTCTCGACAAAGACCCTTAAGACAAATTTCCCCTATGAGATGATTAACGGGAATTTAATCTTTATTTTTATTATTAATTAATCTATTTAGTTATTTATTTATTTATTTATTTATTTATTTATTTATTTATTTATTTATTCATTTATTTATTTATTTATTTATTTAATTATTTATTTATTTTATTTATTTAATTATTTACATTTGGCATTTGAAAGAATGAGTTTCAGATTGGCAGACCATTGAATTGAAAGGAAAACAAGAATAAAAATGAATGATGGTGGAATTTAATGGTGACTGTCAGATGGAAAGTGATAGCCCGCCCGACCGACGCCTTCATCAACGAATCTCCATCAGCCAATTTCATTATTGAAATGGAAACATTTTCATTTAACCCTTTACAGGCCGGATTCAATTTTATTCTATGACTTGACCTGAACTTCTGTACTCTCAGAGATAAAGTTTTTTTTTTAATTTTGGCCTGAAAATGCGTCCTTCGAAGATCGATCGATTAAAATGACACCCATATTGTGAAATACTCTAAAATCTGGGACTTCACTATCGATATCATTTGATGGACGAGAGTTTTCTAACCAAAAATTGAAAATCAGGTTTGAGTACGTGAGTGTTGAGTGGAGGGTGGGGGGGGGGGGGGGGGGGAGGGATTCAGAGTACTGCAGTAAAATCAGATCTGAATGGGGGTTTTTTTCTCACCAAGAGAGTCTTAATAACCTTGTGAATTTTGGTGCTTCATAGCTGTCTCGATAGAAACGGCTAGGTTTGGTGTTACATTCCATTGTTCATTAATGTGTTTGTCATTTTTGATCTTGTTATTATCATTATTATTATTATTATTATTATTATTATTATTATTATTATTATTATTATTATTATTATTATTATTATTATTATTATTATTATTATTATTATTATTATTATTATTATTATTATTATTATTATTATTATTATTATTAATTATTATTATTATTATTATTATTATTATCATTATCATTATTATTATTATTATCATTATTATTATTTGGGAGTGGTGGAGTGTTTGTTTATTTACGATAAAATTTTATACCCTGACAAAAACAGTCACAAAATTTTGTCAAGAAAACTTTTAATTCAACAATCGATCGATTAAAATGGCTCCTACCTTGTCAAAAGATCTCAAATTTGACACTTGAAATATGCCTGAGGTTTGTGATTTTTGGGGGTCCAGGGTGCAACCCAGATGTTTTTTCTGACCCCCCCCCCCCCCCCCCCCCCCCCCCCCCCCCCGTCCCCTGATCACCCAAACAATGATTGGGTAGCTGGATCTGTTTAATCTGGCGGAAAGTACTTTGCGATCAATTAGTGTCCTATCCAAAGGGTAGCAAGCAATTGTTATTGTCCTTTTCACGCTATCGAAACCGGGATAAACTCAGGCTCCATGGATCTAATCGCTCTGAAGGACTTTTTTGTGAGTGATTTTTTTCAATTCACTTAAGAGTCATTTTCATCGTTCGGTATTGACTGAAGTAAAGGGTTCTGAGCAAAATGTAAGGTATGTTTTTTGGTCAAAGGGCAACAGTGTTTCCTGTATTTGACATTTGAATGAATGCGTATCAAATTGAGAGACCCAAGAATTAAGTTCTTTTTAAAAAATAAAAATAAAAATGAATATAAGATCAGATGGCGACTGTCAGATAGAAAGTGATAGCCCGACCCACGCCTTCATCAACGGGTATCCATCAGACAATTTCATTATTGAAGTAAAAACATTTTATTTAACTCTTTGCAGGCCGGTACAAACATACATTGACTGTCTGCTAGATGACACAGGAATGGACAACACCCGGGAGCTGCGTACACTTATGGAGGACAGGACAAAATGGCGAAGACTTGTGGCTCATGTTGGGCGCCCCGAGGAGCTGCCCAAGTAAGTAAGTAAGTAAGTTGCAGTCCGGGTTTAATTTTATCCTATGACATGACCTGGACTCTTGTACCATAAAAACAAATCAAAGTTTGTTTTTTTTAATTTGTTTAAAAAACTCGTTCTTCAAATTAAATATCGATCGATGAAAATGACTCTTGTCTTGTAAAATAAAAAAATTCTCAATCCTGGGACTTCACTATTGATATAATTTATTGAAGGACGAGTTTCTGGCTAAAATTTATAAGCGTATCTTTTTCAGAGCACGCCAGTGAAATCAGATCTCAATGTTTTCGACAAAGTAGTAGTATTAGCATTGTAACTTATTTGGCGTCACTGGGACCCGATTCGCATCGTTATCATCATCATCGCTGTGTTGATAAAAATATACAGATTTGCGCTTGAATCTATTTAATCATTTTTGATTTATTTATTTGGGGTTGTTCTGGGGTTATCTAATTTGTTGTTGTTGTTGTTGTTGTTGTTGTTGTTGTTGTTGTTGTTGTTGTTTTACTGAAGAAGTATTTGTTTGATCTCGAATTTTACTGTCACATCTTTTGGTGGCTAATTTACGGGGAAAAAAAGTCCGAAAAGGTGGTTATAATCGTAGCCTTCCGTAAAGTTTTCGTTGCCATGGAGACAGCTTCGTGCGTAGTGACGGGGGTTTTTTGTTTTTGGTTTTGTTATTTACGTTGAGATTGAGATAATTTAGTTTTTGTTAAGACGGATTTAGCTCGGTAATTAGCGCAATTTTTATAAATTAGCACATATTTATATATAACTTTTTTTTAAATTGCGCTATGTGATTTACTTTAAAAACTCAATTCTCCTAAATCATTTATATTCTATCACTGGTGGGAAAAAATCATGGAGAATGTGTACGGATCGTTAGTTTGGCCTATTGTTACCAAGCGTTATTATACGATTCTTTCATCTCTTTTTATTTATTAAACGAGTTATTTTTATCGTGCCCAATAACACAACGAGCTTGCGAGTATGTGTTATTGTACGATAGAAATGTAACCAATGAGCTGTCTTTTACACCTAATTTCACACCAGTAAAATTTGCGCAAATACTCTAGATACATACAATCGTTGAATACGTTTTTTTTATTCAACGCGTTCAAAACACTATTCAACGATTACATAATAATTTACTAAGAAATTATATGGCTTTTCCATGAGAGGGGCCGAATAATTAGTGACGTTATAGGATAATTTTTCAATTGCCAAATAAAAGGCTAATGAATCTCTGAGTACGTCCCGCCCGTTAAAAAAGCAATGCTGATCATTGGACTAAAATGGACTGGGGAAAGCAAAAAATAAAAAAGTATAAGAATTGAACTTGTGTCATTTGAGTGTTAGAAGGACAACAATGTAATATAACAGTAGGCCCCTGTCTAATCTCAGAAAAGTAAAAGAAAAAAAAATGGAACTCCAGACTGATTTTCGAAAAAAAAAAAGAAATTTGCTGTTTGGACAAAATGTTTCTATTCACTTTTCTATCACGAAATTAAAACCTTACGTGTTTGCGTGACAGTCCCACAATCTGCAATTAACCCTTAATCGGCGATACTGAGTTTTGTTCAACTTTAATTCATTTCTCCCTCTATGTTTATATTATGATATCACTTTAGATCAAACGTTTATACAGAGAGAACAATAGTTTCGACGCAATACAAGCTTCAATGAATTAGGAGTTACATTGCAGCTACTGCTCTCTTTGTGAAAACGTTAAAATACTATATATTAGTTATAGAGCAAATTTGAACAACGTATTTAAAGAGTTAACCCAATTTTGTACTTGATAAACGAACAGATAAATCTATTGTAGTCATGCAATTTGTTTCACCCTCACAACAAAATGAGTTCTTATTGCATTATATTTGAAAGCAGTTTGTGATCATCATTCGAATGTTGCAAATGAAAAATGTTCTGACTTTTTAAAAGTAGCCCTTCAGAGCCACATGCTGTTGACTCAAAGTATATTCAATGACTTGCTTGAGCTTCTAAAATTATAGGCGAGAATCGTCGGGCCCAAAAGTTATTGGGAATGAGGATCTCTAGAGAACTTGGATGGACACAATAATGACAGACACAATCAGAACCTGACCTTGACTTGGAGGTGGTTTGGATATGTCTGTTAAGTAAAATATGTTGTCCCCATGACCCATAGTTTGAATTTATATGAAAATGCATAAAAATGTATAAATATAGAATTAAGAATTAATAGCGATAATAATTAATTTTATAAATTGAGAAAGATTAATCTTATGACCTCTTGTCCGAACTTAATAATGTTACTGAGGATTAGCGAATCGTTTACAAAAAGAAATACTACAAAATTGATTCCCTGCTTTTATTTTTAAAAATTTAAACTCATATTTTGAAACTTGTGCCTAATGTGCTTATTTTTATATAAAATTTAAATCACCATCCGTGTTCCTTAAACGATGAAAAAACTGCGATTTAAAACTTGTAATTTTAAACCAAAAGTGACTTAATGGGCAATTTTCAAACAAAATTTTAATTAAAAACCTATGTGCACTTATAGGCAGGCCTGATAATCGAAATTGTTATAGGCTCATTGTTGTAACGGAAATACTCTAAAAATATTACTCATTACAACTATTTCAATCAAGCCATAATAACGTTTGATAATCAGACCTGCAGATATAAAAACAAGTTGATTAAAATAAAAGTTTATCAACCTCACATTTTACTTGCCACAAACCTTCCACGAGCAATTTCCAATCTTCACGGGTAATCTGAGAATCACAACTCTCAGCATTTCTAAACAAAACAAAGAAAGAATGTCGAAATGAAAAACATATTTTTTTGGGAAAAAAACATGTATCTCGATATAAGTATTTCAAATTCCTCAATATAGAATGGTTTAATATGATTTCATTTTTGGGGGGTTTTTTGGATGTTGAAAACACATCTGGTCTTGATTTCAACTGAGTCAAATCCCTTGCTGGGAATTGGTGTTGAACACAAACAAGATGGATTTTTTCAACTCGCAAAATAAAAACGAAGACGAAAAACAAAACAATAAAGGAAACGAGGAGTGCCGGCATTACCCAGGAGAAAAAAAAATGGCGCCGCGAAATGTGATGATTTCAACAGAATTGATTGGAAACTACAATTATCGAAATGGAAAAGGAAAGAAAGAGTACAAATAAAAGTACAGATGGATTTACCAAAAAACATTTGCCAAGCGTGTTCTTTTTCGGGGGTCCTATTACCTCAATTGGTAGAGCACTCGCTTCACAATCAAAGCGACCGAATTCGATTCAAGGTGAAGTCGAGATTTTTTTCCCCACCCCCATCTACCTAGCAGTGATTGGGTAGCTGGATCTGTGTTGGATATAGCGGAAAGTACTTTGCGATAGACTAGTATCATATCCAACGGGTAGCACGCTATTGTTATTGTCCGTTTCACGCTAAAGATCCCGTGATAAGTTCCGGCTCTATGGGACTTGGGGCTCTGAAGAACTATTTATTTTAGTCCTCAAAATCTAAACGTGTAAAGAGTAAAAGTTAATTGAGACCTGAAATATTATATTATTTTTATTATGTTCCTTTAAGAAACTACATCCTCAGCCCTCAAATAAACATATTGTAAACTTTACACAAATTTACTACTTTTGACTGTTATCTCAATTCATTACAACTGATTTACCTTAATACTGCTTTTTTTTTTAACTTAAGCTTTTATATAGGGCAATATCCACTAAACGTGCTCGAGAGCATTACAACGGGCCCCTCACCAACAGCAACGTGTAATAATATAGATAATAATTACGCCTAGTAAGCGATATTACAATTTTTCCGAACGAGACAACGCTGTAAACGACCAGATACTCGTTTTACACATGAGTACGGTGAAAGAATGTGAGTAAAGGGCTTTTTCAAAGGACTCAACTATGCGCTGAGCTAGGCTCGAACCTTGGACTTTCTGATCTGAAAGCGAGTGATATACCACATAACCATATAGCCGCACAAGATTAAGATTTTGAAAAAAAAATACTCGTCCTTCAAATATCGATCGATTAAAATGACCCTCATCTTGTCACATCCTCTCAAACATCAGAACTCAAGGAAAACTTCAGTGAGGCCTAATGACTTGACTTACTGACTTAAGGCCTTTCACTTCCTGATCACCTCGGCTGCCTCTCTAATCTTCTGTGTCATTTCCTTCCACAGTTCACGGTCTATTTCTTTGGATGCTAATTTCATAAGGTCACCCTTTGATTTTAATTCTTTGTTATTTTGAAGGCGTTTTAGGTCTCGATTCAGGACAGTGTCAATTAACGTGGGTGGTCTACCTTGATATTTCTTGTGTCCAGATGGGGTGAAAAAAGTCTTCATGGCCTATGGCATTATTAGCTGGTATAGTTTCATCTCATCTGAGTATATGCCCAAGAAGCCGCCCTCTTGCCTCCAGGATTTGAATTTATAAGGGTCTTTCATTGCATTTTTCATACAGTGTTTTATTCCTTATTCTTGTGGGGTATCGTATATTCAGGACTCTTTTCAGTTGTTTTTTATAGAAATGGCTGGGAGTTTTTGACAACGTGTGAGTTATTATATACAATACAATACAAAGCTATTACTAAAAGCGTGTTTATCACTTTATTATTATAATTGTTAGAATAATTCATTCAGAGAGATGTTATGACTTTTGGCCAACAACTTAAATTAAACATTTGACTTTTGACCTTTGTTTATATTTAGGCAATTGCCAATATAACTCATACATGAATATAATATTTCCAATCAACAGATCAAGTAAGTAAAATCAATAATGATGCAATGAATGAATAGACGATTTATATTTGAAGGACGCATCTTCTGGCCGAAATTATTAAAATTTCTGAGGGGGGGGGGGGGGGGGGGGGGGGTTCAGAGTACGACCTTGGGTTTTGTTGGGTTTTTTTTTTTTTTTGTTTTTTTGGGGTTTTTTTTTTTTCTTTTGGTTATTTCTTCTCGTTGTCTTTCCTCTGGTATTAAGACATTATTTTTTTTCTTCTCCTGTCAAGCCCACCCAATGCATTCTTGACATATGTATTTATATACATTAATTCCTATTATAGATTGGTTGCTGTTATTTCGAGAGAGAGTCACTGAACTAGTTTGTTACGTACGACAAACTCTTTAAAGTAAAAAATATTCTTGTCGCGTGCAGTGGACGACATCATGTCAATGACCTTTTAAACAGATCAACATAGAAAACCTCTCAAAGTATCAGTTGATGATATCAATAAGCTTACTCACAATATATTCTACTACTACAACTAATACTACTACTACTACTACTACCACTACTTCTACTACTACTACTATTACTACTACTACTACTACTACTACTACTACTACTACTACAATGACTACTACTACTACCACTACTACTACTATTATTTCTACTACTACTGCTACTACTACTACTACTACTACTACTACCACATTTACTACCACTATTAGTGCTGTAATCGGTGAAAAACAACATATTTGCATAATTTGACTCCAGCAGGACAAAGCAGAAATCAATTTAGTTTAACCAGTTAACAGCCGACTCTGGAAAAACTCGTATCTAAAAATTTGGCCAGAAAAATCCTCGTTAAAATATCGCGAAGTCCCAGGTTTGAAAGTTTTGCCAAAATGAGGGTCATTTAAATCGATCACTATTTGAAGGAGGATTTTTCTGGCCAAATTTTTGTAAGCGAGGAGTATTTTTTCCCCCAGAGGACGGCAGTGAACTGGTTAAGAGTTGTCTCAAGTATAATAAATTTTAGTGCGGAAAAAAAAAAGAATGACACCAAGCGATCAGACATGTAAATAAATGCAAATATTTTAACATACGTAGTATGTATAGAAGTATTGAAAGAATGA